>NC_133655.1:16077748-16421331 GCF_009905375.1 Apium graveolens | reverse complement strand
AGGTGGGAAGAGAAACTATTGTTGACTCTGTGTTGATTGAAGATATTTGGGGCACAGATGTCACAATAGTATCTGAAAGAATTGGCAAGTGAGCCAACAAATCATCTAAAAGATGATGCTCACTTGCACTAGATTTTGGCTTCCCCAACAGAGTTAAAGAAGGAGAATCAGGAATTGAAGTGTTTATCATATCCACTTCCAGAGAGTTTGTTGGTGAGTATGGTGTTTCAGATGCTTCTATTATTAGAGATTTTGGCTGTGACTCCACATTTATTGGAGCCACATCAAACTAAATTTGAGAGAGTGCAGGGACTGTGTCTTTAGCACCAGTTTGCACTGTGTGTGTGCCCTGTGCATCCCCAGAGGTTTTAGATTTCTTCTTTCTTGTGTAAGTTTGGGGTGAGCTTGTGTCCCTAACCCTTTTGGCCCGTGCTCTTGGCTGAAAGCTTTGTTCAATAACTGCATCCTTTTGGGAGGATGCAGCTAGAAGTGAGCTTTTATCCTTTTTAAGCACTGCAGTTTGTTGGGAAACTGCAGTGTGGCTAGGCTGGGATTCACTCAACTCTCCATCCTTATTCTTGGGGTTTCTTTGATGTTCACCCCTTCCCTCACCTGACTTTCCCTCCTTCACACTCCCCTCTTTTGCTTTTGTGGATTTTTCAACTGACATCTTTTGAGAGATGCCAGAGGGGGTTTCCTTCGATTTAGATTTGGAAATTATAGAGGGTTTGGAGGTTTTGGTAGGCAATTGTTTGGTCATTGACACAGTTTCCATAGTTACTCCTGAAGTCAAAGAAATAGTGGAGGTTGGAATAGTTGTAGGGATGGATGAACTTACCTCGCTTACCTGAGGTGCCTGCATTACAGGAAAATAGAACATTGGCACATCCCTGTGATGGTTGGCTCTGTTCAAATCTGCAATGAGTCTTCTCTCTTGAACCCAACAAGCCAGTTTGTTGTTTGGGTTCTCAAGCACAATCTCTTGACATAGATGGTTAGCCAATAACATGAAAAATCTAGCAAAATACACATTCTTTCCTCTTTTAGCTAACTCACCTAGTTTAAAACCTAACTCAAACAAGACAAGGTCACTGAAATTATAAAATTTATCTGTAACTAGCATGTATAGCATGTTAAGCATGGAAATATTCACTGGATCAAAATTACTGACTTTTCCAGAGAAAACTTTAGCAACCACATCACACAAGAAACTCCACTCCTTCCTAAGACCCAATCTCCTAATATCACTTAGTTTAGTAGTAGGAAGTGCATAATGCATGGAATTAAGCATATTGATAATATCAGTGTCATTGTGTGGTGAAGTCACATTATTATCAGGAGTTTTGAAACATGCTTTTATCACATCACTATTGATACATAACTCATTACCTTTGATGGTTAGAGTGATGGTCTTGTCAGCAGAGTTGTAGATAGCAGTGGTCCACATCTCTTCAACAACTTCACTGAAGATTATGGGTGACTCCAGCATGGCGTAATTTAGCTTGCAATTCTTCACAAAGTCCATCATCTTGTGATAGTCCTCTGATTGCTGAATACCCTTATTGACCAAAGCAGTGAAGTTGTTCTTCTCATAAATGAACCCAGTTTGAGACATAATCTTTACTACAGGTGCCATTGTTAGAGAATGAAAGCTTGAAGAGAAAGAGAATATTTGCTTGAGAGAGAATGAAATAAAAGCAGTTGAATTTGAGAATGATAAAAGAAAACAATTGGAATGAAATAAGCTTTTATACTATCTCAAAAATAACTGATAAAAATAATAAAGAAAAAATAAATTAACCAATAGAAATTGCCTAAAATAGCCGTTTAAAAGTAAACTGTAAAAATTCCACCCATTATCCGTCGTGTAATGCTTACAAACTGTAAGTATACTCGATGGATAATGTTCAGGGAATTAACAGCTGAGATTTAGACAATTCAATGGATGAGGATAAACTGATATCCATCGAGACATAAAGTATTCCAGAAAATTAATTGACTTTTATTAGCAAGTAGTATATCGACGGATGACTGAACTCGATGGATAAGGGTCATCCGTCGAGATGCAAATTTTGACTTATCCAAAATTTCATCCAAGACTTAAAAATCAACTAAATTTCTGGCTACATTACAACTTGCAAATTAACTCAGATAAATTTAAGAGTAATTAAGCATACCTAACTTACTTACCAACCTTGAAAAGGTGGATTCAACCAGTGTCTTGGTAAAGATATCTGCAAGTTGCTTTTCACTAGGAACAAAATGTAATTCCACAGTACCATTCATCACATGTTCCCTTATGAAATGGTACTTGATGTCTATGTGCTTTGTCCTTGAATGTTGTACTGGATTTTCAGTGATGGCAATTGCACTTGTGTTATCACAGAAAATAGGAATCCTCTCAACTTGCAAACCATAGTCTAGCAATTGATTTTGCATCCATAAAATCTGTGCACAGCAACTGCCAGCAGCAATATATTCAGCTTCAGCTGTAGAAGTAGAAACTGAATTTTGCTTTTTACTGAACCAGGACACAAGCTTGTTTCCTAGAAATTGACAAGTTCCTGTTATGCTCTTTCTATCAATTCTACAACCTGCATAATCTGTATCTGAATAACCAGTTAGATCAAAACCAGAATCTCTAGGGTACCAAATGCCAAGTTTTGGTGTTCCCTTGAGATATCTGAAAATTCTCTTAATAGCTATCAAGTGAGATTCTCTAGGATCAGCCTGAAATCTAGCACATAAACATGTAGCAAATATTATATTTGACCTACTAGCTGTTAAGTACAGAAGTGAGCCAACCATGCCTCTATAACTTGAAATATCCATAGACTTTTTAGTAGTGTTTAATTCAAGCTTAGTTGTAGTGGCCATGGGAGTTTTTGCAGATGTGCAATCCATTAGATCAAACTTCTTTAAAAGATCAAAAATATATTTAGTTTGACTAATGAATATTCCATCACTAACTTGCTTAACTTGCAAACCAAGAAAGTAAGTTAGTTCTCCCATCATACTCATTTCATACTTACTTTGCATCAATTTGGCAAACTTTTTGCAAAGTTTCTCATCTGTAGAGCAAAAAATAATATCATCTACATAGATTTGAACAAGTATACTAGAGCCATTAACATTTCTAAAAAATATAGTTTTATCTACAGTACCTCTTGTAAAATGATTTTCCAAAAGGAACTTTGATAAAGTGTCATACCAGGCTCTAGGTGCTTGCTTCAGTCCATAAAGTGCTTTCAGAAGATAATAAACATATTCTGGAAAATTTGGATCTTCAAAACCAGGAGGTTGACTAACATACACTTCTTCCTCCAAATCTCCATTTAGAAAGGCACTTTTGACATCCATTTGATAGAACTTGAAATTGGCATGGGCTGCATAGGCTAAGAAGATTCTGATGGCTTCAAGTCTTGCAACAGGAGCAAAAGTTTCATCAAAATCTATTCCTTCTTGCTGACAATAACCCTTAGCAACCAATCTAGCTTTATTCCTGATTACTATGCCATTTTCATCCATCTTATTTCTGAATACCCACTTGGTGTCTATTGGATTCTTTCCTTTAGGCTTAGGTACCAGCTTCCATATATTATTCATTTCAAATTGGTTTAGCTCCTCCTGCATAGCTAAAATCCAATCAAGATCCAACAAAGCTTCTTCTACCTTCTTTGGTTCTTCCTTTGACAGAAAGCTGCTGTATAGACATTCTTCCTGAGTTGCTCTTCTTGTTTGAACTCTAGAAGAAACATCACCAATGATAAGCTCAAAGGGGTGATCTTTTGTCCATTTCCTTTATTGAGGTAGATTAGCTCTAGATGAAGAGACCTCATGGTTGTCTTGATGTGTGATTGAGTTTTGATTGCTAGAAACTCCCCCTGAGTTTGTGGATCTTTGATTTGAGAAAGGGGTACTTTCTATAAGTGATCTATCTTGACTTCCTGCTCCTCTTGATAACCCGACGGATGGTGAATTTTGAGTACCGACGGATGAGGCAGGTTGTCTTCCGACGGATAACACAGATTGCCTTTCGACGGATGAAGCATTATGCAACTCGATGGATGTTGAGTTTTGTGCTTCATTGGTGGTAGATTTGTCTGCATTATCCTTAGACACTGTTTCTTGATCACTCTCATCATCACTGTCATCACTAACCATCTCCACATTGTCGAATTTGAGGCTCTCATGGTAATCTCCATCTATCAGTCCTTCAATCTTTTTATCATCAAACACAACATGTATAGATTCCACAATAATGTTGGTTCTTAGATTGTAGACTCTATATGCTTTACCAACAGCATATCCAACAAAAATTCCTTCATCTGCTTTAGCATCAAACTTCCTATTTTGATCAGTTTGATTTCTCAGGATATAGCATTTGCAGCCAAAGACATGAAGAAAGTTTAGAGTTGGCTTCTTGTTCTTGAACAATTGATAGGGAGTCATGCATCATGCTTGATTAATCAGAGAAATGTTCTGAGTGTAGCATGCAGTATTTACAGCTTCAGCCCAGAAATATGTTGGTAGTTTAGATTTTTCAAGCATAGTCCTTGCAGCTTCAATAAGTGATCTGTTCTTCCTTTCCACTACTCTATTCTGTTGTGGAGTCCTTGCTGCTAAAAACTCATGCAGAATCCCATTTTCTTCACAAAATGCTCTCATGACAGAATTTTTGAACTCAGTTCCATTGTCACTTCTGATTCTTCTAACTTTGAAATCAGGATGATTGTTGACTTGCCTTATGTGATTGATGATGATTTCATTAGCCTCATCTTTAGACTTTAGAAAATGTGTCCAAGAGAACTTTGAGAAATCATCTACAATTACTAGGCAAAATCTTTTCCTTGAAATTGACAATACATTGACTGGTCCAAACAAATCCATATGAAGCAGTTGCAAAGGCTCTTCAATTTCTGAATCAAGTTTCATCCTGAATGATGCTTTAATCTGCTTCCCTTTTTGGCAGGCATCACACAGTCCATCCTTTATACACTCCACTAGAGGAATGCCTCTTACTAGTTCTTTCTTTACCAGCTCATTCATGGTCTTGAAGTTTAAATGGGATAGCTTCTTGTGCCATAACCAACTTTCATCTGGACTTGCTTTGCTGAGAAGGCAAGTTACAGATTCTGCTTTGGATGAGTTGAAATCAGCTAGATACACATTTCCTCTTCTCACACCAGTGAGAACCACTTTGTTGCTTTGATTATTAGTCACAACACAGGCTTCTTTATTGAAGGTTACTGAATTGCCTTTGTCACAAAGCTGGCTGATACTCAACAGATTGTGTTTGAGACCATCCACTAAGGCAACCTCCTCTATGATGACATTGTCCTTTAAAATCAAGCCATATCCCATAGTATAACCCTTGCTGTCATCTCCAAAAGTAGTACTTGGGCCAGCTCTTTCCTTAAGCTCTGTGAGCATGGTAGAATCACCAGTCATGTGTCTTGAACAACCACTATCCAAGTACCAAAGATTCCTTCTGTTTTCCTGCACACATCAAAATCAAATCAAGTTGATTTTGGTACCCAAGTTTCCTTGGGTCCTGCCTTGTTAGCTTTCTTCTTCTGTTTCTTAGGTCTTATCTCATTTGACTTAGGAATTTCAGATTCTTCCTTAGTCATTTGGGTTGGACCTTTGAAACCATTCAATACAACATAATTATCATGCATATTATGGCTAACAGGAAATGGCATGCTTGGTCTAAATATGTTATTCCAGTAAGGCATGCTAAATGGCATTTGAGGCATACTGTATGCAGCATAATATGGATTAGGTGCAAATGGCATATTAGCAAACTGTGCATTCATGTTCTGTGTAGGCATAGCATTAACAGGCATGGGAGGCATGACATTCATGTTAGGAAATTGAGACTGAACAGACATGGGAGTAGGCATGGCAGATTTGCAATTAACAGACAAATGATTTACACTACCACACTTGACACAGATTTTTCTGGGAGCATATTTATCAGGTGTGTAGTTATTGTGTTTGTTAATCCCTACTTTACCATTCCTATTGTTTTTCCTTTTAGTCTCTGTTTTTACCTCAATTTTCTCAAGTCTGTCACTTAACTGTTTGACAGTCATGTGACCAACATTAGCCTTTTTCCCTTTCTTAACTTGACTTGACTCTTCTGAAACAAAGTTCTTGAAAACAGACCCATACTTCTCATTCAGCTTGATTAGTTTGGCTTTGCTAATGGGCTTGCTCACAGCCGACGGATGAGGATTTTCATCTTTCGACGGATAACACTTTTTGTTATCCGACGGATAGTCCTCATCATCCGTCGAGTCTACATCTGTTAGCAAACCATCAACCAAATTAGGTTCTAGTTTCTCTTTGCTCTTTTTCCAGGCTTCATCAGAAAAAGACTCAATTCCTTGAACTTTGGTGATTTGAACATGGACATCCCTGGATGTTTTCCATGCTTTAATCACCTCTTGTTCATGCTCGAGCTGCTTCTTTAAATCTCTTCCTTTTTAAGGACTCAATTAATTCCTCCTTGGCAATCTTACACTCAATTCTTAGTTTCTCAAAATCAACAAACTGAGACTCAAGCACATTATTCCTCTCACCTAAAAACAAGTTGTTTTCTTTGATTTTAGCATTTTCTTTAGTAAGAGACTTAAGTGTAACACGCAAATGCTATAATTCTGTAGACATGTCATTTATGGCATCATTACACTCAGCTTTAGATAAATATGCAAGGTTTGTAGTAATTACCTGAAAATGTATATTAACTTACTTGGTTTGTAATTACCTGAAGCTGTAGACTTTCTTGGTTTGTTTATTAACTTACTTTCTTTTAATCTTTACATCATCCACTTAAAATGTATATCTTGATGATTGTTTTGATTAAAATTGTGGTTTTCTAATAATTTGTGATGCTTTGACAAACAACTGTTGAATTCGAATCGACATACTCTGAGTTTGTCAAATCCTGAAAGAAATGAGGTCTCAAATACTGATGACAGGTCAGCACGTTCTAATTCAGATTATTAGTCTTAATTAATTTCTGAGTAGTTTTCTTGTTGCAAGTAAGTGTCTCACTTAATTAATGTTTAATGGTGGATTATCTGATAAACAAACTTCTACAGTTATGTCTTGACATATCTGTATGTGTTTTGTCTTTACTTCCACAATTTACTCCACCGTCAAATTCTATTACTCAGTAATTGTTACCTATCCATAGTCAAATTCACTAAATTACCTTCTTCATATGAATGTGTTATACATACTTCAGAGTAGTAAAGGTATAAAACCAGAAGAAATTCTGTGACACAATTCATCATACACATAGTTTCATTGTGTACATCTCACTTATACTCTCTCTCACAAGCTATACACATCATGATACTGTCTGAAGTTTCATCACTTTTCATCCAAACCACAATCATTCATAGAAATACATTTGGTACTAACAATTACTTAGCTCTGCTTACACATCAGCAGCTACCATCATCTTTTCATGATATTCGGGATTTTCTACTTCAATGTCCAATTAGGTATGCTCCTACGAATCCTGTCAAAGTGTCATACAGGGCTGTCATACAGGTATGAAATATAACTTTGTTAAACTCAACAAACACTGGATTTTCTTTTGAATATGAGGGCCAAAGAGTTGATGATGATATTCAGCTTCAAGCCTTGAGATTGCCTGCTCTTGATGGTGCTCCTGATACTCATACCACTGAGCAGCTGTTTGATATGCTATGGACTTTAGGCTATTAAGGAGAAATCACAACCATTGGAAAACTGGCAAAGACTAAACTAAAAAGAGAATGGAACTTTTTCTTTGATTGCATCAGTAGGTGTTTCTTAAATAAGACAACAAATTTTGATGCTCTTCCATCCACTTCTCTGAAAATTGGGTACTCTCTTCTTTACTCTGGTAATTTTGATTATGGTAATACTATACTACAATTCATAATTGCAAGGAGAGCAGATGTTTCAGGAGTAATAGGGTATACTAGATTTCTAAAACTGGTTTTCAATTTTCTATGCCCTAATGTTATTTTTGATGATGATGATGAATTACTCCCTGTTTTTCAAATTTCTGAAAAAGCTATCACTGATCATATTAAAAGGGATGAAAAGAATAAATTTTTAGGACCTCCCTTTCTTCCTAGAGAGGTCAGGCAATTTCTGTTAAGAAATAGACCTACTCCTACACAAGTGCCTACAAATCCTGATGCTAGCACCTCTGTCACAGTTTCTGATGCTGGGAATCAAGAAACCACCCATCTTGTTTCCAACCCAAGCACTTCTTCTTCCAAATAGCAAACACACCCAGCTTCAAAATTAGCTTCCTCTGCTGTCTCTCAAAAGACATTAACAAAGAAAAGGCTGTCTAAGAAATCTGTCACACTTAGACAGAAAGCTAAACAAGCCTCACTGAGTGAGAGTGAGAAGAAAGAAGGCTGCTTTCCCGTCAGGAAAAGAAGACTGTACAAGATGATTCTGACTCAGATGATCAGATGCCAATAGGGTCTTTGTCAAAAATCAAGAAATTCATTGATCAACATCCTGCTGACTCTGTTGACACTACTGGAACCAAGGAGCCAACTACTGATGTTAGTGCTCTGCTCGACAAGCTTCCAGTAATTGAAGCAACTGATAAACACAAGAAAACTGCAAAGAGCCAGTTGAAAAGAAAAAGTGAAGAAGTAGTTGGGTATATCAGAAAAAAGAAAAAGTCTCAGCCTCTTGCCAAAAATATCAGTACACAAGAACCTAAGTCTAAAAGGGATTTAGCAACTACAACATATCCAGTCACAGAAGAACCATCTTCTCAAAGGGAAGATGTAGACATCGAGGCTGCACAAATAATTGTTAATATTGCTCATAGTTATCTTCTTGCTGACTCTGTTCAACTACTACAGGAAAAGCAAACTCATCAGGAAATACTGTTAAAGGTGGATACAATCATAAATGATCCTATTTTTTAGAAGAGCACACAAGAACCTTCACCAAACATTGTTGACGCGGCTCACCTTTCTCAGACTCCACAAGAACCACCAGTTCAAAATACTGATGCTGGTCTCTCACCTTCTCCTGACAGATCAAATCCTGATGTTACAATAGCTCCTGCTCAGATTCATCCTTCAACTGAACTAGCTACTACTGATGATCCCCTACTGATTACTAGTTTGAAAAAGCATCATGATGTGCTGTTTGTTCCTCCACTATCCTCACTTCCACTTGAGGACTCACCTTCAGGTATTGTTAACTTCCTCATATAATCTCATATTTGTATGATTATAAATAGTCTCTTCTTTGAGTTTACCTCTATTTATATGACAAGCATACAACTCTCCTTAACCATCTCTTATTTATTTGCTAAATGTGTGATTGAGCCTTTCTGTGAGACTGTGTGAAAATATCATATAAAAAAAATGAGTGGTCGTCTCCTGTACTAGCAAAAGAAGAGGTAGCTTTGAGACAAGAATCTTATAAGTTTTTTTTACTTATAAAGTTTCTTTTGTGAGAACAATATTACTCTTAAAAGTAATATATTGTGTGAGAAGTGATGAGATCACTTGAAAGGAACAGAGAGATTTAGGTGTTACCATGTTTCAGTTTCAGGATCTCATCAGCCACAGGCATCTCTTGCAAAGGATTTGGCTAAAGGCAAGGCAATTTTGCCTGATTCTGCAAATTCTTCTGATGGTTTGTCTGATTCTTATAATGACAGTGATGCGGATGATTCTGACACAGCTTAGCTTAAGACCACAATTGATGCATCTAAGAAGTCTAATGTTGGTTCTTCTTCGTAATTCAATGCAAACCCTTCTTATTACAATACTGATGCTGAGCATTTTCGACAGACATAATGAGATTATAAATGGAAAATTGCAAATACTTATATCTCATATGTTGTTGGCCTGCAACATATTCATCGTGCTTATGATGAAATTCAAACTCCTGATCTGAAGTTACATCTTAAAGCCTCTACTATTTCTGTTAAAGGAATTCACTCTGACCTTGATGAAATGAAGTAGTCTCATGCTGCTATCAAGGAGAAAATTGATGGATTTTTGCTTCACACACCTACTTCAGCTGAATTTAAAAGTGTGAAAAATACTATCATAGATGTTGTTGAATATCAACACAACATGGCCTCTAGAATTTCCTTTTTAGAAGATAAGGTCTCTTCTATAGGTGACAAACTGGATGCTCTGTTTTCTCTTCTTTCAAATACTAATGCCAAAAAGGGGGAGAAGATAGTTGCTAAAAAATGTACACCAGATTCTATTTCAACAAGGAATAAAGATATTGATGATGATGGTGATAAGAATAAGAATCCAGTTATAGATGTTCAAATTACTTCTACTGCTCAACAATTTCAACATTCCAAGAAGACTCATCCTTCAGGACAAAGGAAGTCTACTGGTGCTCATAAAGGCAAGCACAAGACTACTGATGGTGCTCCTGAGGATGATGATGTTACAATCTCTAATTTAGAAGATGCTAAGTGTTAGGTCCCAATGAGTTTGTAGAAGGGGGGGTTGAATACAAACAGTATCGAATAATCGAATTAAATGCGAAATAAAAAATGTGAAACAAAATTCAAGTTAAATAAAAATATTATTAAACTTGAAAGGTGTTACAACAACTGTATCGATTACAAGGAATTAATCTCAAATTAATTATCACAAATCTAGAATAAATTCGACATGAACTTTTTCTATTTTTGTAATAAAAAGATTCAAATGCTAAACGCAATCTGAGATTAAGTTCTAGGGATTTTGATCCGCTAGATTGTTACACAAGAACAAGAGAATGATTTCTAGTTGATTGGATTTAACATTACAAACTAGAAATTGTGATCTTGAATTAGCAGATAAGATGAAATATTTGGCTGCTTTTTCTCTCTGTATGTTCTTGACTTTTTTTCTGTTGAATTGTTTTTTCTTGAATGGCCGCTTCTGTCTTTTTAATCAATCAACGGAATGGAATGAACTGGAATGACAATCCCATAGCTGGTAGGACTTTCGGTGAGACTATCCTTTGAACTAGCAAGACAATCTCAACAGCTAGCAAGACTTTCGGTATGACAATCAAATGAACTAGCAAGACTATCAGAATGAACTAGCAAGACAATCTCCTCCCAGTGTAACTTTCGGTGAGACTATTGAAAATGGCCTGGCATGACAATCGGTATGACAATCCTGATTGTCATGCTAGTTCATTTTCAATTGTCTTGCTGATTTAATGCAGATTTTAATCCAATTAAAATTCTGAAAAACCTTAATATTAATTCAGAATTAATTAATCAATTAATTCAATTAATCAATAAATTAATCTTTGCAGATATAATTTATTTTCTTAATTAAATTATATGACTTAATTAATTAATAGAGAATTAATACTAATCTTGAGCAGCAACCATTCTTCTGAAAATCTTCTGAAAATCACTGTCAATTATGAATCAATTCCAGCACTTCAATGTTGACACTCGATGTACTGTCTGGTTCATGAGTGACTAACTTCCGTGACGTTTCTTCATGTCTTGACTTTGACACTTTGATTTTCTTCAGATTAAATCCTTGAAATTAATGATACTCTGACGAGATCTCTGTCACTTGATAAAATCCACACTCTTGATTTATATCACTGAGGCATGATCAATTTCTTGAACTTCTTGCAGTGAATTAATTCCTCAAGTCTGTAGATGAACCTTGTTTCTGAATCCTTTGACAAATGTTACTTTACGAGATCTCTCTGACGGTAGATCCACTATTTACTTATTACATTCTTATTTGAGTTGAGTTGAATCCTCGAATATACAAATAGGCTATGACATATGACTTACAATCTCCCCATATTTGTTTGTTAGAGAATAACACACAAATACCTAGAGGATAACTCAACTAACAAATAAGAAAAAGATATAAAAAGAAATGCAAAGTAAATAGTAGAAAAGTTCTGGACTAGATTTAACATTTTCCAGATTCCAAGTAGATGTTCCTCTAGACTGAACATATCTTCAAGTAGTTCCATTTTCATTTGTACAACCATATTTCCTGTTGAGAAGCCCATATCTCTCTTGCTTCTCCCCCTATGAGAATCAACTGATTAAAGAAGATCACCTTCGTTTACCACCTCTCCCGTACAATAGGATCTGCAGATAAAAGCCAATGGTACTCCCCTAACAGCTTCTTCCCTTACTAGAAAATCACCTTGTGTTTACCACCTCTCCCGTACAATAGGATCCGTAGTTACAAACAACAATGGTGTGGTGTAGTGTACATGTAGGATCTTTTTCTTACTCCCTGCTATTTCTCCCCCTTAGTTGAGGAATCCTCCAAACTATTACTTAAGCTTTTATCTCCCCCTTAAAGAAGGAATGTATGCCGTCATCTGAAGGAGTTCTCATATATCACTTGGTTGGAAAAGAAATAATAAGAAGTTTCTCTTTCTTCCTCACTGTGAGTGTGTGATTCTGTTTAGTGTACCTCACATGTGTTTCACTCTTCTCTCCACTCGTGTTTACACTCATTCTCACAAGTGTATCACTCTTCTCTCATAGCTCCATAATCCAGCTGTACCTGCAAGGAAAATCACCTTAGCCATCCTTAAGGAGGTCACAGGTGGTGCAATGGGAGTTCGCAAATCCCCATCCTTGTTAAACTCGTCAGATGAATCTGAGTCATAATCTACAAGTTGCTAGTTTCCCTTTTAAGGTTCCAGATTTGAATTCTGGGAAGGTAAACAATGATCCAAAGAATTTAGCATAAAGATCAAAGTTCCCTTCTAATGTCTGTGAAGACATTTCCTTGTGACTCATTAGGTAATATCTGAATCATTGTCAACAAGTTGCCGATCTGCACCTATGTCAAATCCACTATCCGCAGATACATCCAGGGGATTTAAGCCTGGGGAGGTAGACACTGATCACTGACATATGGATTTTGGATCAGTATCCTCTCCTAACACCTGTAAAGGCAATTGGTCCACTAATGAACCTTGAACAATCGAATCTGACCTTAAAATGGTCGAAACTCTTGTTTCCGTCAACTCATCCTTTGTGTGTGTAACCTCTCCTTGTGCATCAAGAATTGTTTATGTTTGAAGTGGTGACACTACATCGGATACCTTGGCTGACAGGCAAATTTCAATAGACGCACCCTTTTGAGAGAATGAATCTAGTAACTGTTTTTGTGCCTTTTCAGCTATTGCATCTTTTTGAGAAGATGTATGGGGGTTAGCAGTTGTCTCGGTTTAAATACTACTCATCTATGTAGGAGACAGAGCTACTGGGTTGACTACATAACCTTCCTTATGTGGTGCACTAGGCACTATCTCCCTCACGCTCATTCATACTACATTTAGTGGTAAGAGAGTGTTGGTTGGTTCTGTTTTTGTGATTGTCTTTACAGTCTGGGATAGACGTTGTGGGTTTTCAACCTCATGACTGTCAATGAAAGAAAGTCATTGGAGACTGAACCTGTAACACAGAACATATGGTAATAGAGAGAAAATGATTTACAATAGTGATTTCAAAAGATTTTACATGAAATAAGAAATCACTAATGTAGAAAGAAGTTTGATTTTGTTTTTCAATATGAATGAGTTTTTGATAAAACATTGATCACTTAGGGTAAAGTCTAAGTAATTCTCATTCATGTCAAAAGCTTACAAATATCTGCAACATAATGTTAATAACATATCATTGACCGATACTTGTCAAGTACTTTAGATACTAATTGTTATGTTGCATTAACAATATATCACTGCACATATAAAACAATATGATTGTGCCTAATGATAAGAGAGTTAAAAATATGACGACTCTACTAGTTCATATTAAATAATAACTTCAGTTAGAGTGCCATACCATGTTCTTGACGATTGCTTGAGTAGTACACTAGTTCATACCAACCTGAAGTGAGATTGTGAAGAAGAGATTGCATAGTCCAATAGATCTGCAGCTACAAAGTCCATGAACTGTGGTGCACTGACTTCCTCTTTTGACTCACCAACCAGGAGTACACTTGTACACATCTTACTAGAGTCCAATTCCAAGTGTAATGTGCATCAGGTGCCTGATATGTCGTAATATTCTCAAGTCTCGTCACTGGTGCTATATGTTAGATGATGCTTCCTGATAATAACCTAGCACACTATACAAAATTTTCAATGATAACATTCCCAGCTTGCAAACAGCCATATCCCTCGGATAAACCTTTGCTATTATCTCCAAAGGTAACCAGGGGGCCAGCTTTCTCAATCCACATTTGATAGCAGGGCTCTATCTCCGGTCATATGTCTTGATGATCCACTGTCAAGAATCCACACTTCTGGTTTCACCTGTTTTAATGCCCTGCAACACAAATGGATTAACCCTTCTTCGGAACCCAAACTTGGTTGGGCCCGGCATACTTGTAGAACTGTCCTTTGTCAGGCAAAACAATATTTTTAATCTTAATTGTCTCAACTTTCTCAATGACTGAACATTTGACCTTGTAAACAGCCTTAACAAATTTCTGTTTAAGCCTAGGCACAAATGTCTCCTTTCTAGCCTTAGAAGGACTAGCAGTCTTAGACCTATCATGCTTCTTGTTATTCACATGCTGACGAGGAGTAGTCTTATCGTTAGAAACATGCTTACCATTAAAATAAGCATACATCATATTAAAAGCACAAGACATACAATTAGAAACACCACATACTTTATGAGAGATATTAACAGCAGGCAATTTATGCATGGTAGACATGGCATTTTTGTTATCCAACTCATGTGTGTCTGAGTTAGTCTCAGTTGCTTTTACAACTTTGACTGGAACTTTCGACACACTTGACTTGGAAACAACCTTCTCATTAGCATGATCTTCAGCACGTATTTCTTCCTGAATAACAGAAGAGGTCGCATCAAATGGTTCAGCAATTGATGGTTTATAGAGGGGTTCATCAACACCCTTAAGCACATGTGGTACTTCCCTCCCTTTAGCACAAACACGAGGAGGGGAGTTTATGCCTAATTCTCCAATAGCAACATTGTAATCATAACCTATTCCAGATGTTTGATTAACAGATTGCTTACTGTAGAACTCTTTAGCCTTCGAACAAGAATTGAAGTAGGCTCTAACCTTAGTCTCAAGACCGGTGATCTTGTCTTTGAGAATAGTTTCGAGTTTTCTATAACAGTCAACTCTATTCTCTAGAAAAGATACTTGTTCTTTTAATTTATCTTGATTAATGTGCACAAGTCTTAATTCATTGACCTCTTTCTCAAGGTCTGTGATCTATAAACTTAACAGTTCATTATCACGACGTGCACAATCTAAGTTACCTCTTAGATGATAAACCATTTCAGCATCAGAAAGTTTTACCTCTATTCTTGACGATGAAGCTTTTCCATCAATAGCCATAAGAGCAAGATTTCCTTCATCTTCATCTTCACTATCAGTATCATCCCAGCTTCTTCCCTTTGCCAGATAAGCCATTTCAGAGTTCTTTCTTACTTACTTTGGCTTCCTACATTCTGTGGCAAAGTGTCCCAACTCATTGCAGTTATAGCATCTAATGGTGCTCCGATCAACCATCCATGTTTTGTATCCACCACTGCTGGTGTTAGAGGATGAAGATCCACCATTCTGAAATTTGTTGTAGTTGGACTTGTACTTAAGCTTGGGATTCCTCTTGAATCTGACATGGGAGAATCTCTTGACAATTTGGGCCATTGACTCATCTTCCAATTGCTCCAGCTCTTCCAAGGAATAAAAATCATCACTTGATTGATTTGTAGTAGGAGGATCATATTCTGCTACTAACATATTCTCCTCAGCCTTGCAACACTGTACCATTCTCTCCAATTGTTGAGATTGTTGTTGTTGTTGACCTTCATCTACAAGTGCAGTAGATGTGCTGACCATTCTATCCTTCCCGTAGACTTCCTTCTGTTGAATCTGCTCCAACTCATAGGTTTTTAACACTCCATAGAGCCTGTCCAAAGAAATTTTACTCAGATCTCTAGCTTCTCTAATGGCAGTGATTCTATGTTCAAGATGAGTTGGCAGCGTTAAAAGGAACTTTTTGTTGACCTCCCTGATTGAATAATATTTCCCATTTATGTTCAGGTTGTTGATCAACGTATTGTACCTCTCAAACACTTCAGTAATTCCTTCTCCTGGATTTGATTTAAAATATTCATACTCAAAGGTTAGGATCTCCAACTTGTTCTCCCTAACTTCCTCTGTGCCTTCATTGATCACCTCAATAGTTTCCCACATGTGTTTGGAATTTTTACAGTTCATCACATGTCTGTTCATCAAGGGATCAAGGGAATCAATTAAAATTAACTGAAGGCTGGCATCCAAGGAGGCTTCATCTTTTTCAGCAGGAGAAAAATCCTCAGGATCTTTAGGATAGGTTCTGGCTTTAGTGATCACAACATCATCTACTATCACCTCCGGTTCAATAACCATCGGAGTTCTTATCCCCTTTTTTAACAAGTTTGAATATTTGGGATTTGCCACTTGTAAAAATAAGAGCATCTTCTTCTTCCACATAATATAATTCTCTTTATCAAATTGTGGAATTTTAACGGTTCCAACTTTTTGTGAAGTTATTATGAATTTTTGAATGAATAAAAATTCAAGGAGTTGAAAAATCACAAAAGTCTAAGATCTTGATTTATTCGTTAATCAGAAGGCTCTGATACCAATTGTTAGGTCCCAATGAGTTTGTAGAAGGGGGGTTGAATACAAACAGTATCGAATAATCGAATTAAATGCGGAATAAAAAATGTGAAACAAAATTCAAGTTAAATAAAATTATTATTAAACTTGAAAGGTGTTACAACAACTGTATCGATTACAAGGAATCAATCTCAAATTAATTATCACAAATCTAGAATAAATTCGACATGAACTTTTTCTATTTTTGTAATAAAAAGATTCAAATGCTAAACGCAATTTGAGATTAAGTTCTAGGGATTTTGATCCGCTAGATTGTTACACAAGAACAAGAGAATGATTTCTAGTTGATTGGATTTAACATTACAAACTAGAAATTGTGATCTTGAATTAGCAGATAAGATGAAATATTTGGCTGCTTTTTCTCTCTGTATGTTCTTGACTTCTTTTCTGTTGAATTGTTTTTTCTTGAATGGCTGCTTCTGTCTTTTTAATCAATCAACAGAATGGAATGAACTGGAATGACAATCCCATAGCTGGTAGGACTTTCGGTGAGACTATCCTTTGAACTAGCAAGACAATCTCAACAGCTAGCAAGACTTTCGGTATGACAATCAAATGAACTAGCAAGACTATCAGAATGAACTAGCAAGACAATCTCCTCCCAGTGTAACTTTCGGTGAGACTATTGAAAATGGCCTGGCATGACAATCGGTATGACAATCCTGATTGTCATGCTAGTTCATTTTCAATTGTCTTGCTGATTTAATGCAGATTTTAATCCAATTAAAATTCTGAAAACCCTTAATATTAATTCATAATTAATTAATCAATTAATTCAATTAATCAATAAATTAATCTTTGCAGATATAATTTATTTTCTTAATTAAATTATATAACTTAATTAATTAATAGAGAATTAATACTAATCTTGAGCAGCAACCATTCTTCTGAAAATCTTCTGAAAATCACTGTCAATTATGAATCAATTTCACCACTTCAATGTTGACACTCGATGTACTGTCCGGTTCATGAGTGACTAACTTCCGTGACGTTTCTTCATGTCTTGACTTTGACACTTTGATTTTCTTCAGATTAAATCCTTGTAATTAATGATACTCTGACGAGATCTCTGTCACTTGATTAAATCCACACTCTTGATTTATATCACTGAGGCATGATCAATTTCTTGAACTTCTTCCAGTGAATTAATTCCTCAAGTCTATAGATGAACCTTGTTTCTGAATCCTTTGACAGATGTTACTTTGTGAGATCTCTCTGACGGTAGATCCACTATTTACTTATTACATTCTTATTTGAGTTGAGTTGAATCCTCGAATATACAAATAGGCTATGACATATGACTTACACTAAGGGATTATTCTTTCCTTACAGGCATAAGAAAACAGGTGAAGAGATTTTCTTGTAGTACAAAGACAAGAGGTTTGAGCAAAAGAATGCTATGAGTGCTCTTGGGTATACAACTGAAGAATTTCCTTATCTAAAACCTGAAGAAGCAGTTATGCAATAAAAGGAGTAAATGGCTCAAATTGAAGCTGAAGCTAACACTTCTAAAGAAAGAGGAAAAAGAGGTGGAAGTTCTACAAGAGCTAGAGGAAGAGGAAGAGGAGGAAGAACTTCTAAATCAAGTCAAGTGACTGCATTTAACTCTACTTTTCTGAATTTTCTATCCAGAGAAGGTTATGTTACTGTACAAGGACATGAAGGACATGAAGGAGATGAAAAAGTTCAGAAGCCAGAAGAGTTGATTATACCAAGGAAGAAAAGATCAGCCACTGACATTGATCAAGATGATACAGCAAATCAGAATATAACTCCTGATGCAGACACAAATCCTGAGGTAAAAGCAGAACCTGATGCTATGAACCTGATAGCTGATTTTGACTCTGATGAAAAAATGATCGAAGCAATAAATGACTCAGCCCTTACTACAACAGTCACTCCTCATATTTCAGAGGTTGATGAAAAAGAAAAGATTGATAGAAGGAAAGTTGATCAAGCATGCAAAGAATATTTGCAGAGTGTTTTAAAATCAAAGAGGGAGCTATGGCATAAAGCAAAAGGGAAGATTCATGATCTGTCTACAAGTTATGCTCCTTTCAGCAAGAAGGATAGAAGATGGAAAGACATTGTTACATTCGATTATCCTAAAGGGTTCAAGCATGTTGAATTTGTGACAGCAGGGTTAAGAGATTCTATTTCAGAACAGGAAGATGTTGATAAGTCCATCAAGAAGCCTTCTTAGGTGGAATATAATGAAAAACTGAAACTTGTCAAATCTCGAACCAGAGGAGGCATTGGTCATTCTAATATGGAGATTTTAAGATCTAATCTGCTGGATACAAATACTCTGACAGAGAATCTTGGTGAAAGAATTTCTCCTTCACATCTTGAGAAAGTTGAAGCTGTGAAGATTGTTTCTAGAAAGATAAATGATAATGATGTCAGAGAAGGGATTATGTACTTTTTCAGGGATGGTAAAGTAAAGAGCTTTACATTGCAGCAACTCTTAATGAAGACTGTGACATAATTGAAATACATTCACTATCTTCTTAAAGTTGAGAACAGTGTCACCAGAAATTGGTCTTCTATGATACTTGAAGTCATCAGAAGAAGAGTCATGACAAAAGATGATAAATACAATGGTGATTATGTTCCTAAATACAAAACTTATACTGGTCAAGAAATGAAGATGAAAAATGGAGCTGCAGTGCTGCAAGTTTTTCTCAACAGTCCTCAGTTATCCTTTAGTCCTGATCATGAAGATGTCAGTCTAAGCTTCATGTTGATTGGTGATCTTGAGATAAACAAAAGCTCAATTTCTAAATCGAGATCAGCCATCTATCAGCTTGGAGAAAACACTGAAGAGAAGAGAGAGTTGAAGAAAAAGCTTGTTAAAGTCCTACGAGACATGGAGGAAGAGAGATTGAAAAACTATCTGGAAACAACTATCTGTTGTCTGAAGATACTGTAGTAAGCTTTTCTCATTGTACATTTTATAGATTGGTTTTGGCATCATTGAGAATGGAATTTGTGCTTCACTACATTAAGCATAAATTGGGGTAGATTGTTACATATTGAATTCTCAATGATCAGAAAAAGCTCAGGATCTGGCTGTTTGGTGTCACCAATATTTGATGTGTTGTCAGGATTTGACATATCATCAGCATTTGGATGTCATCAGTATTTGGAGACAGTAAGCTTAGAAGATTTGTTCTGTTCCTTGTATTATGGAGTAGATATCTTTTACGTCTGAGTTATAAGATTTTATCTATTCAGTTGAAGATATGTATTAGTTTCAGTTAGCTTTTGATAATGCATATCTTAGACTGATTTGTTGTAGCTGTGTAGTATATAAACACAATTTAGGTCATCATATAGTGTATCGATCTCGAGTATCATTCGACCTAGCAGCTCTCAAGAACATCAGTATTTCTTGAGAGAGTTTTGTAACAGTTTTTATCAGATACATAAAAAAACTGTTATATTTTATTACTTGTTCGAAATATTTATATAATTGTATCCAAGCCCCCTTAAACAATTGTATCTTCACTGGGCAACAATCTTCCTTTTCTTTTGCAACCTGCTCCTTCTTCGCCGCTCGCCGGCGGAAGATACGAGACATGGAGCCTACATGAGAAATAATATTCTCTTGTAACTCAAGACCTGCCAGACGTTGATGCTCTGCCAACTCAACTCACCGTTCTTATTTGAGAATAATTTCACTCATGAAGAAGTGGAGTTCGAGTTGATCATCCCATGATAGATGATCATAAATCGAATCAGGAACTGTATTGGGATGAAAGACTTTACCACTGATTTGGACTTGGACTCCAAAGGGGTCAAAGTACATCCTGTCATCCACCATGTTAAAGATGGGGATATATACTCCATTGTTTTTGGTATAAAATTGATTTTGAGCCATGTAAGTGGGTTTGAAAAGAATATGAGAAGTTGTGTTTAGAGTAGAGTGGATGATTTGTGAGATAGATTGCATGTTTATATAGAAGAGAAAAGAGGAATGAAAGAGACTCTTAGTGTACAACATAATAATTACTACTGTGATAATTACTATCGCATGCATGATTTTACGAGAATCTAGGCAAAAAGTAAAGTCGCTTTACTAAACTCCTTTTCCCAATATAAAAAAGATATTCAATCATTTTTACAGATACGCACGTCATTATTTACCACAAGTAATCAAATAATAATTACTTACCCACTTACTCACTATTTATTTAAAATACTGATTAAATATTTGTTAGGCCTCAATGATACTATAGAAGGGGGTTGAATATAGTATCTACAATCAATTCGATTATAAACACAAGTATGTAACAGAAAACAAGTTTATTCAATATATCAAACTCTGTTACAGTAGGTTTAATCTACTTACTCAGTGATGTATGATATCACTAAGAGCTGCAAGGGTTACAATGAATAATTTTCTCGTGAATGATAACACATATAGTGTAAACCCTAAGTTGTATTTATATAATATACAGTTACAAGATATCTTCTAATTAATATAAAATATATCTCTTCCTAAAATATATCAATCAGATATTATCTATTGCAGTCCTATAGCTGTCCAATTCTTCATGCATATCTTTACTTGTTTAATCCAGATCCTCTCCTGTAAATCAGCCGCTTTTCATCCCTGAAGTGTATCCGCACTTAAGTCCTGATATAAGTTCTGACGCCTTAAGTTCTGATACTTCTTGTCTTCAGTAAGTTCTGATTTCCAGTTAAGTTCTGATATTCTGATAATAAGTTCTGAAACTAAACAAATCAGATTAGACATGACATCACAAATATATTTAACAATCTCCCCAACTTGTAAATTATGAAAAATATACAAGTTAATAGATTTGATGATGTCAAAAACATTTAAGTAAAAATGCAATGAGATATTATTTTAAACAGGTAAATACAACTTACAATACATGTAGCTTTACCAATATCACTGGTTTAATCTGAATCTATAGTGATTCCTTGTAAAGTCTATTACCAGCTTGTCCTCTGTATTTCTCAGAACATCAACTAACTGTGCTTTGACTTGTATCAGTTCTTTATCTTCATTATCACCAATCTGATAAATGGTTGCTCTGAGTGCAGGAATTGATGTTCTTTCAAGTCCATCTCCAAGTCTGATAACTCTGGAATGTGAAGAGTCTTCATTGTAGCATAAACATCTTCCTTTCAGAATTACTTCTACCTTAGCAGAATTCTTCCTCATAGGAATTTCTCTTCCATCATCCTCAGTGATTTTTGGAATGTATTTAGAAGCTTTTGCACCAGAGATTCTGAGAAGATCACTTATAGCCTTCAAAATGTAATTTGACCACCTTCTTGTAACATCAGATTTTACTTCCAGAAGGTAGTGAATATGTTGAAGCTCTTTGACAGACTTCTTTAGCACATCAAAATCTGCTAGTCTGTAAGTTCTTCCATCATTGAGAAACAGAATCAATTTTTCTTTAACTTCTGATTTATCATGAGTATCCATGACAATTTTAGCAGACAGCACTTTGTCAAGGTGCTTTTGTTTGATTTCTTCATATGGTTTGTCTGTCAAAATGAAAGGATCTCTGAGAGTAACTTCTACTCCTGTTTGTATCTTTTCTTTGTCAGAACCTAATCCAGACTTGTATCTAGCTTGCTTGGCTTTTAAACCAAATGTTGCAAGTTTTCAACATTAAATTGGTCTTAGGTTCCACTGGAGTAGCTTTGTTCCATAACAGCTTCTTTTTCTGATCAAGTGTTAAGTTGTCTATGGCAACTTGAGCAGTGTCAGAGGTTGATGTCTTGATGAATTTGTCAAGATTTGCAGTTTCATCTGTAGCTTGATATTCTGAAATATCTTCACTCTGAACAACTTGAGCTATATCAGAGGTTGTCTTAGATTTTTCTGTCATCCTCTTTCTCTTCAGAGTTTCAACTGTTTCATCTTCAGCAGCTTTATCATCAAAGACTTGAACCATCTTGCATACAGGATCTATCAGAATTTGAGGAATCTTCATCTTCTGTTTCTTGACTGTCTCCCCAACTTTTCCTTTTCCCTTGTCTTTGGGATCAGTAATATTTTGAGATCTAGTACTTGATCTAGGAATCTCTGTGGCAGATCTTTCTTTTATCACAATCCCCTTTTCTTTTGGCCTTGGTGGCTTTTTAGCATCAGAAGCTTTTGACTTTGGTTTTCTCTTCTCAACAGAAAATTTAGCTTCTTCTTCTCTTAATTCCTCTAAATCCACTCCTGGATTATCCTTAAGGAATAGTCTCTTGGCCGGTTCTTCATCAATAGTTTGAATTTTGGGATCCTTATAAAAGAATGTTACTTTCTTTGCCTTGAATTTCAGAGTCTGAAAAAACTTCTGTGAATCTTGGCTTCCAGCTTGAATCATTACATCAGAAGTAGTTGTCAGAACTTGATCATCAGAATTTGTGATCAACAAGGAAACATCCTAATTTGTAGGCTTCTTTCCTTCCCTTATTCCTCCTTTGAGTAGAACCAGACAATCTATGATGAGAACCTGTCTGTTGAGAAGGAATCCTGCTCAATTGCTCTTCTTGACTGTGACCTCTACTCTTATCACATTTTCCCTGGTCATCACCATGATCATCCTTTTTCTTCAGTGTCTTGATTGGTGAGCATTTGGACTTAACTACCTTCTCCCCCTTTTTGGCATCATCTGTCAGGAGTAGAGAAAGAAGGAGTTCCACTGAAGATTGGATCTCATTTAATTGAGTCTGTTGAGCAGCTTGATTTTGTAAGACCTCATCTAGTTGGGCCTGCTGCTTTTCTTGAACAAGCTCAATAGCCTCCACTTTTTCTTGAATTGGTCTGATAAACCTATTCTTGTCTAGTTTGCGCATCAGGTCTAGCTTATCAGCTATTTCCTGAAGTTTATCAACCTTTTCATGAGTCTTGGAGTGTAGACCTTGAAGAGTTTTAGTACTGAAAGCAGTGACTTTAAGTTATGTTTTGAAGTCAGAATTTATCAGCAACTCATCATCTTTTGCAACATGATCTGTCAGAACAGTTGAGCTGGGAATGAAGTCAGGTTCATTCCACTTCTTTGTCCATTAAACTCCTCTAAAGGTTTCCTCCCATGGAACAGGAGCATCTTCTTCAGCAAATTTAAACTGTACCTCCTTGCCAAAAATTGGAGCATTAACTGGAGCACTTGCTGGAGCACTATCTCCAGAATTTGATAAAGTTTCATCATCTTCTGATAACACCAGAGTGTGTGTAACTGAAGGAGATTCTGGAGCTTCTGGATCCAAAATCTAATCTTCAAGTTCTAAATCCAGAATTGGTGTAGTAGGAATTTCAGCATTTAGTATTGGAGAAACAGGTGGAGTTGCCCCTTTTGCTGGTGGTGCTTCCAGATACAAAACAGTTAGAATATTCAACTTGTGAATATCAATTTCAGCACTTAACCCTGAATCTCCAACTGAGGCAGTTTCTTTGAATGGAGAGATAGGAGGTGTGATCACTGTGTCTTGAACAGTGTCTTCAGGCTGAGGTGGAGCTGTCAAAGCTTCAATGACTGTAGGTTCTGATGAGATCAGAGATTCCTGATCCCTTCCTCAGCATCTTCAGCATCCTCAAATTGAATTTGTGCAATATGCACACCTGCTCTAGTCTTCCTTGATCTTCTAAATGGTGGAGTGATATGATCTGTATCAGAATTTGAAGGTCTTTTCCTTTTCAAAATCCCAGAACCCTCAGCTTCATTCTGTTTCTGAGGAGTTGCCTCTTTAGCTACTAATGTCACAGGTTCTGATGCAGCAACCTGGACTATTCTTCCTCATCAGATTCATCTCTCAGAATCATCCTTCTTCTTCTCCTTAGTGGAGATTTAGGCACAGAGATAGTTCTTTTGGTTTTGGGCCTAGAGGATGTGTCAGATTTTACTGGCACCTTTTGAGAAGTACCAGAGGTTGGTTTGGTTTTGGATTTGAGAGGTGAGGCTCTGATAGTAGGTGCTGATGGTTGTGGTTGAGAGGATTGTGCTGGTTGATAGTAGGCTGTGGTTGAGTATTGGAAGGCTGGGTTGGTGGAGGTTGAGAAGTAGTAGGGTGTGTAGGTGCAACATCAGGATATATGGTTGTGTATGTGTGAGGATCAAAATTTACTAAGAATTGTTTGATAGATTGGGGAATTTGGAGGGGTCTTAGTATATCCTTCTTATTGTCAGCAGATAATAAGTCTGTGAAAGCCCTTTTGTGAAATTTAAAGGGTTCAATTAACTCACTAAAGTTTTGAGGTGCATCAGAACAACAGAAACTATATATAAGCTAACAGAATCTAGCAAAATATACTATGTTGCTATCTTCTTTCATCTCATCACCTATAAAACCCAAAATAGTAGTAGCATAATCAAAATGAGTTTGGTTAAAAAGTGCATACTCTATTTGCTGACTCATGATTGGAATAGCATCAAAATTTGAGCATTTGTTGGCAAAGGCTTTGGTAATACAATCGAAAAAGAAGCTCCACTCCCTCCTGATGTAGGGCCACTTCAGTTGTCCCAGCTTGGACAAACACTTCTCATAGCCAAGATTTTCCATCATGTTTTGAAGAACTGACTCCCCAACTTGTGAATTGTAAGTACAGTATTCTGGCAGATGCAATGCTTGTCGAATAGTGGACAAGGTTACCAAGTGTTCATCTTCCCCTGTTGTAAAAATGATGCTTGGGGACCCACTTTCACCACCATTATCATCGACTCCAGACCTCTAAAACTCCAGAATTTGCTTGCCTGAGAGAGTCTGTGGTTGGATCAGTACATACCCAATTTCACTTCGAGCGAGAAAATATTGAATGAAGTAAAGTTCTGAAGGAGCCTCGTCCTTGTTGAGAATAGCCATATAGTTGTTGGGGACAAACTTGGCTCCATCATAGATAAGATCCTTAGGTGCCATTTCTGTGAAAATTAAGTGAAAAGTTGTGTGTGTATAGAGTGTTTGATATAATGCCTGTGAGAAAATAGCTTCAGAGAATAATAGAGAGTGAGAGAAAATAAGAGAGATTAGAAAAGAGTAAGAAAGTAGGTAAAAGATTGTAAAATCTTATATCTCTCGTATATATATTCTCTCCACTAATTATAACGGCTAATTTCTGAAGCAGAACCGACATTTGACACCTAGCAACATGTAAATAGTCAAAACATTATTAGAGGGCACGGTAAACGTGCAATAATTATTGCTCACATGCGGTTACCAAAACAAACACGGAACCCATTAACCAAATGATTATCACTGTTTTTATCTCACTTAATTATTTTCTGATAAAATGACCGTTACAGTAAAAACTAATAATGAATCAACCAATTAAAATGTGACACGTAAGCAGTAGAGTTTGTATCAGAACTTGACTATTATTAAAATTTAACGGTCATCAGAATATGGCTTCTGTACTAAAAAAGTGAATGACTGTTTCTGTGTTTCTTCACACAAATACTGACTGGTTTCTTTAGAGTTTAATCATCAGAACATAATCAGAACTTGTCCTCAGAATTTATGCAAATAATACTTAACTGTTTATCAGAAACAACTTAATCACCATAGTAATTTTCATCATTCAGATGGAGTGATAGTATGTGTATGTGCAAATGATCAGATAAAGATTAAAGTCTGATAAACTTCAGTATATCTTAGAAATAAGGCATAACTAAGAAAAAACTTCAGTATGTCTTGAATTGTGAAGTCTACTATAGAATAAAGTTATGCAAGAATCCACCTCAACTGTTTGTGCTTATTTTATGCATCTTTTGAAATTCTTTTGACAATGGCTTCTCAATGTAAATGAGTTACAACTGTCATCAGAATTTATGTTGTTATCATAATATTTCTCCAGTTATCAGAGAATGTGAAAAGTCACCAAGAAAAATTATTACTTTGATAATGCATATAACTTAATACCAGCAATGCACTTGGATCTTCCTTTTCACATATTTACTCTAGATCTCAAAGGAGTACCTAATTTCAATTTTTCTTTTCTTTTAGTTTTCTTCAGATAAGTGAGGTTTATCAAGCATGTAGTTCATCCTTAAGATTTATTGATATCAGAATTTGACAAAGAAGAAGCAATAATCTAGTTTGTGACTTAGTAATAAGATACATGAAGTAAATTTGACTAAGATCAAAATTAGAATTTGCTTGTGTTATTGATTTCCACATAAATAACTAATTCAAACATGGGATACATAGTTTGTTCAAGCTACTAAGTCAGCAACTAACAAGATAATCCTCATTGGATTGAATAGTCACAGATCATTCAAAACACTTTCAGAGTTTATAGAATCACATCATATAATAAGCAGTGTTTAATATGTTACAATTTAGGCACAGATTACATTGAGATAAGAAAATCTGTAAACACTGATCATAAAGTCTAATGTATGAGAACAAAAACTAAACAGATTTTGAGAAAGAACCTGAAACCATTCCAAGTTCATTTACCAGTCTTGTAAAAGTAGCTTCACATAATGGTTTTGTGAAGATATCTTCTAGTTGTTGATCTGTTGGAACAAAATGCAATTCCAATGTACCTTCCATCACATGTTCCCTTATGAAATGGTACCTAATATTGATGTGTTTTGTCATTGAGTGTTGAACTGGATTTTCTGTTATAGCGATATCACTTTGATTATCACAATAAATAGGTATTTTAGAAAATTCTAACCCATAGTCCAGTAACTGATTCTTCATCCAAAGAATCTGTGCACAATAGCTTCCTGTAGCAATATATTCTGCTTCTGCAGTTGATGTGGAAATTAATTTCTGTTTTTTGCTAAACCAAGAAACCAATCTGCCTCTAAGAAATTGGCAGATTCCACTAGTGCTTTTCCTGTCAATTTTGTATCATGTAAAATCTGCATCTAAGTAACCTATTAGCTTAAAATCTGATTCCCTAGGATACCACAATCCTAGATCAGCTGTACCCTTGAGGTACTTGAAAATTCTTTTCACAGCTATTAGATGAGGTTCTCTTGGATCAGCCTGAAATCTTGCACAAAGACAGGTAGCATACATGATATCAGGTCTACTTGCAGTCAAATATAGAAGTGAGCCAATCATACCTCTTTAGTTAGTAATATCTACTGATGCTCCAGTGTCTTTATCTAACTTTGTGGCAGTGGCCATGGGAGTGGATGCAGTTGAACTGTCTTGCATTCCAAATTATTTGAGTAAATTTCTGGTGTACTTGGATTGATTTATGGAAGTACCTTTTTCAGTTTGCTTGACTTGAAGTCCCAGAAAATAGCTAAGTTCTTCCATCATACTCATTTGATATCTTGACTGCATTAGCTTTGAAAACTTTTTACACTATATTGTATTTATAGAGCTAAAGATGATATCATCAACATATATCTGTACCAAAAGTAAGTCCTTTCCATGGTTGAGGTAGAATAAAGTTTTGTCAATTGTGCCTCCGTAAAATCCACTTTTCAGAAGAAATTGAGTCAGAGTCTCATACCATTCTCTTGGAGTTTGCTTAAGGCCATAAAGTGCTTTGTCAAGCCTGTAGAAATGATTTGGAAATTTTGGATCTATAAAGCCTGGAGGTTGTTCAAAGTATACCTCTTCTTCCAATTCTCCATTGAGAAAAACACTTTTCATATCCATTTGAAAGACTTTAAACTTCTTGTGAGCAGCATAAGCCAAAAAGATTCTTATGGCTTCCAATCTAGCAACTGGAGCAAATGTTTCATCATAGTCAATACTCTCCTGTTGAGAGTAACCTTTAGCAACCAGCCTTGCTTTGTTTCTTGTAATTATGCCATCACTGTCAGTTTTGTTTCTGAACAACCATTTTATGCCAACAATGGATCTATCCTTTGGTCTTGGTACTAGGGTCCAGACTTTATTTCTTTCAAATTCATTTAACTCTTCCTGCATTTATTGCACCCAATTAACATCTTGAAGAGCTTCTTCAACTTTCTTTGGTTCAGTCTGAGATAGAAAGGAATGATAGAGACATTCATTTGTTGTTGTTCTAGTTCTGACACCTGCTTCAGGATCTCTAATTATTAAGTCAGGTGTGTATGATTTAGTCCACTTCCTTGCAGATGGAAGTTGATCTCTAGAACTGGAACCTCCCCCATGATCCATGCTGTCTCCATCAGCATTTTCTGATGCTCCCCCTGAAGTTATGCTCTCCGAGATTCCAGAATTTGAGTTGGATCCTTCAGGAATTGAAGAATTAGAGTTTCCAGAATTGTCAGAATTTGGCTCATCAGAACTTGATAAATCAGAACTTGAAGAGCCAGTGACTGGTTCTGATGCTTCTTGAGAATCTTGAGGTGTGGTATGATCATCAGCTTGCTCCCCCTGAACAGGTGCATTTTCCTTTGGAGCAGTTACCACGGTTTCAATGACATTAGAATTTAACCCGTCAGAACTTACAGGATCGGGATTTAAGTCATCAGAATTTACAGAATCAGAATTTACATCTTTATTTTCAAATTTCAGCTGATCATGATCATTAAAATCTTCAAGTCCAGTAATCTTTTTATCATCAAAAGATACATTGATAGATTCCATGACAACCCTTGTTCTTAAATTGTGGACTCTGAAGGCTTTTGTGGAAAGTGGATATCCAACAAAAATTCCTTCATCAGCTTTTAGATCAAATTTTGACAGCTGTTCAGGATGAGTCTTAAGAATAAAACACTTGCATCCAAATATATGAAAGTATTTCAGATTTGGCTTCTTTTTCTTCACCATCTCATATAGTGTTTTTCCATGCTTGTTTATGAGTGTAGTATTCTATGTAAAACAAGCAATCTACACAGCTTCAGCCCAAAATAGGTTGGTAGCTTTGCTTCATAAAGCATAGTTCGTGCAACTTCAATAAGAGTCATGTTCTTTCTTTCTACAACTTCATTCTACTGTGGAGTTCTAGGTGCAGAAAATTCCTGCTTTATTCCATTCTCTTTGCAGAACTCTTCCATGATTGAATTCTTGAACTCAGTGCCATTATCACTTCTTATTATTTTAACAGAATCTTTGACTAACTTATTTAGTTGTCTGACATGATCAGTTAGAGTAGATGCAGTTTCATTCTTCTTGTGCAAGAAATACACCCAAGTGTATCTTGTGAACTCATCCACTATAACGATTGCATATTTCTTCTTTGCAATAGACATGACATTGACTAGACCAAATAAATCAACATGCAGTAAGTGATAAGGCTCAAGAATTGAGGATTCAGTTTTGCTCTTGAATGAAGATTTTCTTTATTTTGCCTTTTGACATGAGTCACAAAGACCATCAGGAGCAAATATTGATTTTGGCAATCCTCTCACAAGATCTTTCTTTACTAGTTCATTTATATTGTTGAAATTTAAATGAGAGAGTCTTTTGTGCCAATTCCAGCTTTCTTCAATTGATGCTCTGCTTAACAGACAGATTGCAGAACCATCAGAATTTGTTGAAAGTCTGGCTTCATATATGTTACCATGTCTTTAACCTTTCAGAACCACTTTTCCTGTAGAATTACTTACAACTTCACAGTGTTCTTCAAAGAAATCCACATGATAACCTTTGTCACAGATTTGACTCACAATTAGCAGATTGTGTTTAAGTCTCAAGACAAGAGCTACTGTTTCAACTATGACATTCCCAAGATTGATATTGTATCCCAGCTTTCTCCACAAAGTCTGATAGCAGGGCTTTATTTCCAGTCATATGTCCTGATCATCCACTGTTCAGAACCAGGATGTTTTTCCTGTTGCCCTGCAATCACAAAGACAACTATTAATTAGTTTTAAGGACCCAGACTTGCTTGGATCCTTTGCCCTTGTTAAGTTTGTTAGCATTTGAAGCGAATTTAGTTTCAGAGTTTATGCTAACATGCTTTTTATCAGACTTTATATCAGACTTTGGATCAGAATTTACACTAGATGGAATTACACTAACTTTCTTTAAAGAAGGTTTTATTTCATATTAGTACAAACTATGATATTCCTTACAAGTATAAGTAGAATGCCATAAACTACCACAATGAAAACAAGGATTTTGTGGTTTAAACCTAACAGACTGACTCTTAACTCCTGATCTATGAGGTAAAAAGTATTTTTCCTGCAAAAAGAAGCAAGATGGTTAGAGTTTCCATAATTATAGCATTTCTTTCTATTAGCATTAGGAACAGGCATATAATTATTACTTTTATTCACACCTTCCTTTCCATTCCTATTTTTCCTAGCTTCCTTTACCTTGTTCACATTTTTAATCTCTTTCAGCTTATACTTAAGCTGCTTCTTTGTCATTAAGCCAATGTTTATCAAAGCTGGTTTATCCTGTTTTAATTTGTCAGAAGTTGACTTTTCTTTGACTTATGTTTTAGAGTCTTTCATCTCTTCAGAATCAGACACAACAGTTTTTGCAACAAATTTAACAGGATTTACCTTTGGCTTTACAATCTGTTTGATAGCAATTGGCTTAGTGGCAAAGTCCCTTTCTTACTTTTATCATCTTTATAACCTAACCCCTCTTTCCAGTTTCCATTACTTAGAATATTCTGAGTTGATCTGTCTGAGTTAGTCCAAGTCCTGATGACTTCTCTTTCTTTTTCTAATTCATTTTTTAGATAATCATTCTGTTCAAGCAATTCATTCTTAACATACAAATAATTATCTCTCTCTGTCTGAATAGTGTTCATCTTGACTAACTCTTCTTCAAGATAGCTATTTCTGTTTTTGTACTTTAGATTTTAAGATTTTAATCTTTCATTCTCTAAAGTCTGATCTCTATAGCTAATATAAATGTTTTTCAGAAATAATCTCAACTCAGTAATATCATCTGTATCAAAAGCAAGAGTTGATAGAGGTACCTTTAGTTCAGCAGCATCAGAACTGCTATCACCATTTGCCATTAAGGCATAGTTCACCTCTTCTTCAGATTCCGAAGTGTCTGCCCAGTTTTTCTTCTTTGTGATAAGTGTCTGGCCTTTATCACCTTTTCCTTTCTTGCAATCAGGAGAGATGTGGCCTCTTTCACCATAATCATAGCATTTGACATTTGAGTTGTCTCCTCTGTCAGACTTTCCTCCTTTGAAAATGATTTTCTGTACAAAATAAAATACGGTAAAGGCTATTTATATTTACGGAATATTGGTACCCTGTTGGATCATACCGGATATAAAATATTACCTATTTTTGAGAAAACAGATCCAATCGGTACCGGTTTTAGGATAATTATCCAAATCTATACATTTTTTAAATACAGACTTGGTCTCAATGTTTTGGTTACACGTATTACGAGAAGATAATATAATATTTTAATCAAAAGATCCCATTTCTCGAAAGTACGGGTTTTACCGATTTACCAAAATCAATATTGTATCGAAAATTTTACGTCGGGACCCGCACGGGGAAAACCGTACTCCGGATCGAAAAAGTCAAAATATGGAAAATGCTCGGAATATTGCAATTTGGTTAGGAAGGAGTTTTCCCGAGACTTCCGGGTTGCAAAAATGTAAATACGGTTGAAGTCGGTTGGTTCCCGATTGTATAAAATAGTTTATAAATACTCGGAAAAATAATTTATTAAATCCATAAATCTTTTATAAAATCATATAACAACATAAAAATTAATAGAAAAATATGACAATTATCTACACTTTATTTTGGACATATAAAAATTAAAATACTTAGATTTTATCATATTTAAATATCCAAACACATATACCACTTAACAAATAATTCACAGAATAATCACAGAATAAATATAGAATATTTATTTATTGAACAAAATAATTATATGATATATCCCGGATATTACATCCTTCCCCCCTTAAAAGGATTTTATCCTCAGAATCTTCTAAGAAAATAAATGAGGGTACTTTTCTCGTGTATCGCTTTCTATCTCCTAGGTTGATTCTTCAACCTTCGGGTTTCGCCACAATACTCTTACTAACTTTACAACTTTATTCCTTAACACTTTCTCTCTTTCTTCTAGAATCTCTATTGGACTCTCTACATAAGACAAATCCGCTTGAAGTCCTATTAGCTCGTACTCAATTACATGCCTGGAATCTGGATTATACTTCTTAAGCATCGATACATGAAAAACATTATGAATGTGCTCCATCTGCCGGGGTAATGCCAGTTCGTAGGGTATCTTGTCGACACGTTTCAAGATCTCAAAAGGTCTGATATATTTAGGACTCATCTTTCCTTTCTTTCCAAATCTCATCATTCCTTTCCACGGCGATACTTTCAACAATACTAAATCTCTCTCTTCAAATTCCATATCCTTTCTTGATTGGTCTGCATACTTTCTTTGACAGTCTTGGGCTGCAATTAACCTTTTCTGGATAACTTCAACAACTTCTTTCATCTGTTGCACCAATTCGGATCCAAATATGTTATGGTCTCCTACTTCATTCCATTTACTGGTGATCGACACACTACACCAAAAATAGCATGTTGTAACCAAAAAAATGTTACAACAGGGCCCTTTTAACGTTACTAAAGGATAAAAACAGCTTAGGTAACATAAAATTTAAGTTAGTTTTTCGGTGATAGCTTAGGGTACCTAATCTAACATAAACGTCGCCTACTGTAACATGGCCTTTTCTGTTACCCTAGGCCCCCAAGGTAACAAAAAATAGTCCAAATGTAACGTAAAACGTATGTTATATTAAAGAGACACATAATTTTAAACATACGTGGAATGCTGACGTGGCATGCTGATGTGGCATGCTGATGTGGCAGTGTGGGGACCATATTGTTGATGTGGCATGTAGTGACGTGGCATGTGGGTCCCACTTTTATGGTGTATTTTAAGAACCTATGGTAACACTTTTAGTAGCTAATGTAACATTTGTAAGCAAACTACTAAAACATTTTACATTTTCTACGGTAACAGTTTATGAAGCTAATGTAACACTTTGACATATAAGAAATTGAAAATGTGCTATTGGTATTTAAGCAACCCAAAATTCAATAAAATATCCAAACCATCAAACATCTAACAAATATCCTCCCAAAACATCCAACCATCCAACAACCATCCTACTAAAACATCCAACCCCCTAGTAAAACATTCAACATCCAACATCCAATAAAAGTTAAACTACATAAACAATTATACGCTTATAAACTTGAAAAACACTGGTACTAGAAGCTGTTGTGGCCAGTTATTGGTGTACCATACGCCTTACGGCATGTTGCATTTGTCTTTGCTCTAGCCTTTGCAGCCCAATCATCACCATTAGGCATGAACTCGTAAAACATCATCTGCGAGCGAGCCAAACACACTTTGAGATTATTTTAGCTAATTCAAAGTCAGTAGTCTTGAAGCGAAGCATGAAAGCACAACAGAATAGCATAAAGCTGGCATGATTACTTATGTAGACTGATCCTTTTACATGAACGGAAAAGGGGCCAGATACACCTTACATAAATATAATTAATTCAAAAAAGAAAATATAGTTCCTTTATAGTTAGAAAACAAAATTCAACTGAAATAGAAGACAAAGCAAGAATATTAATGTATAAAAATGGAGGTGGCTGCATTTATAAGCTAAGCAACATGCAGATTAATTCTAGAACCAGCAATGTATGTCTTTCAGTCTAAAAAATGATCAGAAAAAAAATAGTATCATATATAGAAGATATAGTGATAAAATCAGCAACAAAACAGTACCATTAAAAAGTATGCATCTTCATTCAATTCAAAAAATGCATGCATTAAGAAAAAAGTACTATAATCTTGCTAAATAGCCTAAAAAAACTGAGAGCGCCATGCTTGCATGCAATTTTAAAATAATATGAGGTACATTATTCAAAAGCATCATTTTCATATGACATAAGCATGTGAAGAGGTAACACATGACGAGGGTTGATGTAATAATATGGTATGACAAACCAAGTGCTTGAATAAGTATCAAAGAATAGGGATCTGCGAAAAAAATAGGCCTATGTACCAGGTCATTATTACACTTCTCCATATCAAGAACCTTAATTGCTACTATCTCATCAAACGAAACACATAGAGCTCCGTACACAGTGGCGCTAACACCGTCACCAACTTCCACATATAGTATGTAGTCTTGTTCATTGATAGGAAACCTTCTCTCAGACTCTGACATGGTTTCTCTTATGTTTCAACTTTAACACCCTTCTTGCTCTTCGATGTGGCAAAAATTTCTCCCAACTCTGTCATTGTAAGATGAAAAACTATTTAAATTAAAAGCAATCAGCATAAATACATTAATAATCGTGTTACAAACAACACTTATGATCCTGATTACATTTTACATATAGGACGTACCATTCAAGGCCAAAAAATATGGACATGCTTGTTTACACCGAATGAGATAATTAATTACATGCAGTTGCAAGTTATGTAGGAGAAAATTCTTCACAATCTCTTTACCCCCCTTAAGCAAAAAAGCCTCTTTTATAAATCCAATTCACTTCCAAAATTTACATTATCAAATAAACCAGAAGATTTAATTAAAACTTTACTAGTATATAAACTTGCATATCATGAATGTTTAATGAAACACGGGTACCAATTACCGAACCAAAGAGTCTAGAAACTGCGTTCATGACCTTGGTCTTCTCTCTATCTTCATATATCTCCAATTACACTACCATTTTCTGCAACCAAAAAAGATGTATACAATCCATTATATTATTTAAAAGATCATGACAAAAAAGGATAATTTCAGAAGATGGCGATCTCACACAAAACTTATACCAAAAACATCAAACTAAAGAAACTTTATATTCATTCTCCTCCTTGTAATCCAGTACAACATTAAACCATTCAGAATATTCTTAAAAATACTCAATATAAAAAAACTCTGAAATATAGAAGCCAAAGTACCATGATAAGACTAGGAAAGAAAAGGAACTCCAAAATGAAATTGAAATGTTCTGTCATAATATCAATATCATTACATCAAAATCAAGAACGAAGAACACGAATCAACTATACATCGAAATGAAGAACGTAAATCAAATAAACATCAAAACGAAAAACAAAAACTAAATAAATATAAAATGAAGCCCTATAATCGAAATACCTTAATTCAAAATTTTGAAACACAAATCCCTAATTAAACACCTGAAATATATGAAGAACCAAACTTCTAATCTTAAGAACTAAAGGATCTACCAAAATCAGTTGAGCCCTAATTTGATGAAAAAATCAATTAACCTTAGATATCCAAAGTGCAAATATCTAAGTATGTAATAGAGATGTTAGATATATTTGTGATGTCATGACTAATATAATTTGTGTTTAGTTTTCAGATCTTACTTGACAAGATAAATCAGTACTTAATTGGAAATTAGTACTTATACTGAAGTCAGAACTTAAGATATCAGAACTTAAGTTGTCAGAACTTAAGTTATCAGGAGATATTTATCAGGATATAATATCAGGACTTAAAGTGACTTTCAGATAAGAAAGGCGGCTGCTTGAAAGGAAAGAAGATCGAGTTAAAACAGAAAGAAATATGCATGAAGAAGAATTCTATGAAGAATAGAATACTTGGAAGAAAAGATTACTGATTGATATAATTTAGGAAGCAGAATTATATTCGATATCAATTAGAAGATTATCTGTAACTGTGTGTCTATATAAACACAGCATAGGGTTTACACTATATGTGTTATCTTAATCAAAAATATTATTCTTTGTAACCCTAGTAGCTCTCGTGATAATTTGTTCATCACTGAGAGAGAATAGTTCTTTGTAACAAAGTTTATTGTGTTGAATAAAATCTGTGTTCTGTTACTTGAGTTCTTATATTCGATTTGATTGTAGTAAACACTGTATTCAACCCCCTTTCTACAGTGTGTGTGACCTAACAAGTGGTATCAGAGGAATCAGTTAACATACATACAGTTTAAGATCCAAAAACAATCATGTCTGAAGTAACACAAACTCCAACCAAGCCCACCAAAACTAAAGAAACTCCAAAGACTCAAATCCATAATCGATATGAGACTATTAGGGTTCCCATACTGAAACCTTCCGAGTATCCCATTTGAAAGGTGATGATGTCTATGTTTCTGGAAGCTACAGATCCAGAATACCTTGACAGGATTAATGAAGGACCACATAAGCCAACCAAGATCTCTGTTGTACTTGCAGATCAGCCAGCACAGTCTGTACCAAAGGAGAAAAGTGAATATACAGCTGAAGATATCTCATCTATTGTAAAGGATGCAAAGGTAAGACATTTGCTTCATAGTGCTATTGATAATGTCATGTCAAACAGGGCAATCAACTGCAATACTGCAAAGGAGATATGGGATGCCTTGGAGAAAAGATTCCAGGGAACTAATTCAATTAAGAAGAACATGAAGACTATACTCACTCAAGAGTATGAGCACTTTGACTCAAAATCTGACGAGTCATTAACTGGTTTATATGACAGATTTGTCAAACTCTTGAATGATCTTTCACTGGTGGATAAGGAATATGATCTTGAAGATACTAATCTTAAATTCCTTTTAGCTCTTCCTGAAAGTTGGGACTTGAAGGTAACTACTATAAGAGACAACTATGCTCTTGATGAAACTACTCTTGATGAAATCTATGGTATGCTCAAGACTCATGAACTTGAGATGGAACAAAGAAGCAAGAGGAATGGGAGAAAGTCAAGAACAGTTGCTCTTAAGGTTGAGGAGGAATTCCCTTAAGTGGTTGTCTCAAAGAAAGGCAAAGGAAAGGCTCTCATCACAAAGTCTAATACTGAGTCATCAAGTTCTGATAGTGATGAGGATTCAGAAACTGAAGTCTATCTGAGATGGATGCTGATGAAGAGATGATGAAGCTGTGTGCTCTAATGGTGAAAGGAATCACAAAGATTGCATACAGGAAATTCAGAAGGGGAAAGAAGTTTTTCAGGAAAGGTGCAAGTTCTGATAAGAAAGGTTTCATAAAATCTGAAGGCAAAGGAGGAAAGTCTGACAGAGGAGATTAATTAAATATCAAATGCTACAACTGTGGTGAGAAAGGCCACATATCTCCTGATTGCAAGAAATGAAAAAGTGACAAAAGCAAGGCTCTTGTCACAATGAAGAAAAGCTGGACAGACACTTCAGATTCTGAAAGTGAGGTGAACTATGCCTTGATGGCAAATGCTGATAGCAGTTCTGAAGCTGTTGAGTTAAAGGTACCTCAAACAACTTATGTTTTTCATACTGATGATATTACTTAGTTGAGAAGATATCTTAAAACCATGTTCATTAGTTATAGAGATCAAACTTTAACATGTGAAAGATTAACTTCTGAAAATCTTGCTTATAAAAAAGAGGAATGATTATTTAGAAAAAGAGTTAGTTATGTTCCATCAAACTCAGAAAGATAGAGATGATGCTTTCTATGTTAAAGATGAAGTGCTTAAAATGAATGAATCTCTAAAAACTGAGTTAGAAAAGGAAAGAGAGATTATCAGGACTTGGACTAACTCTGGAAGAACAACTCAGAATTTGTTAAGTAGTGGAAATTGGAAAGAGGGCTTATGTTATGGAGATGATAAGAATAATAAAGGAACTGTAGAAATTGAGCCTATAGTTGTTAAACAAAATCCAAAGGTAAATCCTGTTAAGTTTGTAGCTATAAAGTCTGATACTGATAAATCAGAAGTTAAAGAGAAATTAACTTCTGACAAACCAAAACAGGATAAGCCAACTGAAGTTAACATAGGCTTAATGACAAAGAAGCAGCTTAAGCATAAGCTGAAAGATGTTAAGAATGTAAACAAGGTAAAGCCACCTAGGAAAAATAGGAATGGAAAGGAAGGTGTGAATAAAAGCAATGATTATAAGCCTGTTCCTAATGCTCCTAGAAAGAAATGTTATAACTGTGGAAATTCTAACCATCTGGCTTCTTTTTGCAGGAAGAATAAGAACATAAACTCCTTACCTTCAAAATCAGGAGTTAAGAGTCAGTCTGTTAGATATAGGCCACAAAATCCTTGTTTTCATTGTGGTAGTTTATGGCATTCCATTTATACTTGTAAGGAATATCATAGTTTGTACAATGATTATTATCAAATAAAACTTTCTTTAAAGAAAGTTAGCATTATTCCTTCTAGTGTAAGTTCTGATGCAAAGTCTGATACTGTAAATTCTGATAAGAAAAATGTTAACATAAACTCTGATGTTAAATCCGCTGTAAATGTTAACAAACTTAATAAGGCCAAAGGATCCAAGCAAGTCTGGGTCCTTAAAACTAATCATTAGTGGTCTTTGTGATTGCAGGGCAACAGGGAAAACATCCTAGTTCTGGACAGTGGATGTTCAAGACATATGACTGGAAATAAAGACCTGCTATCAGACTTTATGGAGAAGGCTGGCCTAGGTGTTTCCTATGGAGATGGCACCATGGGAAAAACTGTAGGATATGGCATTATCAATCTTGGGAATGTCATCATTGAAAAAGTAGCTCTAGTCTCAGGACTTAAACACAATCTGCTGAGTGTTAGTAAAATCTGTGACAAAGGTTATCATATAGATTTCTTTGAAGAACACTGTGAAGTTGTAAGCAAATCTATAAGAAAAGTTGTTCTGAAAGGATACGGGCATGGTAACATTTATGAAGCCAAGCTTTCAACAAGTTCTGATGGTTCAGCAATCTGTCTATTAAGTAGAGCATCAATTGAAGAAAGCTGGGATTGACACAAGAAACTCTCTCATTTAAATTTCAGCAATATAAATGAACTAGTCAAGAAAGATCTTGTGAGAGGACTGCCAAAATCAGTATTTGCTCCTGATGGCCTTTGTGATTCCTGTCAAAAGGCAAAACAAAGAAAATCTTCATTTAAGAGCAAGATTGAATCTTCAATTCTTGAGCCTTATCACCTACTACATGTTGATCTATTTGGTCCAGTGAATGTCATGTCTATTGCAAAAATGAAATATGCTATGGTCATAGTGGATGAGTTCACCAGATACACATGGTGTATTTCTTGCACACAAAAAGTGAAACTGCATCTATCTTGATTGATCATGTCAAACAACTGGATAAATTGGTCAAAGACTCTGTGAAGATCATAAGAAGTGATAATGGCACTGAGTTCAAGAATTTGATCATGGAAGAGTTCTGCAAAGACCAAGGAATTAAGCAGGAATTCTCTGCTCCTGGAACTCCACAGCAAAATGGAGTTGTGGAAAGAAAGAATAGAACTCTTATTGAAGCTGCACGAACTATGCTTGATGAAGCAAAGTTAACAACCAATTTTTGGGCTGAAGCTGTGCAGAGTGCTTGTTTTACTCAGAATGCAACACTTAGCAACAAGCGTGGAAAGACACCATATGAGATGGTGAAGAAAAAGAAGCCAAATCTGAAGTATTTTCATGTATTTGGATGCAAGTGTTTTGTTCTTAAGACTCATCCTGAACAGCTATCCAAATTTGATCTAAAAGCCGATGAAGGAATTTTTGTTGGATATCCACTTTCCACAAAAGCCTTCAGAATCTACAATTTAAGAACAAGGGTTGTCATGGAATCTATCAATGTCTCTTTTGATGATAAGAAGATTACATGACTTGAAGATTTCAATGATCATGATCAACTAAGATTTGAGAATGAAGTTTTAAATTCTGATTCTGTAAATCCTGACAGTCTAAATCCTGATAGTCTAAATCCTGATACTGCAAACTCTGATGGGTTAAACTCTGATGTTATTGAAACTGTGGTAAGTACGCCAAAGGAAAATGCACCTATGCAGGGGGAGCATATTGAAGATACAACCACATCTCAAGAAGCATCAGAACCAAGAACAGGCTCTTCAAGTTCTGATTCATCAAGTTCTGATGGGCCAAGTTCTGATAATCCTGGAAACTCAAGTTCTGATAATTGCGGAAACTTAAATTCTGAAGGATCCAACTCAGAGAGCATAATTTCAGGGGGAGCATCAGAAAATGTTGATGGAGACATCATGGATCATGGGGGAGCATCCAGTTCTAGAGATAACCTTCCATCTGCAAGGAAGTGGACTAAAGCAGGTATTAGAACTAGAACAACAACATCAAATGAATGTCTCTATTACTCTTTTCTTTCTCAGACTAAACCAAAGAAAGTGGAAGAAGCTCTTCAAGATGCTGAGTGGGTGCAAGCAATGCAGGAAGAGTTAAATGAATTTGAAAGAAATAAAGTCTTGACCCTGGTGCCAAGACCAAAGAACAGATCTGTTGTTGGTACAAAGTGGGTGTTCAGAAACAAAACTGATAGTGATGGCATAATTATAAGGAATAAAGCAAGGCTGGTTGTAAAAGGATATTCTCAATGTAACACCCCCAGATCCGGGGTCGGGGATCCGAGTCGTCACGGTCTTTCATTCCACAATACCACTTCACTTACTTAATAAAAATAACCTTATGCTGTGACCCCACACTAACACACACCACAACCCGTTATAGTCTCAGAGATGAACATCAAAAAAATATAACCACAAGTAATTATATTCCACAATTATCTGCCAATACACCTTAAAAGGTTTTCTGAATAGATTTACATTTTATTTGCCATTATTACAATTCATATTATACATAAGTCTGGTACATCAAAAGTTGAAAGCCTAGCCTATTGGTAGTTCCTACCTCAGCTACAGCAGCATCAACGCTTCCAGAAGACTGCCGAACGTTTTCTAACCTCTTGCGAATCGGGAGCTTGGTCCGGTTCATCTTGTCTATCTGATGTTGTGTGATGAAAGAAGAAAGCAAGGGTGAGCAGCAAGCCCACCAAAATAATATGCATAATTATTTACAGTATATGAGTCTACTCATAATACTCATGAAAGTCTTGGTCAAAAGAAATGAACCAAGTTGATAACTTAATGCGATGAAGTCGCAAAATATTCAGTATATATATATACATATATACTTTTCAAAATATTGGAAGTCCTCTTCCATGCATAATATACACAAAGTCCCAGTGTATAACTGTATATAAAAAAATATCGTTGCAAGGTGATCTCATATATATAACCTTGTCTCAACGTTTTTCTGAAAATCTTTGTCATTCATAAGACAATTATTAATTAGATATAAGTTTAAAAGATGAAGTTACCAAATACTTCACTACACTTATATCATTCCCAAATACTACTTGAACTACCACCGTTCAAGTTATAATCAATTTCAAAAGTTCATCCCACTGATGAGACCACAAGATAAGACTTGAATAGATTCAATCTTTGAAATATTATTGAATGAAAAAGTTATGAGATATTTTATTTAGTCCCGATATATATATATCCACATATATATATCCCTTTAAACATTTCCTGGAACCTCTGTTATGCAAAGTATGAACAGAGTTTGAAACATCCAATGAATTTTGGAAAGGAAAAGAATTTTGGCATAAACCCGATATCTCGCTGATCAGGCAAAGATACCAATAAGTAACCTTTTCTACTGTAGATGGATGAATTCCTCACCGGTCATCACCCTGGCCGCATTAGGACCTCGCGCTCGACCGTACCCCGGCCCCTCACGCGTTGATGGACTGCCACCCAGCCACTTACACAATAATAGACCGTACCCCGGCCTGTCGCTTATGCCGACTCAATCAAATGGACTTACTTCCCGAACATTGGGCAAGTAATCAAATTGTTTTCTCAAAACAGCAACCTCGTTGCGAATATAAAATACACCACAGAGCCGGATTCCCCAGGTTTTGAGCGAGTATTTAAATCCCCTTTAAAAAGGAAGATCTTAAATATAAAAATGAGTTTTGGGATCCGCTCTGACTTTTAAAAATCATTTTGAAGACTCGAAAACACTTTAAAGAGTGTTTGGAGTAAGGCTGATTTAATGAAGTAAATCAGTCCTCAGAATGTTAGAAAATATCTGAATATTATTAATTAAATAATATTCCCATAAAGAATAGTCTTTATAAAAATAATTGAAGTAGAAGTATTAAAATTTATACTTGAAACGAGTATTAAATAACCCAAGATATACTTATATAAAAGTATTATCTTTATTTGAATAATCGAAAATAAGTTTGATTATTGACACCTTATTCTTTAATAAAATAAAGAATATATTTCAGCAAATAATCGGAGTCATAGATCCTCAAATGAATATTCAAATAATATTCAATAAATAAAAATAAGCTGAGTCATAATACCTCGAATGAATATTATAAATAATATTCATTAAATAAAATAAAGGAGTCATACATCCTCAAATGAATATTCAAATAATATTCAATAATTAATATAAAAGAGTCATAAGCCCTCGAATAATATTCGAAATAATATTCAATAATAAAATAAAGTTTAAAGTTATCGAATAAACCTTATTCGATTAATAGTTTTGAAAACTATGACCATATATATGTATATATATATAAATATATATATATATATCCATATCCATATATATACAAAATCTACTCGGGATCCTCGACTCCCGGTTTTAGAAAATATTTTCACCTTTGGGTCCCTATACTAAGGGTATATGCAAATTACTGCTATTCTCTAGCATAGGTATTATCAACTGAACCAACAGATATATATTTCAAGAATATGAAACAGGCATGCATATATACCATATCACATGCTACAATATATCGCAAGAATTTGCTAAATAACCAACATGCATCTATCGCAAGATAATGCATATACAAGTGTATACATCACAACAACAGTATAACGGATAGAATACTTGCTTGAGCGACTGGGGGTTACGAATGGCTCGGGACGAGTCTGGTAACCTATAAACAACAAGTAAGTTGGAATTAAACCAAAGTCACTTGTGAATCTATACTTTAACTAACTTAGACTCTAACGCTTGTTTTGCGCTCACTGATTCGCTTAAGTCACTCGGGTACCCTCGGCTCCACCATTTTTAATAATTTAACCTTTACGAGTTTTAAAGCGATTCCTTCGCGAGTGACTTACCAACTGCCTAAAACACTTACCATAAATGTTTCATGCATTAATTAACCCTTTTTGGTCTTTAACCTACATTTCAAAGTAAGGCGAGGGAAAAAGGTTTCGTTCGCGAAACGCCGTTACTTGAAACGGTCGTTTCTCCTAAACCGTAAATCGGAATCGAACGAACTACATATCAAAACGAAGCTCGTAACATGAGCTATCTAAACATGGCAGTGGTCACAATCTAGCAGGGGGTTCTCGGGTCCTAATGCTATGCACAAAAACAGTCCAAAGAAAATCGGACATTACGACGGCTATGTTTACGCGATTACCAATATTTATACCACTCCAATTCTTTACCAATTCACTACAAACCACCCAACCATCATCAATACATCAAACACAACTTATATCAAGGCAAAGTCAGTCCATAATCTCAAGGTTTTCCAACTTATTCAACCACAAACATGATCTACTAATCCATAACTTAAGATTCATTAACCATTAACCAAGATTCATATCCAAAATCACCACAAATCCAACCCAACTATCTAACATACATGGATCTTGCTATACATACATGGATATTTCTATATAGACATTAATCCATCCATAAACTCATCAAAACTCAAAGTTCAAACTATAAGTTAAAGGTGAAAGTTGTTTATACCTCCTTGAAGCTTCCTAACACAACCCAAGAGCTTTGAATGCCTAAAAGAACCTTGATCCTTGCTTGTATAACCTTAATCTTTCATAAAAATCCAAGAAAACTAAAGTTATTTCTTGAAGGTTACTATTCACCATCTTCTTCCTTGATTTATAGAAAAAGATTGGCTTGGAATTAGAAGCTTAAACTTATAGGAAGTATGTAACTTAACTAGGAGAAGCTAGGATAATTACCTTGCTAAATAATAAGTGGTGGAGCTTGGATCTTCAAATTTTAAGAAATGGGCCGAGAGCTAGCTTGGGAAGAATGATATTTTTGTGTTTTGTTTGATGAAAATGAAATGATTTGCTTGGTTGGTTGATTTTTGTGTTATTTTTGGTTAATGACTTAATTAACCTTTTATTTGTGTGGTTATAAACCAACCACACCTCCTCCTTCCCTATGTCATGCTTGTGTCACCTTGCACATGTCATTATGCTCCCACTTGTCCACACCTTGTGGTTTGATGATGTCACAATCCCTGGCTTCTTGTACAAGCTTGTCTCTTGGTCACTTATTTGTTTTACGGTTCGCTTATCTTTCGTTCTCGTTTATCGTTTGAGGGATCATACCCGGGATCTTATTACTTAGGTTCCCTTAACCTTTCTCAATATATTATATTCCTTTTATGATCCTCTCTTATAATCCTTTAATTTAAATCCTTTTTATCCTGTTACCTTATACTCAATTCTCTCCGTATATTGTGGATTTCCGGGAAAAATCAAAGTGTTCGGAATTGGATTCTGACGATCTTTACATACACTTATATACCACATAGAGTACTAATAATATCCCATAAGATCAATAACAGAACCCCTACATAGCGTGGCATGAAAAGTTTTCTCATTCAGCAAAAACACTATTCATAAGGGTTTCAAAAATTCCCAAAAATTGGGGTTATTACAGTCTCCCCTCCTTAAAAGGATTCCGTCCCGGAATCAGATAGAAAATGAATAGGGATACCTTCCTAGCATTGCACCTTCTAACTCTTAAGTAAATTTTCCCACATTGTGGTCCTACCACCAAACTCTGCCTAGTTTAATAATCCTTCTCCTAAGCACTTGTTCTTTTTCACTCTATAACCCTTCCTGGTTGCTCCATATAGGTTACGTCGGGTTGCATATCTATGCGCTCATATGCCTCTATTTATCTGGCATCTAAATTACACTTCCTTAACATTGATACGTGAAACACGTTACGACCTGCTACATGTTCGGGGTTAGGGCTAGCTCATATGCTAACTTCCCAAACGTCTTAATATATCCAAGGGTCCAACAAATTGTAGACTTAGCTTTCCTTCCTTTCCGAACCTCATCAATCCTTTCCAAGGGATACCTATAACATTATAGGTCCCCTATTTCATACTATTTGTCCTTTCGTGTCAAATCAACATACTTATCATGTCTATCTTGGGCTACTACCAGCCGTCCTCTGATTAGATCTATCATACCCTTGGTCCTTTGGACTACTGCGGGTCCGAGCATCTTGCGCTCTACAACTTCATCCTAACATAAGGGAGATCGACATTGTCTTCCTTCAAGGATCTCATAAGGCGACATCTCGATAATGACATATGATCTATTGTCGTAAGATAACTCAATCCGAATTAAGTGATCATTCCAAATTCTTTCAAGTCTATTACACAGACTCTCATCATAGCTTCCAATCATTAGAGCTCTTGCTTCTCAATACCCATTCTTTTCCAGTTCGTAATCGCTATCACCTTTCGTTCCTAATATTATACTGGTTATACTTTTGCTCGTTAGCGTTCTATAACCTTTTAATAACCACGTCAACCTTAGTATCACGAATGTGTTCCCATTCCGCATACTACCACCACTTCATTACTCCTTTTTCAGTTGTTTCTATTTTCCGGAATTTGATCAATCAAATAGAAGTAAAGGAATTTGTTGAGAGATCACTATGATCACGAACACTTGTCCTATTGCATAGTTAGTACAGAAGGTGGCCAGCCTTTAGTACTTGACAAGCAATTAAACAATAGATGGTATCCTACTAGGCTTCTATCACACAGATAGATAGTCATTCGGCAATACCTCCCCTTCTGGAAGGGTTGTCCTTCTCAGATTACATGAAATGAAAAGAAGAGAAAAGAACGAATTGAAGAGAATTGTATATTCATAAAAATTTTATTGCCATAAAATATCTGGCTTGGAATCTACCTCTGAACTATAGAGGTTTGTCATAGAAGAACAAAATATATATGTATTTATATCCGCATCAAGTATTATAGCATCGCATTTCACGTGCCTAAATATTTTCGCTATCCCGTCCATCATTCTATGGACCCATGCTCTTCCTCGAGCTTATACACAATTACCTTTGAAACTCCCTCGACATCGAAAATCGAATCTGGGATCTCATTCTAGACATCATCGTTACTAGAATTCTATGCTTGCACCGCAACCTTCCTCGTATAATAATACGACTCTCTATTGATAAGAAAGAATAATTATTCACCAGGTAGATACTCTACTTAATTAGTCTATCAATGATAACTTATACACTACCACAACCCGATTAGTGGTACTCAATCTCAACACCCATTCCAATACAACTCTCACGGTTGTAATCAGCTCACTACTCGCAGAATCATTGCTGCCTTACTATGGTCCACCACTGACCCACTGTCATCATTCACTTTCCATAAAATCTTAACAGCTAACCATACGGAGTCCATACATGTCGTATCAAATCCTTCTAAGGAGGTAACATAATCACCATTTCTGATTCATGAAGAACACTCCTGATCCTGACATACATACCTGACATGAAGCAGATAAAATTTGCAGAAGAGTTTCGCTCAAAGCAACGATAGCAGGTTAATACCATTCTAAATCATATGCCTTAAATAGAAGACTTACTCAAAGGTTCGTCTAGTCCTTTTGGAAACATGGTCCTGGCTTATCCCAAGATAGGACCTCCTAAGATAGATAGCCCGTTCATGGCGATTACACGAATTAAACCTTTACCAACTACTATTACGGTTGGGTATTGCACAGTCATCAGAAGGAATGTCAATCTTCCAAACCATAATTCAACCTTCACATTTTTTTTTTTTTTAACCATCATCACTGTATTCTTTTGGCACACGCGCCTATAATTATCCACTTACCTTTAAAGTGTCGGCCACCTCTTTGGCCTTTCCTGATAGTACAATTTCCTTATAGTCAATGTCATTTTAACCACCTCCAAATAATTTTCTACCTCATTTCAATCACAGCTTATGTGAAGATGTTTTCCTTAAAATCTGATGAGTAAAAAAAAAAAAAAAAAAAATCACCATTTTTCCATAAGTTATTGCCTCAGTCTTTAGAGGCTAATCACTGTCAAGACTGACTCTCAATCATACTTAGAACATTTTTTTTTTCTTAAGTCCTAATTGCCCTGAACAATTTCGACCATTACTGGTTCGATCCATACTTTCTCGTGGTTTAACACGTGCCCCACTTGGCATCATTATAATTACGTCATATTTCCTTTATCCACATTTCTATTCTTGAGAATTTTGAATATTACCTTTTTCCTTATAAAACCTCTAAGGTTATCCTTCAATCGTTCCTCCTGTATTCCCTAGATACAGGGCATATCACAATACCATTTACTAATAGTAGAACCATTGTCTATATACTTCTGAAAAAATTTCTCCATTGATCCTTAAAGGTTGTTAATACCTTAATCCTTCCCAATTCATACTGTCAAACTCATACTATCCCTACTAAGGGTGAAATGCCAACCTTTATGCATTCCCCTTAGGATTCATTTTAAGTTACCGATGTTCTATCCTTAATTCCACCTTTAAAAGGTACCTGCATCCTTCCATGGATAAATCAAGTCATATATCCTTGATAGATTATCTTATTCAACATTCCCCATCTCGATAGTCTATACCTCACTTCATAATAGCATCCTTATTCAAATTGAGGTCAATCCATATGGCCTCCAAAAGATAACAATGGTCATCCGCTTGTCTTGCCTAATTTGGTAACGATAACAAGGATGTTCTGGAAGATATTGGTCGTGTTCAACGTGAACTTCTTCTTAATAATTCCTTATTTACTTTTGTTGTTTATCTCAACAGTCATCTCAATGTTGGGATATCTTTCATACCTGGCGTCTCCCTTTATGGGTATCGAGCCACCGGTCTTACATTTCACATTATTGAAGGTCACTTCCTTCATCCAATTTTTCCTGATTTCTTACTTTCTTGTCTCCTCAGTCTATCCGTGTCTCAATATTTATCCTTCGAACTATCTCAAGGTTTCCTCGAATCCTCCCAACTTAAAGGGGGTACAATATATGTATCTCTTATGCCTTCAACCATCAATTTTAACTCATGGTGGATCATCATCCTGACGATTACATACTTTTTTATTTCTATTGCTATGAGTCTTTAGGGTTTCCTCATACCCAACTCCCTTATCATTCCTCAAACTTTGTTGCCTTTATATTCCTTTCCACTTCAGTTTCTTTTTATTTTCCTTTCTCTTATCATTATTTCATGGACCAACACAACATAACATTGATTTCATACATCCCGTCATTCTGGATTCGTGTCCTCAGAACGAATCTTGATAACTTTTACAACTTAGATTCATAATTCATCATACTCGTCTGCCTTTGTTCTGTCTCTAAAGCTTTTACACTATCTCCATAACCTTGGAAAGTACTTTCTTAAAACAATTGACTGAACTTAAATCAGTTTATTCTAACCTCTGGCTCCGTGCCTTTCTTGGTCTTTCACCAGCGGGTGGTCTCTCTCTTAGGAGGGTAAGTGACAAAATAGTCTTTTGTGATTCGTCAATCATTTAGAATCTCAACTGATTCCTCTATTTCCTTTAGCCAGGCTATTGCCTCGACTGGGTCAACCTGTTCCTTGGAACTCTGAGAGCTTAACGACTTAAAGGTCATGAAGAATTTCCTACCGCATTGTTTCCTCAAGGTGGTGGTTGGGGATAATAGTCTAAGTTCTTTTAAGACAGGTCCATGAATTTCCGTATAGGAGTACCGTCTTGGGTCTCCTTATCTCGCTCGACTTTTGTTTCCTCAGTCTATGTTTCTTCCTACTCCCCATACTTGGAGTCATCTTTTAATTTAAAATCTTCATTTTCCACTTTATTATTTTCCGGGTTCTTTATATCTTAATTGCGACCTCCCTGATTATCACGTTCAGGGTTTGCTCTAAATCTTATTCCTCAAACTAGCTTTCATCTAAGATTTCATCTTTAGGCTCTTGAACATTTGGAACCCAATTTCTATAGGAATGCCTCATTATTCCTTTATCATCTTTCTCGGTATTAATCTCATATCTATTTGTTGGCTCTCTGCCTTCATTCATCACTTTTACTGGCACAATATTTTCTTTTCCAATAATTCGGGCTGTATTGCAATCTCAAACAGCTTTTCGGTACCGGCTCCGGTTACCTTCACTTTTATTTCCATTTTCTCAAAATCTCTTATAAACTCTCCAAAAGACATTATCATCTTGAGTCTCTCCTTTTTACTAAGGGCATCAGCCACCATATTGGCTTTCCCCCGAATGATAAAGAATCTCATAATCGTAATCCTTGATTAGCTCTAACCGCCTCCTCTGGCGTATGTTGAGCTCTTTCTACGCAAAAATGTACTAGAGCTCCTATGGTTTGTGTAAATCTTGCACTTCTCTCCATACAAGTAGTGCCTCCAATCTTTAGGGAAAAACTATTGCCACGAGCCCAAGCTCATGGGTGGGGATATCGAATTTTATACTTCCTTAATTGTCTTGACGCAGACGCGATTATCTTGCTGTGCTATATAAGAAGCACCCTAATTCTTTATGCGAAGCGTCACTTACAAATCACAAAATCTCATTTTTCATCCGGCAACGCCAACATATGGGCCGCCACCAACCTTTGCTTCAGTTGTTAAAATCTTTTCTCGTATTTCTCTGTCCATTCGAACTTCTCAGTCTTACGAGTAAGCCGCGTTAAAGGGGCTACTATCTTTACAACTTGAACGAACCTCCGGCAGTGACCGGCCAATCCTACCTCTGGTAGTTTCCCTAACCATGGTCATCAATTCCTCAGTGGTCCTTTATTCATTCTTGTCAGGATCCTCCATGGGATCCTCCTCAATAACTATCCCTTCTAGGACAACATCATCAACCGCTACATCCTCACTATCAACATCATCCGGTCCTGCATTAGGACACTCTATCGGATCCGCAATCCGATCTCCAATTAGTAATAAAATATCATCGCGATGTTGCTCCTCAACCTCAGGGTTCGGAGTCCCGCTACCATATACGATAACGAACTACGCTCCTATCATGATATTTATAAGGGTTCCCATAAGGGTTTTAACTGTCAGTGCTACGTTAGGTAGCCCGACTATGAACTTGGCAAGAGTTCTTATTATCTTAGTTAACTTATTATCTTAACGTCCCATCATCTCTGAGGTTTATAACGCTTAGCTCTGATACCATTTCTGTAACACCCCCAGATCCGGGGTCGGGGATCCGAGTCGTCACGGTCTTTCATTCCACAATACCACTTCACTTACTAAATAAAAATAACCTTATGCTGTGACCCCACACTAACACACACCACAACCCGTTATAGTCTCAGAGATGAACATCAAAAAAATATAACCACAAGTAATTATATTCCACAATTATCTGCCAATACACCTTAAAAGGTTTTCTGAATAGATTTACATTTTATTTGCCATTATTACAATTCATATTATACATAAGTCTGGTACATCAAAAGTTGAAAGCCTAGCCTATTGGTAGTTCCTACCTCAGCTACAGCAGCATCAACGCTTCCAGAAGACTGCCGAACGTTTTCTAACCTCTTGCGAATCGGGAGCTTGGTCCGGTTCATCTTGTCTATCTGATGTTGTGTGATGAAAGAAGAAAGCAAGGGTGAGCAGCAAGCCCACCAAAATAATATGCATAATTATTTACAGTATATGAGTCTACTCATAATACTCATGAAAGTCTTGGTCAAAAGAAATGAACCAAGTTGATAACTTAATGCGATGAAGTCGCAAAATATTCAGTATATATATATACATATATACTTTTCAAAATATTGGAAGTCCTCTTCCATGCATAATATACACAAAGTCCCAGTGTATAACTGTATATAAAAAAATATCGTTGCAAGGTGATCTCATATATATAACCTTGTCTCAACGTTTTTCTGAAAATCTTTGTCATTCATAAGACAATTATTAATTAGATATAAGTTTAAAAGATGAAGTTACCAAATACTTCACTACACTTATATCATTCCCAAATACTACTTGAACTACCACCGTTCAAGTTATAATCAATTTCAAAAGTTCATCCCACTGATGAGACCACAAGATAAGACTTGAATAGATTCAATCTTTGAAATATTATTGAATGAAAAAGTTATGAGATATTTTATTTAGTCCCGATATATATATATCCACATATATATATCCCTTTAAACATTTCCTGGAACCTCTGTTATGCAAAGTATGAACAGAGTTTGAAACATCCAATGAATTTTGGAAAGGAAAAGAATTTTGGCATAAACCCGATATCTCGCTGATCAGGCAAAGATACCAATAAGTAACCTTTTCTACTGTAGATGGATGAATTCCTCACCGGTCATCACCCTGGCCGCATTAGGACCTCGCGCTCGACCGTACCCCGGCCCCTCACGCGTTGATGGACTGCCACCCAGCCACTTACACAATAATAGACCGTACCCCGGCCTGTCGCTTATGCCGACTCAATCAAATGGACTTACTTCCCGAACATTGGGCAAGTAATCAAATTGTTTTCTCAAAACAGCAACCTCGTTGCGAATATAAAATACACCACAGAGCCGGATTCCCCAGGTTTTGAGCGAGTATTTAAATCCCCTTTAAAAAGGAAGATCTTAAATATAAAAATGAGTTTTGGGATCCGCTCTGACTTTTAAAAATCATTTTGAAGACTCGAAAACACTTTAAAGAGTGTTTGGAGTAAGGCTGATTTAATGAAGTAAATCAGTCCTCAGAATGTTAGAAAATATCTGAATATTATTAATTAAATAATATTCCCATAAAGAATAGTCTTTATAAAAATAATTGAAGTAGAAGTATTAAAATTTATACTTGAAACGAGTATTAAATAACCCAAGATATACTTATATAAAAGTATTATCTTTATTTGAATAATCGAAAATAAGTTTGATTATTGACACCTTATTCTTTAATAAAATAAAGAATATATTTCAGCAAATAATCGGAGTCATAGATCCTCAAATGAATATTCAAATAATATTCAATAAATAAAAATAAGCTGAGTCATAATACCTCGAATGAATATTATAAATAATATTCATTAAATAAAATAAAGGAGTCATACATCCTCAAATGAATATTCAAATAATATTCAATAATTAATATAAAAGAGTCATAAGCCCTCGAATAATATTCGAAATAATATTCAATAATAAAATAAAGTTTAAAGTTATCGAATAAACCTTATTCGATTAATAGTTTTGAAAACTATGACCATATATATGTATATATATATAAATATATATATATATCCATATCCATATATATACAAAATCTACTCGGGATCCTCGACTCCCGGTTTTAGAAAATATTTTCACCTTTGGGTCCCTATACTAAGGGTATATGCAAATTACTGCTATTCTCTAGCATAGGTATTATCAACTGAACCAACAGATATATATTTCAAGAATATGAAACAGGCATGCATATATACCATATCACATGCTACAATATATCGCAAGAATTTGCTAAATAACCAACATGCATCTATCGCAAGATAATGCATATACAAGTGTATACATCACAACAACAGTATAACGGATAGAATACTTGCTTGAGCGACTGGGGGTTACGAATGGCTCGGGACGAGTCTGGTAACCTATAAACAACAAGTAAGTTGGAATTAAACCAAAGTCACTTGTGAATCTATACTTTAACTAACTTAGACTCTAACGCTTGTTTTGCGCTCACTGATTCGCTTAAGTCACTCGGGTACCCTCGGCTCCACCATTTTTAATAATTTAACCTTTACGAGTTTTAAAGCGATTCCTTCGCGAGTGACTTACCAACTGCCTAAAACACTTACCATAAATGTTTCATGCATTAATTAACCCTTTTTGGTCTTTAACCTACATTTCAAAGTAAGGCGAGGGAAAAAGGTTTCGTTCGCGAAACGCCGTTACTTGAAACGGTCGTTTCTCCTAAACCGTAAATCGGAATCGAACGAACTACATATCAAAACGAAGCTCGTAACATGAGCTATCTAAACATGGCAGTGGTCACAATCTAGCAGGGGGTTCTCGGGTCCTAATGCTATGCACAAAAACAGTCCAAAGAAAATCGGACATTACGACGGCTATGTTTACGCGATTACCAATATTTATACCACTCCAATTCTTTACCAATTCACTACAAACCACCCAACCATCATCAATACATCAAACACAACTTATATCAAGGCAAAGTCAGTCCATAATCTCAAGGTTTTCCAACTTATTCAACCACAAACATGATCTACTAATCCATAACTTAAGATTCATTAACCATTAACCAAGATTCATATCCAAAATCACCACAAATCCAACCCAACTATCTAACATACATGGATCTTGCTATACATACATGGATATTTCTATATAGACATTAATCCATCCATAAACTCATCAAAACTCAAAGTTCAAACTATAAGTTAAAGGTGAAAGTTGTTTATACCTCCTTGAAGCTTCCTAACACAACCCAAGAGCTTTGAATGCCTAAAAGAACCTTGATCCTTGCTTGTATAACCTTAATCTTTCATAAAAATCCAAGAAAACTAAAGTTATTTCTTGAAGGTTAGTATTCACCATCTTCTTCCTTGATTTATAGAAAAAGATTGGCTTGGAATTAGAAGCTTAAACTTATAGGAAGTATGTAACTTAACTAGGAGAAGCTAGGATAATTACCTTGCTAAATAATAAGTGGTGGAGCTTGGATCTTCAAATTTTAAGAAATGGGCCGAGAGCTAGCTTGGGAAGAATGATATTTTTGTGTTTTGTTTGATGAAAATGAAATGATTTGCTTGGTTGGTTGATTTTTGTGTTATTTTTGGTTAATGACTTAATTAACCTTTTATTTGTGTGGTTATAAACCAACCACACCTCCTCCTTCCCTATGTCATGCTTGTGTCACCTTGCACATGTCATTATGCTCCCACTTGTCCACACCTTGTGGTTTGATGATGTCACAATCCCTGGCTTCTTGTACAAGCTTGTCTCTTGGTCACTTATTTGTTTTACGGTTCGCTTATCTTTCGTTCTCGTTTATCGTTTGAGGGATCATACCCGGGATCTTATTACTTAGGTTCCCTTAACCTTTCTCAATATATTATATTCCTTTTATGATCCTCTCTTATAATCCTTTAATTTAAATCCTTTTTATCCTGTTACCTTATACTCAATTCTCTCCGTATATTGTGGATTTCCGGGAAAAATCAAAGTGTTCGGAATTGGATTCTGACGATCTTTACATACACTTATATACCACATAGAGTACTAATAATATCCCATAAGATCAATAACAGAACCCCTACATAGCGTGGCATGAAAAGTTTTCTCATTCAGCAAAAACACTATTCATAAGGGTTTCAAAAATTCCCAAAAATTGGGGTTATTACACTCAACATGAGGGAATTGATTATGATGAAACATTTGCACTAGTTGCTAGATTGGAAGCCATAAGGATATTTTTGGCTTATGCTGCTCACAAAAAGTTTACAGTCTTTCAAATGGATGTAAAAAGTGCTTTTCTTAATGGAGAATTGGAAGAAGAAGTATATGTTGAACAACCTCCAGGTTTTGTAGATTCAAAATTTCCTAATCATGTCTACAGACTTGATAAAGCACTTTATGACCTTAAGCAAGCTCCAAGAGCATGGTATGAGACCTTAGCTCAGTTTCTTCTGGAAAGTGGATTTAATAGAGGGACTATTGATAAAACATTATTTTATCTCAACCATGGAAAAGACTTACTTTTGGTGCAGATATATGTTGATGATATCATTTTTGGTTCTACAAATGACAGACTTTGTAAGAAGTTTGCCAAGTTAATGCAGTCAAGATATCAAATGAGTATGATGGGAGAACTTAGCTATTTTCTGGGCCTTCAAGTCAAGCAGAATGAAGAAGGAACTTTTATTTGTCAATCTAAGTACACCAGAAATTTGTTGAAGAAATTTGCAATGCAAGACTATTCATGAAGTGCATCCACTCCTATGGCCACTGCAACAAAATTAGATAAGGATACTGGTACATCAGTAGATAATACTGATTATAGAGGTATGATTGGCTCACTACTCTATCTAACTGCAAGTAGACCTGATATCATGTTTGCTACCTGTCTTTGTGCAAGATTTCAAGCAGATCCAAGAGAACCTCACTTAACAGATGTGAAAAGAATTTTCAAGTACTTAAAGGGTACAACTGATCTCGGATTGTGGTATCCTAGAGAATCAGAATTTAAGCTAATAGGTTACTCAGATGCAGATTTTGCAGGATGCAAAATTGACAGGAAAAGCACAAGTGGAAGCTGCCAATTTCTTGGAGGCAGATTGGTTTCTTGGTTTAGCAAGAAACAAAAGTCAATTTCCACATTAATTACAGAAGCAGAATACAATAATATAGGAAACTGTTGCGCACATATTCTTTGGATGAAGAATCAGTTACTGGATTATGGGTTAACATATTCTAAAATCCCTATTTACTGTGATAATCAAAGTGCTATTGCTATGACAGGTAATCCAGTTCAACACTCAATGATAAAGCACATCAGCATTAGGTACCATTTCATAAGGGAGCATGTGATGGAAGGTACAGTGGAAATGCATTTTGTTCCAACAGATCAACAACTAGCAGATATCTTCACAAAACCACTATGTGAAGCTACTTTTACAAGATTGGTAAATGAACTTGGAATGGTTTCAGGTTCTTTCTTTAAATCTGCTTAGTTTATGTTCTGATACATCAGACTTTATGATCAGTATTTACAGATATTACTATCTTTGTGTATTCTGTGCTTAAATTGAAATTTTCTAAGTACTGATTGTTGTCTGATGTGAATTTCTAAACTCTGATAGTGATATGAATGTTTATGTGACTATTCAATCCAATGAGGATAAATGTGCTAGATGCTGACCTAGTAGTCTTGAACATACTGATGATCCCATGTATGAAGTAATTGTTTATGTGGAAATCTTTTATCACAAGCAAATTCTGATATTGATCTTGGTTAGGTTTACCTTGTGTATCTTATTACTAAGTCAAAAACTAGAATAGTGCTTCTTATCTGTTAAGTTCTGCTGTTGGTAAATCTTATGAATGTACTAAGTGCTGATAAACCTCGCTTATCAAAAGAAATAGAAAAAGAATAGAAATAAATGTCAGGTACTCCTTTGAGATCTAGAGTAAAAATGTGGAAGGGAAGACCCAAGTGCATTGCTGGTATTAAGTAATATGCATTAGAAAAGCAAAAATTTTCTTGGTGACTTTTCACACTCTATGATTACCGGAGAAATACTTTAACAACAACATAAGTTTTGATAAGCAGTTGTGACTCACTTACACTGAGAAGCCACTGTAAAAAGGAATTTCAAAAGATGCATAAAATGAACACAAAACAGTTGAGGTAGACTTATGCATGAACTCATTCTGTAGTGGACTTCAGAATAATGACAGATTTTGAGCAAAGTTCTTAGTTATGCCTTATTTATAAGATGTACTGAAGTGAATCAGACTTTACTCTTTGTCTGATATTTAGCTTAATGCACACACTTACACTCCATATGGATGATAAAAATTACTGTGGTAATTAATGTTGTTTTAGATAAACAGTTTAAGTGCCAGTTGCATAAGTTCTGAGGACAAGTTCTGATGGAAGTTCTGATGATTAAGTTCTGATGTACCCATATCAGTAATTGTGTGAAGAATTACAGGAATAAACATTCACTTTTCGAGTTAAGGAGTTATATTCTGATGACTTTTAAATTCTGATAATAATCAAGTTCTGATGCTGACGTGGCAGTATTTATTTACTTGATTTATTTTTGGTCATTACTTGAACGGTTATATTTTCTCAGAATATTGGTTTATGTGAGTTAAAGCAGTAATAATTATTTGTTTAGTGGGAACAGTTTTTTTTAAAACTGATCGTGCAAAGTAATCATTACTAATTTACCGTGCCCATTAACTTTTGCCTTAACTACTGCATGGCTGACAGGTGTAAAGGTCTGTTCCACTTCTCATTAACTATTGTCACGTGGGGTGTCTAAGTAAAAGAGATAAAAGATTTTTAAATCTTTTATTTTCATTTTTATTCTAGTCACTCTCTCTTTTCTTATTCTCTCTCACATTTTCTGACGGTTTTCTATACAGACATTTCATCAAACACCTTTCAGGCAAACTAATTTCTCACTTATTTCTGATGGCGCCCAAGGATTTAATTGTTGATGGAGCCAAGTTTGTACCAAATAACTATGATGCAATCTTGAATAAGGCTGAAGCTCGATCAGATCTGCATTTTGTGCAAGATTTTTTAGCCAATAGTGAGATTGGGTATGCTTTGACTCAACCTCAAACTATTTCAAGCAAACACGTGCTGACATTTTGGCGAACTGGGCTTTTTGATGATGGTGGTGCTACTGGTACTCCAAGCATTGTTTTCACATCAGTAGATTTCGAGCATGTGGTTACTCCTGGAGCAGTTCGTAAAGCTCTCCACTTACCTGAAGGTTGCACATTCGCAACAGTGGAGGATCCTGTCTTACAGCAGCTTATGGCCAGACTGGGCTATGAGAAAGGTTTGGGAAAGCTGGGTCAACTGAAAAGATCAAATATCAGAAAGGAATGGAGCTTTTTCTTTGATTGTATCACTAAGGCATTCGCCAATAAATGCTCCAACTTTGATGCTATTCCCATCATGAGTCAGTAAATCGGGTATGCCCTTATTCATCAAACTCATTTTGAATTTGCAAGTGATGTGCTAGGTTTTATAGGGGATAGGATGACAGAGGATAGGAATGTAGTATACTTTCCTAGATTCTGTCAGCTTATATATACTTTCTATTGTGCTGATAAACTCCAACCTGCTAGTAATTTAATTCCACCCTTTAAGCTTGCAAAAAGGGCTTTTAATGATTTGTTAAATGTTGACAATAAGAAACAAGTGCTGAGACCCTTACAGATTCCTCAGTCAGTAAAACAGATCTTGGTAAATGCTGATCCACGAACATACACATCTATTTACCCTGATGTCCAACCCACCAACACATCTCAGCCAACACAACAGCCATCAGAACATACCATCTCTCACCAACCTCAAACTTCTCAACCTCAACCTTCAGCACATCCAGTGAAGCCTTCATCTTCAAAACCCAAGAGGACTAAGATAGTACCTCAGTCTCAGCAGAAGAGAAGGAGAATTATTCTGAGAGATGAGTCAGATTATGAGGAACAGGTTCCTCTATCAGAACCTGTTGTTACAGAAGCTGAGAAGATCTCTTCTCAGAAAGATACTGAAACTGGGAGTTCTAGGCCCCTCAAAAGGCTTAGAAAGCTAAATTCTGATGATAGAGCTCCCAAAGTCTCTAATTCTGCAAAGAGACTTATAAAGCAAAGAGCCAGGAGGGCTGTAAGTGTATCATCACACTCTGAAGAAATTCTAGAAGCAGCAGCTAAGGAAGGGGGTCAGGAATCTCTGATCCCAACAGAACCTATAGTCATTGAATTACTTCCCACAGCTGAATCAGACTATACTCAAGCTCCAAAGTCTCCTATTCAAGAGCAAGAAGATATTCCAGAACAAGTGTCTACACCTCCTGTGTCTCTTATCATTAATCCAGTACATGTTGAAGACCCGGGTACAAGTGCTGAAATTGATATTCATAACTTGATTGTGCCTGAGGTTCTGTACTTGGAAGCTCCACCAACTCAACTCACTCCACCAACAACACCACTTTTGGATGCTGATTTCAATGCGGATATTTCATCAACACTAGTTCTGAATCTAGATGATAAAGATCATATTTAAGGTGGGCATCAAAATTTGGATGTTGATCAGAACTTAGTTGCAGATCAGAATTTAGAGGATGATGTTGAAGCCTCTATAGCCTCACATACTGTTATTTTATCAGAGGATGCTGATACTGCAGGCTCTGTAAGTTCTGATGCTGACAATTTTGAAATTACTGATGAAGCTGCTAAAAATGTAGATGTTGATGCAGCTGGTCCTTCAGGACAGGCACCTCAACAAACAGTTAACAAAGCTGATTTGATCAAGAAGTTTGTTATAGAGGATGCACCAGTACCTTGGAGTGAAACTCCTAGAGGAAATGAGTGTACTAAGGAGTGGAACAAGGTTACTTTTGTTCCTAATGAAAACATTCTTGCTGAGCACCTGGCTAAGGCAGATGAAATGCTGATAAGTGATGATTTCAAGGCACAACTGAGAGTTACTGCATTGAGTACAAGGCACCTTCAAGGTCAACACTCAATAACTCATGACAAGGTGAATAAAATTCAAGAATCTCTGATCCAGAAAGATATGAATATAAAATTGGAAAAGAACATATTTTTCAAGCCAGCCTTTGACCGAATTGGGTATATTGAAAAGACTCAGGAAAAGCAACAAGATCAAATTTCTGAAATTCTAAAGAATCAAGCTTCTCAGCAAACTCAACTCAATGAAATCCAATCCTCAGTGGAATTGCTTGTCTCTCTTCTTCTATCGGTTATTGAAAAGAAACTTCCAAAACCTAAGGGTATTGTGATTAAGGAGAAGACAATTTCTGGGGCAACCAAAGCCAAATCACAAGTGGAGGTAGATCCTAGATCCAAGGGCAAAGCAAAAATTGATGAACCTGTAAAGGTATATATGCCAATCATGGACCTGGAGACAAAATCTGATGAAGATGCTAGTCTGATTTTGAATAAAAAGGATATTCAAACAACCTCTGACAGAGCTCATGTTGTTCAAGATCAGGACTAAGTAAATTCTGATATTACAAAGAAGCAAGCAACCTCTGACATAGCTCAAGTTGGCTTGATATCAGAAGATAAAGAAAAGGAAACCTCTGACATTGCTCATGTTAAACCTTCAAGGATGTTACTACCTGGATTCACAAAAGCTTAACAGACTCAACCTTTGAAGACTACATCAAGTGGTTTTGAAGCAAGAGTTGTTACAGGAAAGGAAGCAAGAGACAAATCAGGATTGGGTAGTTCTAAAGAGAGGAGAGTAAACAATACTACCAATGTTCCAACTTCCTTGAGTGAACTAGGAGTAGGAACAACTCCTGATATCAAAGAGATCAGAAATTGAAGCCAAGTCAAAGATCTACAACTGCTTAAATTCTGAAGGATATACAGACTGAAGCTGATATCAGACTTTAAGGATGGTAAAGCTGTAAGGACTGTAAGTTCTAGTTATCTAGTCAAATTCTCATGCATTTGTACTTAATATTTTCGACATCATCAAATATCTATTGAACTTGTATATTATGCTAATTTACAAGTTGGGGGAGATTGTTAGATATAAAACAAAAACTTTGAAATGCAAATCCCTAATTAAACACCTGAAATATATGAAGAACCAAACTTCTAATAAGAACTAAAGGCTCTACCAAAATCAGTTGAGCCCTAATTTGATGAAAAAATCAATTAACCTTAGATATCCAAAGTGCAAATATCTAATTATGTAATAGAGATGTTAGATATATTTGTGATGTCATGACTAATATAATTTGTGTTTAGTTTTCAGATCTTACTTAACAGGACAAATCAGTACTTAACTGAAAATCAGTACTTATACTGAAGTCAAAACTTAAGATATCAGAACTTAAGTTATCAGAACTTAAGTTATCAGGAGATATTTATCAGGAGATAATATCAGGACTTAAAGTGACTTTCAGATAAGGAAGGCGGCTGATTGAAAGGAAAGAAGATCGAGTTAAAACAGAAAGAAATATGCATGAAGAAGAATTCTATGAAGAATAGAATACTTGGAAGAAAAGATAACTGATTGATATATTTTAGGAAGCAGAATTATATTCGATATGAATTAGAAGATTATCTTGTAACTGTGTGTCTATATAAACACAGCATAGGGTTTACACTATATGTGTTATCTTAATCGAAAATATTATTCTTTGTAACCCTAGCAGCTCTCGTGATAATTTGTTCATCACTAAGAGAGAATAGTTCTTTGTAACAGAGTTTATTGTGTTGAATAAAATGTGTGTTCTGTTACTTGAGTTCTTATATTCAATTTGATTGTAGTAAAACTGTATTCAACCCCCTTCTACAGTGTGTGTGACCTAAGAAGAGATTAAAAGCGAGAGAGAGGAACGAGATTAAAAGCGGGCAAGATAATGAAGGTAGTAGTGAGAGAGAGAGAGAGGAATGAGAGTGAGGTAAGTGAAGATATCTTCTGGCAGAGTAAAATGAACCCGCTTTTGTAAAAATTGGGCGGTGCTGTGAAAATTGTTAAAATAAATTCAGCGGTTTCTTTAGCCCGCTTCTACCAAAGGCCCAAATTTTTGAATATTTTATTATTCTTATAAATTTATATATTTATACTTTAATATATACTCTTTTTTATAAATTTATAAATTTATATTTTCATATATTTAATTTTTAAAACTTAGATATCAAAGCTTATTTTAAAAATTATGGGAAAATTTGCACTATGTCTATTTTTTATACATAATTATTTAAATTTATGAAAATAAATTATTTTGTATTTAATACTTTTAAAATTCTTATTATCATTTTTAATCTCATTATTTATGAAATCCGTATATCATTATGTATATTATTTATCAAATTTATATATCATATCAAATTTTTGTCAAATTATTATTTAATTATAAAAAATAATTATATTCATCTTTTTAATACTCTAGAGTAACACTTATTCTTAAATATTGCAAACTTGAACAATTTCCACCTAATGTAACATCACATTCTTGCATAAGCTAACACTAAAAACACAATGTTACAATAGGCCATGAGTAGCATACATATGGTAACATATTGGGGTATCATTAATTTGGAGGGCATTGCGATAGGTCATATTTGGTGTAGTGACATTTACGTCCGTAAAGAGCTTCATAGGGTGGCATCCCAATGCTGGCATGGTAACTGTTGTTGTAAGCAAATTCTATTAAAGGTAAATGCTCGTCCCAACTTCCTTTGAAATTAATAGCACAAACGCGTAACATGTCCTCAATTGTCTGAATCGTTCTTTCACTTTGGTCATCTATTTGTGGATGATACGCTATACTCATATTCAATCTGGTTCCCAAACATTCTTGAAAACTTTTCCAAAATCTCGAATTAAATCTTGGATCTCGATCGGATACGGTAGACACAGGGACTCATGAAGAACTACTATCTTCTTCAGATACTTGTGAACTAACTTGTCTAGTAAAAACATTTCATTTATAGGTAGAAAATGAGCTGACTTGGTAACTATGTCCACTATAGCCCATATGGCATCGTGGTTCATTTTTGTCCTTGGTAATCCAACAATAAAATCTATGGCGATATGCTCCCACTTCCATTCTGGAATCTCTAATGGTTGCAATAGTCCACTTGGTCTCTGGTGCTCTACCTTGACCCTCTGACATGTATAACATTTGTTGACCCATTTCGCAATTTCTCTTTTAATATCTGGACACCAATAATTTTTTTTTAAATCTCTGTACATATTGGTACTTCCTGGATGGATTGAATACCTTGGATTATGAGCTTCCCGTAGAATTTTATGCTTCAATTGCGTCACTGGTGGAATCTAAATTCTGGAAGAAAACCTAAGAATACCTTGATCATCCTTTTGAGTACACAATTCTTCACCTACCAAATGATTGATGTCCTAATCCATTACTTCCTATTGACACTTCTTTATCTTCTCTAACAATTCTGGCTGAAAGTTCATACTATACATCTTTGCCTCATCATATTTGCTAACTCTGATTTCCAATTCTTATTTCTGAAATTCCTTTATAACACATTCAACTTCTCTTTTCGACTTAACGCGTCTGCCACAACATTTTCTTTACCTGGGTGATAGTTAATCGTACAGTGGTAGTCATTGATCAACTCCAACCATCTTCTTTGTCTCATATTAAGTTTCTTTTGCGTGAATATGTAATTCAAACTTTTGTGATTTGTATAAATCTCACATATTTCTCCATATAAATAATATCTCCAGATCTTCAAAGCGAATACTATGGTCGTTAGTTCCAAGTCATGAGTAGGATACTTCTACTCATGAGGTTTCAGTTGTCTCGATGCATATGTATTAACTTTGTCCTGCTGCATCAGAACACAACCTAATCCCTTATGAGAAGCATTATTATAGATTACAAAATTTCCTTGATCATCTTGAAGTGACAAAACAGGTGTTGTGATTAGTCTCCTCTTCAATTCTTGAAAACTTTCTTCACACTTGTCGTTCCATATAAACTTTTCATTCTTTCGGGTAAGCTTCGTCAAAGGCGTCGCAATCTTCGAGAAATCTTGAAAAAATCTTTGATAATATCCCGTTAATCCGAAGAAACTTCTCACTTCTGTTGGTGTTTTTGGCCTTTCTCAATCTGTAATAGCTTCAATCTTTATCGGGTCCACTTTGATTCCTTCATTACTGACTATGTGCCCTAAATATTGAACTTTCTGTAACCAAAACTCACACTTTGATAATTTAGCATACAACTTTTCCTTTCACAAAATTTCCAAAGATGTGACGCCCTAAATCCGGGGTCAAGATTGGGTGTCACTACACAACTTTAAATAATAATAAAAACCTGTATATTAAAATAAATATACAGATAACCCCTCATATTCAGGATCGCTTACAGGTTATAGTATGAAACAGGAATCTAACCTTCTAAAATTTACATTGTCTAAATACAATTTCATTACCTCATTACTAATTACCTTGTATTGATCACTCTGACATCTCCAAATCTCTTCACCTGGAATCTCACCACTTTTGCTGTCTATTAAAAGCTATTCATTTTGCCCTCATTTGATACTGAAAGAAAGCAAGAGTGAGCCAAAAATGCCTAGCAAGCATCATAAATGGTTTCAGATCCGAAAACTCCTGGAAACGATTGTTGAATGATTTTAAAAATGTCTTTACATATTTAAATAGTTGAGGGAAGAAAACATCGGCCCTCATTGGCCTTTAATTATAAATCGCATTTTTTCGTAAAAGGACAGTAATCGTTTCAATATTTCATCCTTTTGAATTGAATCTTTGTATGAGTTTGTAATTATGAACAACTCGGAAAGGAATGTCATTAATGGCGATCAACAATAAATTAGACTGGACACTAGAAACCAACATATGCACTATAACCTGCTGATTAGTCAGGATACAGTGCGGATCTATACCCATCTGCATAGACCCAACCAACATATGGAGCACCCAGACAACTATGGCCTAAAGGGTCTGGTCCATCCCTGACCCATAGGATCCAGCTCATCACTAGTCCTCATAATAACCGTCCAGCCCGTAGAGTATTTTGATATCAAATCATTTTGATTTCAAAATAGCCCAAATTAGGGTTCGCAAATAACCCGAACGAATGGGTATTTGCTCAAGAGAGCAATCGAATTATAGGAACAAGATCAAAAAGGCACTTGCATAAATAAGAGTAATTGCAGTGAAATATATAAATATTTAACTATTCTGAACTTAGAATATGAGCGAATAAATATTTGCAGTATTTAAAGAGAAAGGTTATAAATACTTGCCTCAATTGATAATCCTCTGATCTTTAACTAGCTGCCATATCACTCAGTCCTGTCACATCAGTATTTTCCTTGATAGGCTACTTGACCTTTCTTATAATTTACTTTCTTAGATTTATCTTTATTCTGAATCCACTCGTTTCATTACTACACGCAATCAGGCTTTACTTCTACAATCCATGCCTGGCTTTGAATGCCTCGCACTATGTATATCTATCATAAAAGATACTATTCAATGAGCTGACAACATATAATTGTCTAGTCTATACATTTATTCCTATCGTCTACCCGCCCGATAATAATAAATAAGGATCACATCACAATCAGATAATGTTTAAAAGACACACTGACTCTTTATCCACATAACACGTACACATAGGGCATGTAATCATATAACACATAATCACATGATTCATGTAACACATAAGTTGAATCGACAAAAGATAGGACTTAATACATTTAGAATTGAAATCGAGTCAAAAAGAATATTTTATTGATCAATTATTGACTCGGAATGATCCATAAAACAAATCTCCTTTAGATACAAAGGAATTTAGGTCTCGAAAATATTTTTACTAGAAGCAAAATATTTTTCTGAGTCTAGAGGCGTTCGTTTCGTATTAAACGGACGAACGGTTGATTTATTATGAATTTTTGAACATCTTTTCGGAATTAAAACGGTTTTTGAATAATTAAATAACAGGGTTCGAATACCCAAATACGACTTTAAAATAATTTTATAATAATTATCGATCCTTGAAAATAATTTTAAATAATATTTCAAAACCCTAAACTATTGTTCTTGAATTTTTAAATCAAAAATAAATAATTAAATCTAATTACATAATCAATTAAAATTAATTTAAAACTAATTAAATTAATTAATTAATTAATATTTAAATTAATTGACTAATTAAATAATTAATTATCAGCTAATATTAATTAATTAAATAATTAAGATTTATTTTTAACTTAAAAAATAATTTTCAGAAATTAAATACTATTCATAAATAATTAATTAAAACAAATTATAATTAACTAAATCAATTCCTGGATTTTTGAAAATAATAAAAAAATAATTTTCTAGATTTAAATTAATTTTAACTAATTATTTAAATATTTAACTAAACTGATTTTTGAATTTAAAAACAAATTATAAAATTTGTAAATAATTTTTGATTGAATTAAATAAAAGAAAATCCAAAAATAGTGTTGGAAATGGGGTTGTCTTGCCCACAGGATCTACAGGCGGCAAAGCTCGCCGGTGTTCGAAGAACAGTCGCCGGATTCTGGAATTTCGAGAAAACGGCCGGCGACCTTCGAAACTTCTGACGAGCTCCGATCGGCGGCTAAACAACTTGGTTCGAAGCGATTTCCTGGTGTAATCGACTCAAAAACATCCCAGAACACTGATTAATCAACAATCTACCCATAAAAACATTCGCAACGATTTCTCCGACACAATCAATAAAATTCCGGTGAACCGAATCGGAAAAATCCGATTATCCGCAAGGCTTAACCAAACTCAGTGATTTGTAGGGTAAAATAAAGTCCAGATTCTATACAATCTATTACAATCATCACCAACAATCAACGACTAACATTCAAACCAGAAAATCGAATCAAATATTTTAAAAAAACAACGAACTCGATTTATATCTTCTCAGAATCGTTTGATAGGTTTGATTACATGAATCAATTGCAAATCATTATAGGAAGCTATCCCAATCATCCAAACAACCAGATAACCATGGATTCAAAAACCCCCAATTTTCCAACTCAAGAACACCAAGAACCCTAGTTTTTTTAATTTTCAGAAACATCAAACCTCAATTTCTATATGTTATTAAACTCGGGTTTTGACATATAATATATCAAATTGACCAGAAAAATATTATCTACAAGATGGAATCATCAAATCAGATCAACAACATCACGAACAATTTTTCTTAGTTTAAACATCAAATAATTTGAATATAAATAAATAAATAAGAAAATTACCTTAATTGCTGCACTAAAATGGTTGATTGATTCAGAAAGTACTTTTCGAGAGCTTCATTTTGATATATTATACGCTTGAATCGGAGTTCGGTAACGCCTTTATTTGTGTGTTTGATTTTCAAGAACGTATCGGTTTTTAAGGTTTTTCTCTGTATTTACTGTATTTTTACTGGTTATAAATGAATAAACGAATAAAATGAAATAAGAAATATCCTATTTATATTTACGGAATATTGGTTCGTTTTGGATTGTTTTGGATCATTAAATTAGTTGCTTAGCCGCTAATTAACTGCAATAACGATCCGATTTGATATCAGTTTTGGATAATTATCCCAACCGGGCTTTTTATAAAACACTTTATATGAAATTAATGTAATAATATCTCGTCTATCGAGAATACGGGTTTCGTTGATTCACCGAAATGATTATCGTATCAAAAATCTTGCACCGGGCCGCGCACGGGTCAAACCGTAATCCGGATCGAAAAAGTCAAAACACAGAAAATGTCCGGAATTACCAGATTAGGTTAGGAAGGAGTTTTCGGAAGAGTTTCGGTTTGTAAAATTGCAAAAACGGCTGAAGTCGGACGATTCCCGGCTTCATAAAATAATTTTGTAATTATTCAGAAAATAATTAATAAATTCATAAATCATTATAAAATCATATAACACTCCCTAAATTACCAGAAAAATACCTTAATAATCTATATTTTATTCTGGACATATTAAAATTAACATACTCACATTTTATTATATATAACATCCAAATATTATTATCAATAATCAGATAATTCACCAAAAATTCATATAATATTCACATAATAATCATATATTGATATAAATAATTACACGATATTTCCCGGATGTTACAAAAGATATCCTTAAATGCTCTGCATGGTCTTCTGCTGACTTCGAGTAGATCAAAATATCATCAATAAAGACAATAACAAACTTATCCAAATACTCCTTGAAAAATTTATTCATCAAGTCCATAAACGCTGTTGGGGCATTGGTTAATCCAAAAGACATTACTAAGAATTCATAATGTCCATACCTTGTTCTGAAAGCTGTCCTTGGTATATCTTCTGGTTTAATCTTCAATTGGTGATATCCCGATCTCAAATCAATCTTGGAGAAATATTTAGCTCCCTTCAACTGGTCAAACAAATCATCAATTCGAGGTAATGGATACTTATTCTTGATCGTAAGCTTATTGAGCTCCCGATAGTCGATGCATAATTCCATGTTTCCTTCCTTCTTCTTAACAAATAGTGCCGGTGCACCGCATGGGGATACACTGGGTCGAATCACTCCTTTCTCCAACAATTCTTGCAACTGCTTTGCTAACTCCTTCATTTCAACGGGTGCCATTTTATATGGGGCATTGGATACTGGTTCCGTTCCAGGTGCTAAGTCGATTGCAAACTCAATTTCTCTGTCTAGAGGAAGTCCTGGTAATTCATCGGGAAATACGGCTGGAAACTCATTGATTATTGGAATATCTTCAAGTTTTGTTGGCTCTTAACTTCTATCAATTACATAGGCAATAAAATGCTAGCATCTGTGTTGCAGTAACTTCTTAGCTTGAATCATCGTTAAGAACTTCTTCGCTTGCTTCTGACCTTTAAACATTACTACTTTCTCGTCTGGCGTCTTTAAAATTACCTTCTTATTATGACAGTCTATCTGAGCATCCATTCCTAAAATAACGTCAAACTCTCCTAACTTAAATGGTATCAAATCCACACAAAACTTGTGACGCCCTCCAAACCCAGGTTAGAAGTTTGGGGTTCACAACATACACACTCAATATATAAATACCTGCTTATGAAAGTAATATATGCAAAGACCCTTCTTACCATAACCACGGATCACAACAGGTTATAGTATGAAAACAAGCCACAACCTTAACTTTTATTACATCGTACCAAATCCCAATTAGTTCCGCTTACAACTGAAAATGATATTATTCTTACATTCTTACATAACTTATCTACATTATAAAGCTCTTGCTAACTCGGCCCATCATATCCTGGAATCCTAGCTCGCACACTGGACTGGGAATCCTCATTACCGACAATTTCCTTTTCAACTATAAAATTACATAACAGATTTGCAAGAGTTAGCTAACTAGCTCAGCAAGTCATAATAGCAATAACCGAGGTTCAAAAATGATCAGTTGAAATGATTCATAAGAATCAAGTTTCTAGATAAACAATTAATAGAATTGGATATTCTTTTCATTTAAAAAAAAACAAGGTTAGGCTGCTGATCAGTCACACACTAACCCCGAGCAAGGCTCCCAGCTTTGTTCTATATACTGGATCCAAGGCACACATTGGCCTAATAAGACCACGAATCTGGTCTGACCACGAATTTGGTCCACATTTATAAAACTATCAAATTTTAAAACAATTCAATAGGATAACCATTGCAATTCAATAAAATAGAATCATAATTAACATTGATAAAACATTTATCTCAGAGCATAAAATATTCCATAGGTATCACCAGGGTGTATCAAGGTGTAAGTACGAAGAACGGCTTCAAGCCTGATGAAGAATCAAGTATCTGAAGAACAATGGTTCAATGATAATACAGGGTATTGATCTTGGATGTGAAAGGGCATTTCAGGGTGTATAAGTTTCTGTATGCTCAAGAAATTCTGTTGAAATACTTGGTTTTTGGTGTGTATGTATTTGTAGAGTAGTATTGTATTGGTATGGTCTAATATCTGGGAAATCAACCGTTGGTGGTTTACAAGAAATAAAGCTTACAACTCAAGTTCAATGATACGATCAGGGTTCAAGGTTGAATAGTTTAAGCACTTGCAATGTAAAACAAGATTTATTTTGAATACTAGCAACATGTTATGAGAAAGTTCAGAAATATTTGCAATATATCTCGAAGAAAGGTTCAGAAGGACTTGCCTTATCATAGATGATTTCCAACTTCACTTGTACTCATCTAACAGTTCTACACATCAATCACTTTCCTTCTTTTTCAATGTCTTGCTTCTATTCGTCAATCACTTGCCTTTTTTTCTATGCTTCAATTCTATCTACGGATCACTGACTTTCTTTTTCTATGCCTCGCTTACTCTACTAGGCATCACAAGCATCTTTCAATACTCAATCTCATATTATTATAATCGTCACGTAGACGTCATAAGCTTTTATCTACCCTTCGTCTTACCCAAATCCGATTTACGGATTGAAAGTTACAGCAAAAACCGTCAAACAATAACCACATAGGCATATAACACATCAATTAGATAGCACGTACACATAGCATGCAAGATATTCGATCAAAATAATTTTTCAAAGAAGACTCGGGGTCAAAATAATTTTCGAGGTATTTGATATGAATTTTTGAATATTTTTTGGAATTAAAATGGGCCTCCAAATCATTTTATAATTAAATAATAGGTTTCGAACACCCGAATCTGAATTTAAAATAATTTTATAATAATTATTGAGCATTGAAAATAATTTAAAATAATATTTTAAAGCTCGAAACTATTTTTCAGGATTTTTAAATCAAAATAAATAATTAAATATAATTAAATAATCAATTAAAATTAATTAATAACTAAATAAATTAATTAATCAATCAATATTTAAATTAAATTGACTAATTAAATAATTCATTATCAACTAAAATTAATTAATTAATTAATTAAGATTTATTTTAAAATAAAAAATAACTTTCAGAATATTAAATAATGAATTTTTGGAATTTTAAATAATTAAAACAATTTTATGAAAATAATTATAAACAGAAATCTAATTTTTGAGAAGTTTGAGAACAGAAATCAATTTTTTGAAATTTTCTAGAACATAAATCTAATTTTTGTAAAACAGGAGAAACTTTGGTGGTTAAATAACAATTTACCCACCCCCGTCATCGTCTCCGGCGACTACACCGGCGACAACTTCGTCGGCCACTTATTCCTTGCCCAAAACATCACACAAAACTGCAGATTAGTAGTCCTAGTGGCCATAAACTTCACCATGGTCTTGGAATCTCCAAACAACGTTCCAGTCGGCCGGAAAATCGACTAGAACTTTTCTTATTCCAGCGAGCTTCGCAACTCCAGCGAGCTCGATCCGGTTATCCTTTGTCTTCCAAACTTACATCATTCGATTTGTTTTTCAATGATCTACAAACCGGTAACAACAATTCATCTAATAACCCCTAATACATAAATACCCAATTTTAATTAAGAACATTCAAACACATTAACCGTAATTTCAATTTCCAGAATTAAACATCATTTTCTCTATGTTATTGAACTCTATTTTTGACATATAATATACCAAATTGACCAGAAAAATATTATCTACACGATGGAATTATCAAATCTTATCAACAACATCAAAAACATATTTTCATAATTTAATCTTTAATAAATTCGAAATAAAACAATTAAATAAGAAAAATATCTTGATTCTTGCACAAAAATAGATGATTGATTCAAAAAGAGGTTTTTGAGAGCTTCGTTTTGATATATTGCACGCCTGAATCAAAGTTCGATAACGCCTCTATTTGTGCGATTGATTTTCAAGAACACGATGAATTTTAAGGTTAAACTATATAGTTTTACTGTTTGCAAATGATTATCTGTTCAAAATACGATACTGTATTGGCTATTTATATTTACGGAATATTAGTATGTTCAGGATCGTGTTGGATCGATAAATACGTTTCTTAGCCGCTAAGTAACTATAAATACGATCCTATCGGATAGCGTTTTGGATAAACATTATCCTGTTTTGGATAAACATTATCCTGTTTTGGATAAGCACTATCCTGTTTTGGATAAGTATTATCCTATTTTGGATAATTATCAAAACTGAGCTTTTATAAAACGATTTGTACGAAGATAATGTTATCGAAAAGGGTTAGCGTATCGAAAATTTTGCGCCGGGCCGCGCACGGGTCTAACCGTAATTTGGATTGAAAAAGTCAAAACACGGAAAATATCTGGAATTACCAGATTAGGTTAGGAAGGAGTTTTCGGAAGAGTTTTGGGTTGTAAAAACGTAAAAACGGCCGAGGTTGGACGATTCCCAGCTTTAGAAAATGAATTTGTAATTATTCAGAAAATAATTAATAAATTCATAAATCAATATAAAATGATATAACACTCTAAAAATTACCAGAAAAAATACCTTAATTATCTATATTTTATTCTGGACATAATAAAATTAACATACTTATACTTTACCACATATAAACATCCACATAACGACACCAATCATCAGATAATTCACCAAAAATCATAATATAATCACATAATAATTATTTATCAATAAAAATAATTGCACGCTACGTCCCGGATATTACATCCTTCCCCCCTTAAAAGGATTATGTCCTCAGAATCACACCAAGGATCAGATAATGATATATTCAAGTATCTCACATCCATTTTCTCAAGTTGATCCCAAAACCTTAGAACTTTTCATAAACTTTACTCACAACACCACTCCTTACCTATCAGCCTCTTGTTGATATCATATTCTATTAGTTGCTCCTGTAACTCAACTCAAGTCTCCTTTTTACATATAATGGAGCTTAATTATCTTTCCTGAATATACACATATAAACACCCTATGAATCATCTATATGTGTGGCGGTGAAGCCAACTCACTACCCTTATCTTGCTTATTTTACCGTTTCAAAAGGACCAACATAATGCCTATTAATTCTCTTTTCTTTCTAATTTCTAGTAATTCGTGCTCATGAACGTTTCCAATAGTTACTGGTTATTGAACCTCATTCCCACATGTTTCTCTGTTCAATCAACCTAGTTCGTAATCGCTCCTAATCGCATTCGAGGCTCTTTTATCGTCCCCTTAATCTTCTTGTCCATCTGCGAATGATATGTTGAACCCATGGCGTATTTTCTTTCTAACGTTCTCGAAATTACTTTAGAATTAAGAGTTAACAAGAAAATCTCGACCGGATACGATTGGCTCACAGCCGTAACATCATACCTTAATTTCCTTGAATCACAATCGAGTTGATTTGCCGAGCGAAATTCTATTACTACTTAGAAGAAAATATATTAATCTGGAGGCATCACCCACTTATTCTAATCCATATTGTCATTTTTGGTTTTAGGGAGTTCTCATACAAACTGACTGTAATGCTCTTTCTTGACGTCTAGTCACATATAACGCTTATTCTTCCTTTGTGCCATACTATCAGAAAGTCTTCTTTGACATCTATGTCTCGTATCATATTCTCGGAGTAGCTTGAATCCCTTGAGTTATCGTAGCCAAATTCCTATCTTTTAGTTCTTCCTTACTTACTGCCCGTTCATCTAGGATTGGTATATACTATTCCGGTTTGACATAATTCATCATATTCTGAATACTCCTATCAAATCTCAAATCAAATAATATAGATCATTTACAATCAATTTCTGGATCTGATGATGTACCACCATTTCTTCAAGCAGCAACTAACCCACTTATTGGACAAACTTTGGTTCTTAGGTGACTTCACTACAACATTCCCTAGCGAAATGTATCCATCTAGTCTTTGATGTCCCTCCTTATCTCTTGGGTAGGTATAATATGTACCTACATGTCCCCCCCATTTTATCTTTATGTCTGGTCACTAGATATCTTCTTTTAGCCCTTGGGACTTAGTCGTACTCCTGGGACACATTCCTTATCTCAATTTACAAATATTTCCTAAATTTTTCATCTTACTTCTATCCCTCAGGTTACCCATATCTTACCTATAAAGTTTTTGTTTCATCCTTTTGATTCCATTTTCTTTCCTATTTCCGTTCTTCATTGTCATAGCTCATTCACAACCGAACTCCTGATAATAATACTCATTTTGATGTCATATCAAATTAGATATCAATACGAACTTTGATGCTCACAACATCCTATATTGAAGTAAACATCAATCATCTATATTAATACCACTTTTGATATTTAACAACAACCTAAGTATCAATATCAATCAGAAACTGAACTAAAACTGTATTTCACATTTTATCCAAAACAGAAATACTTGATAAATCATTTATTGTATGATTATCAAAACAATTTGGAAACAAGATGTCCTTAATAGAACTTTATTGCAGATGATAAAATCTCTTTGATTGTCTAATAAAATCCATATTGGTGTGGTTATCAATCTCTTCTTTATTCCACCTTCCCTCTTCCTTTTCTTCCTTCCTTCTCTTTGCTCTATCTTAAATCTTTAGTTCTTCAAAACATTCTTCTCACTTGTCCATTCAAATAAGTTTTTATTTTTCTTGTTCATTATAAAGGGCATATTCATCCAAGTAAAACCTCACACACTTGCAGCAGTTTCTGAATTCCACTGGTGTCCTTACCTTCTCCAAATTCCTCATTGTTTTGATTTCAGATTTGAAAGTCACATCAAACTTTGACTTAATCTAATTGGAATCGATTTTCATCTAACTAACCATTAATTGGTAAAATTAACCAATTAACTTACTTAATTGATCAATTGCACCAAGTGATGACTAGCTAAATGACATCAAAGACCAATTATATATAGTCGGATTGGCTGTAACAACCTCTTTCAAGAACCGAGATCATAATAATTTGGAATATTAACATGAATATGAATAACATACGGAAGTATACTTTCTATCTTTAAGAGTAGGCTATTTTTCGAAAATTTAGGCAGCATCTCCTTTATATTACTGACTATCAGCCGGACTCAAGCCGACACCAACAATCAATCAAACAACCAACAATCAACTCACAAGTAGACCAATCAACTTCCATCTTCTAAACTCACCATTTTACTATCACATATGATACTAACCAGTATAACTCATACTTTAGTTCAACTTAAGTTTATAGCGAACAATTCTTATTATATCATACCCTTTCTCATATCCTTTGGTTATAACCGAATATCACTACTGAGTACTATTATAAATTATTCTAAAATTCTTCTAGTTCATGTTTCAATTCAAGCTCTCTCATTAACAATTCGTCTATCCTTGTCAATATACACTTGTGCTTATTAGTTACCTCGTTTAACTTCTGATTACCAACACATGGTCTCAACCAACACTCTCTTAATCTTGTGAAAGAATTCCTTTGGCTTAAAAGCATCACTTATTACAAATCCTTGCAGCTGAATTACCATATCTTCATCTCCCCTTATGTCTTTTCATACTGAACTTCTGTCACCGGCTCAGTTACGAGTATCAACTTTACCATAACTCATTTACTTAAGTGGAAAAATCCAACCATTCCTTGAAGAACACCTTTAAAGTTTATTCGTAACTAGCATTTCTTCGATCTTGAACCTTCATGACAAGTATCTCTCACATGCTTGAGGTATGATTCATCTTCGCAATGTATTAATCAATTATCTGGTTATTATTAAATTTTTCCTCATTCGCTTCTGCTGTCCAATCAATCATTTGCCTCATCCAATATACACAGCTTTACTTTCTTATTTCACTAGTTATTTACCTCACACGGTTTACTAACTACTTCAATTCATGCCAAAATCTCGGACTTGAAACGTATCATGTATACAAATTTCCGCTTCTAATTTGATGTCCTCGTAACAACCACATCGTTCGTATAAGGGTTTCTTCTCGGCATGTATATATCCACCATTTATTGGCTTGCAATTATCCATACTTATCATATAACTCATCTGCTACACGGGTTCATTTCACTTCCTTTTGAAATATTCAAAGAATGGACCTTACAAAAGAAGGAATTTGTGTATATGATTCTGATTGGAAACTTTTTGTAAGGGACAACAATACAAGGAAACAATCGGAAGGATTCATAAATCAAGAAATCAAAATTGAAGAAGAAAAATGAATGATGATTTAGATATGAGTGAGACAACCATATTTGTACTCAAGATGGCCATTCTTTCATACTATATGGCATACAACACATGATTAGGTGGCGTCCCACCAGACTCTTTGTTATTTCAACAAAGCATCATACCACTGCTTGTCTCAATCAGAAAACAATATTTTGAAGGAGGAATGACCCAAAAGGAATTCAACAATTTTATTTTCCTTATCGCCTCATAGTACTTATGATGAAGAGAGTTCATGCTTTATTCGAGAATCAGAAGATTATACACTATAATAGTGTAGAAAAGAATAATATCATTGGTTGTTATTCACATTTCATCTATTTACAACTTCAACGCTTGTTCGATCAACAGATCACATACCAAGTCATATATTGACTTTTAAAAGTTCTCTTAAATGCCTTCTTCAATCGATTATTAGTATAAATTCCCATTTATTAGATATTGAATCTTTAGCGTCGCACTTCCATGTTCAATATTTTTATAATTCGACCTTATTTTCACTCTTACGAGATTTACAATCTTAACTTCAAATTTCCCTTACGCTACTGATCATTCAACATATCTACTCTATTGCTAATAACATTCTTCCAATTAGAAAAGTATGGAGATTTTCTCAATCTTCTTTGCTCGTACTCGCCTTCTTGTGAATCGACGCATTCTTTGGACTTTAATCGTCTCAAAAATTGGATGAACAGTTTCTCTCTACATTGATTATGTCGTTAAACTTATCATACCACATTTGCATTCTTCTGCTGGGAGCAATCAAATCTTCTGCATAATAGCGAGTTCACCTGGCCTTCTAAACGAACCACACTAGCTTCTAGGACAAACATTTTTCTGGATAATCTAAATCTTATAAAAACAAGAAACTCATGTAATAGTTTGACAATCAAGTTTTTAAAACTTGTTTTGTTTAAAGGACTTTTAGAAAATTTTTGGGGAGAAAAATCTCTTTTGAAAACTGGTTTAAAATTTTGAAAATCATACACCTGGTCGTCATTACTATATGAGTTGGTTGTCATCTTTCTCAACCACTACCAAGTATCAAATTAGGAAAATACTCAGATAATAGCCCATTCATTTCCATATACCCTCTACCCCTTATTGGGTCCATTTGCCTTTATTGGTCAACAAAAACTCCAGTTACCGTTGCATATTACCTTATTCGTTGCTTCACTTCTAATCTTTCATATTGGTAACATTCCAATCATCATCTCTTATGATTACTAAGTATAACAAATTTATCCAGTAATCATCAGATTTATTTTATAACACAAGGTCGATTTATATCACATTACTTCTACACGTATCATGTTTGGTCATAAAATCGTCATCAAATTCCAAGAAAACTCTCGATTTCCAATCCTCTCACATTTTTTTAAATAAAATCCTTTTTGCTTACTTCACAAGATAATCATAGGTGGCATACTCATTAATGGCTCCATATAACCTGGTAGCATCTATTATCCGGAACACACAAATCCTCTCTTTAGGCTTCTTCTCACCCTTCTTAATATCTCGCGTACTCATCATATGTTGTAGTTCTTGAATTCATCCTCATTGGTGCTATTACTTCATAAGACGGGTTTTAAACTGATGGTATAGAACAAGGCGAAGGGTAGACAAAAGAGATGCGCTCATAGCTGAATATCCGGTAGAACCAGAATCAGCATGTGGGGAATTCTCGAATAGGTAGTCTCGCATCAAGGGATAAGATACTAGCTTGAAAAGGTGCAACTGTCGCAACAGGGGGGAATATGGCTAACACTGGTGGAAGAGCAGGGCGTGAATCAGATGATAGTTGTAATATCCGAGAAATATTGTGTAATTATTTTTATCAATAAATAATTATTATGTGATTATTATAAGAATTTTGGTGAATTATTTGATGATTGATACTAATATTTGGGTGTTGATATCTGATAAAATTAGGATATTTTAATTTCTAATGATCCAGAATTAAATATAGATAATTTTAGAATTTTTGTCGCAAATTTTGGATCATTATATGATTTTATAAGGATTTATAGAATTAATAATGATTATTTATTTTTAAGTAATTATAAAATTAATTTTTAGACATTGAAATCGTCCCACTTCAACCATTTTTGCGTTTTTACAACTCGAAACTCTTCGGAAACCTCCTTCCTAACCTAATCTGATGATTCTGAACACTTTCCGTGTTTTGACTTTTTCGATCTGGGGTACGGTTTGACCCGTATGAGTCCCGGTGCAAATATTCCAATACGATAACCATTTTACAGATTGATAAAACTTGTATTTTCGAAAGGCGAGGTTTTATCACCTTATTTGTGTAAAGTGTTTTATACGAGGCTCTGTTTTAATAATTATCCAAATCTGGTATTAAAATCGTATCGTCTTTATAGTTACTTAGCGGCTAAGTAATCCATTTTCGGATCTGATATGTCAATGTAATTATCGAATTATTAAATAAATAAAATACTTGATGGGTCTGTCAGTTGTGCGTTGCTTTATTTTTAAATTGTGTGTGATTTGTTGGGTACAAAGATTATTCGTATAATTAATTATTGAGTTGTACGAATTTATTTTCCTTTTAAAGTGATTTTATTTAATATTTATTGTCATAAATGTTAAAATTGTTTCTAAAATTATTTTTGTTACTTTATAATTTTATTTATTATTTTAGGAAATTTAAAAAATTTCGAAATCAATATTTTATCAATTATTCATCTTTAAATGATTTTCTGATCGCATTTAAGTGTAAATTTTGTATTAAATTCAGAAATGCTTCAAAAATTATGAAACCTATATTTTATTGAGTTTGGAATATTTCGAGAATTTTAAAATTTATTCCGGTAATTTTCTGGCTTTTATTTACTCGCGCGTTTATTCGTTAATTTGTTAAAATGCAAGTCGGATATGAGTTCCCAAAAATGATTTAAAAACTTATAAAACTTATATTTTTTATCTTTTGAATATTCCAGAAATTGTGATAGGTAATTTATAATTTTCTCGAAAAAATTTGACATGCAACTATTTCGTTAAATTGAGAGAAAACGGGTCAGAAATTATAATAAAATAAATAAGTAGTAATAGTAATAAAAAAAAAGAAATAAACTGTTAATCCCCAAATCACCTGCATCCCCCCCACCTCCCTTGACCTCACCTCCTCTCTCTCAGATTATCTCTCACTACTCTCTCGTGGTCTCTCGACCTCGATTTCTCTCCATAATCCTTCCCTCTCCTCAATCTATTTCTTTCTCTTCCTCACCCCCGCTGTTCCCCGTTTCTGGTAAGTACCGGCCGTCGTTTGAATTTTTCCGGCCACTATCGTTGCTTGCTTGATTGTCTGTTTAATTGATATGTATATACGTGTTGTATGTATATTTGTCAGTTGAATGGAGGGGTTGATGTGTGGGCTGAACTGTTTCCGTGCTACTGTGTCGCCTGATTTTGGTACTGGTTATCGGCGTGTGTACTTGCGTGGCCTGAGTTGAATAATTTCTTATTTGTTTTGTTCGTTTATTCCTGATTAAAATTATTCAGTGTTTACAGAATTAAATTTTTACAGATCAGTAGAATCCGTAAGGAAACCCGAAGTTTATCGGGTACCGACGAATTTTACCGCCGCCGGCGATGAGTCTTGGCGAGCCGGTGGTGGACGATGATGATTAATTTTGAGTCCTAAATTATAATAAATAATATTAGTCTGTAAAATAAATTTCAAAACGCATATTAATAATGAATAATTGAGTTCGTATCGGTGGTTGGGATTGGTGAATTGGATTGTGAATTGCATTGTTGTTGCAGTTGTTGTGGATTTGACATCGAACTGATCCGACAGGTAGGCCGATAAACAAAGGAGACGCTGCCCGATTTTCAGAAAAATTAATCCCGAAAATACGGGAACGAACCCTATAATTATCGGAGACGTCGAACAAAGATATATAATTATATTATACGAACCTAATTATGTGCTGTGACAAGATATTTTATAAATAAATGATCACCTTATTTTTTTTCAAAACAACGTGTATATGTACTTTTCGAAAGTAAGTACCGATCCAAATTTCAAAGATGTGAACCTTAAATGTTATGTGTATTTCAATAATACATATAAATACGAGTCGGGTTATGCAATCGTATGGGCAGAAGTAATAATGATACTATATTAAGCTTAAACGATTATCTGAATTAGAGTATCTCAACCCTGTAGGTCCTGGTCGGGTGGCCCGAGGATTGACATCGGATTAAGAACGATATAGTGGTTAGTTGTCGAGCTAAGCAAGATTCCAATCGAAGGATATAAAGGGATAGAATTGTGTCCATGATAGGCTACTGGTTTGACGATAAAGCCGAACGTTCAGTTCAGACCGAAGTCAACCTATAACAGTGATATAAGGTCCCGTAAGAGGGCTATTTTAAGCTAGAATGGGGGGGTTGAATAGCTTAATTACCAATTTAAATTTTTTTGTGGCATTTTAAAAATATTTTATCCCTTTTTAAAACTTTACCGAGTAGTTATACAGTTTATATGTGCGGAAAATAAAGTGCAAGGAAAGAAAATACCACACGGTGATTTTATCCTGGTTCGCGATGGCGCAACCTCTAATAGATTCGCTCACCCCTACTCCAGTCCCCGAGCTCCTCTCCCGGACTCGGAATTTTCCCTTATAATAAACTCGCTCCTTTAGTAGGCGGAGAAGCCTTTACACCCTTTACAAGTATTTGTCTTGGTGCGTAACACAAGGGTCACCACCTCAAAATAAATGTATTACCTACACAACTTATCTTAGAAAATAACTCCCCGCTATTTCTTCAAAGTTGTTGTAGATCCTTTTTGTGGACTTGGCTTCCTTAGCTTTTGCCGGTCTTGGATCTTAGTGATCCGGTCTTGGGTTTTTCCTCTTCTTCACAGTGCGGAGACTACTAACTCCCCGTTAGTACGTCTAGGACTTGGGTCTTAGAACAAGAATCACCTCACGTCACTTCACCTCACTACAAAACTAATAAGACAATCTACGAAACAAAACAAGTAGGAAAAGATTTGTTTTGAACTAGTATGTTACTGTACTAGCCCACAAGTAGTATAATATTCAAATAAGAATATTAAAACTAATTAGTTATACTTGACTTAGAATAATACAGGATGGTCAAGTATATTTATAATTACTCCTTTATAGATTTAATAAATTTGTGGAGTAATATGAGAAGTCCCTTTTATATTAAGCACTTATGGCTTATGACTTCTTAAGTATTCTTCTTCTTTCGATTAAGTATTTATGGATCGAAAAATACTTTAATTACAACCTCGGAGTTGTAATTTTACCTTTAAGTATATCAACTTAAGGTTTTAAGGTATACTTGTATATTAACGATTTTAAGGTTAAAGTATACTCCTTTAACTATAAGAACGTTTATAAGATTTATGAGTCTTAGCCAAGATCCAAATAAATAAGTGCAAGTAATTGGCTTAAGATTGTGCTTTCGAAGTTTGGACGAATAATTACGAGTATTTTATAGATATCGTAGTATAACCCCACGGAACACTGAAAGATGTTAGAAGGGGCTTATACGATATGACTCGTAATTGTTTATATACACGATATGTGTTAGCCAAGATCCAATTAAATAGCATAAATTAATTTTCTAACTCATGGATTTGATTCATCCTTAATTTTAAAGGATGATTACGAAGTGTTTATAGATCGAGTTATAATCCCCCGGAACACTAAAGATGTTAGAAGGGATTAAAACTATGCTTCGTAATAATTTATGTGCACAAAATGTGTTAGCCAAGATCCAATTAAATAAAGTGCAAGTAATTGGCTAACTCATGAACTTAATCCGTTTTGATATTTGACAAATTACGAAGGGTTTATAGATCGAGTTATAATCCCCCGGAACACTAGAGATGTTAGAAGGGATTAAAACTTTACTTCGTAATATTTTATGTGCACGAATAATGTTAGCCAAGATCCAATAATAAAAATAATTGGCTAACTCGTGAACTTTGGTCAAATATAATCTCCCCTTTGGAGATAAAGTACTTTTGTTTATAGATCTTCTTTTTGAGATGATTTATGTGAAGATCAAGTACTTATTCGAATTCCGAGTTCGAATCTTAGTTCTCCTGAGAACTTTGTTTATAAGAGATCTTTTATTAGAGCTTATGATGAATTAGAAAAATTAAGTACAAAGCTCAAATAAAAAGAACTCAAATAAGAAGCTAAAAGTTACCCCTTTTGAAAAACGGTCTGAAAAGTTCGCCGAAAAAATTCGCCGGAGGTTCGGCTGGATTTTAGCACTTTGGTCGAACTTGGGCAGCCCTTCGGGAGGCCGGAAATTGGTAGTGGATGAGCTCACTTGGTGGGATAAATCTTGCTTGGGTGAAGCTAAGCTTGGGTTTCAAAAACCTTGTATATATGTATGTATATAGAAGAGAGAGAAGGTTTTTGAGAAGAAGTGTGTGTATAAAATTTGAAAGAGATGAAGAGAAGCACTTCTTAAAAAAATCCCAGCAACTTTGTGGCTCTTTAGCTTGAAGAAAATGGGTTGGGGTGGGGGTTTATTTATAGGAGAAGTTGGGTGGATTGAATGGTTGAGATTTGAGAAGGAATGAATGGTGGATGGAGTGTATCACATGGATTGATGACATGGCATGTAGGTTGTGTTTCTTTGCAAGTGGGAAGGAAGCACAAACTAATATTAATTCAAATCTCAGCTGATATATATATATATATATATTAAATATATATTTTCCTTTTCTTTTAATCATTCTTTAATTACTTTAATTAAAGATTAAGCACCATTAATTATGACCACTCCAAAAACTCTTAAATAAATATTATAAAAAATATGATAATTTTCTAAATATTATAAAATGATGTCCTGCAAGTTTAGGTCAACTTTAGTCAATGGTAAATAGGTCAAACGTGGTCGACTGTGGGACCAACTGCCTCGATTTTCGTGCCCGACAAAAATTCTCTGAATGTAACGAAATTTTTACCATACTTAGAAAATACCATTTAAATGATCCATACCAAATTTCAAGTCATTATAGCATGTGGAAGTATTTTATCTAAAAATGAAACTGTTTTGTCAACTTTTCTTCCGAGTAAAAATACCATTGGTCTTGAAATAAAGGAGATGGATCTTTTGACCAAAGTTTTTACTTGTATAAATACATAAAATATATTTCCCAATATATAAAATATATTTGGATGATAGGAAATGTGTTTTAGTATTTTTGAATAATTTTCCCCGAGAAATGCTGATTTTAAGAAATGAGAGAAAATTACTGTAAGTATACAGGAATGAGTTGTAGAACTGGATATTAATATTCTAATCATGAATATTAATAATATTTGAATAAAAACTCTTTTTATATATGTAGAGATATATTTTGGAGCGAAGAGTTAAATATTTTTGATATAGCACGAGACCTCTAAAGAATATTTCTGCAATATTCCTTATTCGAGCTTGTTGCTATATTCCTGTTGCAACACAGATCTAAGAAATATCATATCTTGATGTTTCTTCTTTGATCATATTGCTTTAGAGATATATTCTATAAAGATATAGTTTTGATATTTTGCAAGAATGGAATATCTCTTTTATCTGTTTAAAAGACATGATTTTGCTAGTTTGACTTTTTGACTCTGATTTGGATCACTTAAATTCATGTCCTACTGGAGAGGATCTACGTGTTCTTAATTTTATGTTTAATTGTACAAATACCAAAATAAATAATATATCGAAGATAGCCTTTCAATCTTCCCCTTTTTGGTATTTGCCAACCAAACATAAAATTAAGAGTGTGTACTTCCCCTTGGTGTATGCATGAATTTTTGAAAAATATTTTGCACATAAAGCATTTATGTACTTAGAGATTAAATCTCTTTCTTGAGATCCTGCAAAATACTTTGTTAGATGTATCATAAAATAATAGAAGCACAGATAGATCCTTGTATATCAAAAAGATAGCAATTTGCTAAAAATTGGAAATTAGGGGTCCAAATCTCTTATACTTGTTCAAATTGATCATAATTTCTCTTCCCCTTTTGTTTGGTATATGCCAAAAAGAGTGTATATTTATGAGGAAGAGTTGTATTTAACAGAAATGACTAGGTAAGCATGGTAATTTGATCATAGATCTAGTCAAGTGCATGCAGTTTGAGCATATAAGGATGAATTCAAAATTGTATGCATGGTATTTTTAATCTGTTTTGCATTTATTGACCTTAACTAGAGTATTTAATAGAAGTGGCACTTGTGTAATCAAATACTTAAGTTTAAACAGTAATGCAATACCTTTGAAATATATATCATGCAGTGAACAAAACAGTTGTATAAATTCATTTTTATATTATAAGTAGAATTTTTGTTGACTGTATTCATTTTTTGAGAATACTAGACTATGAGTTTTATTGATTATATTAATGGAAAACAATGAGACTAGGGTTTATCATGCATTTGTAATATGAAAATTGTATTTGTTAATGATTTCGAATTTTACGCATACATGCATTTTTGCATTTTTTCAGTCTTTAGAAATCAACATGATACATGAATACAATATTTAGTGTTCTACAAAACATTCTAGTTTGTCAAACATATTTTACACCAACTGTCACTAATACAAACTATTTCCTTCGTACAAATGCTAACACTAATACAATCTATGTCTATTCTAGGTCTGAGTAACAGACTACACAGTTTGGAAAGCTAATACATTCTAAAAAATATAACTCTAACACAACCGATTATCAAAATAATACAGACAAATCCACATTACTGATACTCAGTAATTTTACACAGTCAATTTCCACAGTTGGATTGGTTTGAGACTGACACACAATACATTAATCTAGTGTGTGTATGTGAAGCAAAATGAGCAGAGGTTGAAAATATATACCTATTTTACCTTGTGGATTTTGACAGATTGCATGGAAAGTCAAGTTGTGTCCCTTGTATTCTTGTGAAATGCCCTTGCTGGATTCAAAGGACTCAAACTTTCCATTCTTTTCCTTCTGGAGTTCATATGAGTCTTCATGTATGTCAATTAGATACAAAGTAGGGACCACCCTTTGGTAGTCTGTTAGTTTCAATAATGCACAGAGTATGTTAAAGATATATAATCATTGTATAAAACATTTGGTCATAGTACATTCAGCAGAGTTGTTGTCTTTATATCAATTTAATGTAAGTTCATTAACTCTGAAAATTCTGCATAAAACATACAGTTTTAATTTCTGATTTTGCAAACATTTCTTCGAAGTATAAATCAGAAGTTACTAAGTAACACAAAAGGCTAGACATGGCAGAGTACAATAAGACTGAATCTAACAAAATACGATTGACTCTTATTCTAGCAGTTTTATTTCAGTTAGACTAGAGAAACATGATAGTGTAAATATTGTTCCTGTATAGGATAGATAAAGACAGATTTGCAACAAAAAAAGTCATGATATATTACCAAAAGTGTTCTCAATAATCAGTGTGGTTCACTGATTATTTAGAACAAAATCCTGAACCTGTTTTAAGTTATTACAAACCAGAGAAGTGCATTCACTTCTAAAATTCAAAGATCAACAGAGTTTGAATATTACATAGCCAACAGACCATACGGAATCCTTACAAAGTACAAATACATCAGAAAACAGCAAAAGTGGTACATAACAGCAAGTACTAATACAACATCACAGATCAGACTTCATCAAACAGCAGAATCAAGTAAACTCAACCAATCATATTTCCATCAGCATCACAGATATGAACCAAATCAGGCTAATTATCAATCAGTTGACCTTTAGCACCCACATTGACCTCTTCTAACTCATGAATCATAGTAGTGTTATCATGCATAGGGACTTTAAAGGAAGAGACAATGTCATGATCATTCATGCAAGAGTTCCTAGAGTAGATGCAGCCAAATGCTCTAAATATGCAATCCTATGTTTGTAAGAGGCAGTGAGACTCTCTAATGCTCCTACTTTTTCTTTAATCTCATTATTTTCTTCCTTAACCCTCTTAAGTTCAAGTTTTAGTTCATGAAACATGATTTTGACAGACTCAAACTTAGACAGAAACACATCTTCCTCTCTAATGAATTGAGGAATAACTGTGGGAGTTGCCTCTTGAGGCTCACAGTGCATCAGGGGCACTTGTGGCCTTATGTGTTCATTAGTGATTTGAGAATCAGCAAGATTAGAGAATGCTTCAGGCATGTTAATGTTGCAAAGTGCAAAGAAAGATGAGATTAACATATCATACAACATAAAATATACAAGATGTGCATTGATCATGTTTAGAAGAATAACATAAGATATGCTGAAATGGATTTTGTTTGTGCATAAAAGATACATGATTTTCATATCAAAGAAATCAAAGTACTTCTTTGATTTGGTTTTGGCATAACATTTGCCCTAATGATTAGAGCAATATGCTGAAAAGTGCCAGTGAAGTGTTTGAAATGAATACCACAGTTAACATCACATAAACCATCAGGAATGTCAGATTTACAAAAAGTGCCAAGCATTAGTTCAAATTCAGATTTGTTAAAAATAAACAGAGAGAAGATATCCTCACAAGGCAACTCACACAAATGCAATGGTAAATGCAGTACCCTATTAATGCTTTTGTTATCAACATAAATGACCTTTTTGTTGATTGATGTAGTGAAATGCAGTATGCCATCTACCCCTTTTATGATATTCATGTTATAGTAGAACTCTCCCATGAGGTGTGTGCAGTAGTGCTTACCTAAGTTATACATGAGACCATCCCACCTAGCCCTTCTAATTATGAACTCTACTTCACCCTTCATATCAACATAAGTGCCAGGTTGGACATTTTTGACAAGTTCAAGAAACTTTTTGGAGTTTGAAGGGTTTGACAGTTTTGGTGGAGGGGGTTTTGGTGTGTTCATAGAGGTGTTTGGATTTTGTCTTAGATTGTCCTTTCTGGTGTAAACTTTGGCTTGCAAAGGTTTAGGAGGTCTAGGATTAGGGGATTTAGGATTTTGATATTTTCTACTTTGATAGAAAAGGATTGTATGGTTCTTGTATCCCTTTCTGAATTGTCTTGGAGGGAAGTGTCTATTGTGATAGTGTTTAGGTTGTGAGGTTTGAACAGTTTTGAAAGCAGAGGCTTTGTGGTGATGAAACTGATTTTTCTCCATATCTTCAAGAAGATATGGGTTTTCAATTAGTGTTCTTGGTTTAGGGTAAAAAGGGTTAGCATTTGGGTTCATGTTGCAAGTGAAGTGGAGTTTATGCAACTAGTGTGTGTGTGTGTGAATGCAGCATACAAGATATGCCCATATATAACCATTTAACACAGATGCAGAGAGAAAAGATTATAAAAAAATTAAGATTTTTAGAAATTGCTTACTGTTCATGAACATTTAATGCATGCATGGCTGTGGTATATAAAAGTCCAAGTTCTTTATGAATAGATACTAGGATGATGCATATGAATGAGTGATGTAATGCAACACATATACACAGATGCATGGATTAGTACAGCAGAGAATAAAGAATGTATAATTTCTTTGTCTTTGTGTCTACTTTAGAAAATAGCACAGTACATAAGTACAAGTTTTGGAATCTGTGTGACATAAAGTTGATATCATAGCTTACTCTATTAGACAGGGACTGTACTTTCAGTGCAGGAGCATTTAAGGATGAGCTGTGTATGAAGCGAGTTTGAAAGAAGAACTGATTTTTAATGCAAATAAAAACTGTTACATTTATTTCTCAAGAAACTATGTTATTAATGAGATGCAACCAAGGGAATGTCATGCACATTAAACACATAACAGGTCATACACAATCAGTTTTCATTTAATTCATCAAACATTCAAGGAAATACAATACTCAAATCATTTATATCAGATATAACACTTTAAATGCAGTAAGTTATAAAATGTCACCTAATTGTTCTAAGTGGCCATTAATCACAGCAGTGATCCAGATACAGGGATGCTCAAGGCTCCCCTTCCAGGTCTTACTGTGAGGGCTGGTGTGTGAGTGTACTAATTTTTTTTATTACACAAACCAGTCTATAATATACCTTATCTGATTTCTTATAACTGTTTAAGCACAAACAAACACAGAATAGTAAACAGTGTTGCACTATAAGTCCACAGATTATACATATTCAAGCAACCATGATGCACAGACTCAGTACACAAGACATTTATTATCCAGATTCAATGTATTCAGCTTAAGACTGCAATCAGGACAGCTTGCACATTCATTTGATCACACATTTAAACAGATTTAACATTTCAATAATCTTAGAAATGGAATAATACTAAGCAGTATGATCACAGATAATTATAATTAACATGTAAGTAGTTCAATTTAACCAAGTAACCAAAATAATCAAGTGTTAGCATGTTCAGTGTCTATTTTACACAGATTTTATCATTTAAAGAGATAGCTGACCAGGTTCAATGTTTAATCTTGATTCTACATTTGGTTCTTGAAAGAGAATGAAGGCAAGAGTATGTTTTCTTTTTAAAGGAAAGTGCTTAGCAGAGAACTGTTAAAACAGAACTGAGATTTATGAATTCAAGACAAATTACTTTTTAAAGTATTATTTGAAAAATAATGTATATAAGCTGTGTCAAAAATTCAAGTAATATCCTTTAATAATACACAGATCACAAGCACATATACTTATAGTTCTAGAAAGATTAAACAGGTACTCAGAGCACAAATATATATAATTGTTGTTTTGCAAAATTCAGTCAGATAATTAGATCATAAATACAAATAGCTAAAAAAAACTTAATCCAACAGGACTTATACCTAGGTAACTCCAGCATTAGATAGATCAGAATTCATGAAGTACAATGAGTTATCAGGGAACTTAAAGTCAAATCAACTAGGACACTGACTTACTTGGACTTAAATGAATCAACACTTAATCTGTAATTACTGAAATTTTATACCAAAAACTCCATAAATTATCAAGCAAATGGACCTTGTTTGAAATAATTTCACAGAGATTTTGAACCAAACTGATTCACAGATTTTAATTTTAATCAAGCATGTCATTTAACAATTAACTCCACAAGTTTACATTTTACACTTATATTTATAGTCCAATTAAACTTCAAAGAAAGATTGTTCTTAACTTAACCAAGTGATCATTTTAAGCAATCATTGAAATATTATCCAGATTAATCAACAAACTGTCTTGACTGAATAACACAGCTAACAAGTAATCTTCAAACCAGCAGATAATCACATATTCAAAGTTAATCCCAAGTCTACCAGATAAACATTAATATAATAAATAATCATAATTTTACCAGATTAATTTTAATTCAACTGATAATTTCAAATTCACAGTAAATCACAAATCTACCAGATAAACATTTATCCAACAGAATATCATAAATCCACCAGATTCGTTCAACAGATACTCATGAATCCAACAATCACAAATCCAACAGATAACAACCTCTACAACAATAATCCGAATTTCATACTTTTAATTCGATCAGCCATATAGTAGAATCAAATCTCAGCTTCTTTAAACAAATATCACATAACATTTCTTCTCACAAATATAAAAATTAATCAGATAAAGTTCGATTCAACTCAAGTCAAGTTCCCATCACCATAAATTCACTCGAATAATACTAAAACTAGACAAATGAAATCACCTGAGCCTAGAGTCTGGCCTGACTCATAGGTCTTACCTGGTTGACTCAGTCGCGGACTGAGGCAACATCCAATCCGTCGATTCAAGCCGCATGCATCTTTGTATCTTCTTCTCCGAATCAATTTTAAATCGATTTGGTCTTCTCCTGTTGTGAAACTAAAAGAAACGTTAGGGTTTCACAGAGTTTATCAACCAAAACTATATATATATTAATTAATCAATTTAATGTCCGATTTGATAATTCTCGTTCGATTTATATGCAAATTGTCGATTTTTATCACCGAAAATCGATTTGATTTTACCAACCCAATCACGATTATACATTAATCGTATGTTCCTGACTACGAATAATGAAGTAAGTATAAGTATAATATCTGATGAATTTCATCGAGAATCGAAGAGAAAAATGAAGAAATCACTCTAGGGTTCTTCGAAAGAGGCGGAGAGAAGAAGAGAGGCGAGAGAGAGTATAGAGATTAGGGTTAAGAGCCAAACTAAGAACGTGCACCGTACAAACAGTGTGTCGTTTATATATTTTATGAGATGGACGACTATGATTCACTAGGGTTAGTGATGAACAGCCAGGATTATAAGGTGTTTAATAGAAATTGGGTTTGTAAATAAATGGGTTGGGCCTTGTTATAAAAAATCTGGGCTGATTTGAACATAAATAGATAATCTTTTAAAATATATTTGGGCTAGATATAAATTTGATTTGGGCCGGATAAAAGAAAATGAATATAGATGGATTATTATATATTCATCCTAATATAATTTTTTTTAAATATTTAAATATATATAAATATCACAAAAGTATATATATACTTAAATAACATATATTTATAGATATATAAAAAAATGAGACTAGATTTCTAAATATTTATAAATCTCATGGAATAATAAATATTCACTCGATTAAGTTTATTTTCCCGGTTAATCTGGGCTATTTAAGTTATCTTAACCCGATCAATAAATTTCTTTATTGACAAATCTGAGTTTCAGATAAACTTAATAACTTGATCGGGAGAATATCCTTATCGTTGAGACTTCTTTATAATTCTCAACTGTTCTTTATATAAACCATTATTTCATAAATTCCAACATTCCTAAATCCAAGCGGAGTTTAGTGAATCTTTCGGAATTTAATGGTTTTGTGAATATGTCAGCGAGATTGATCTCAGTATCAATATAAGTCATTTTTATATCGCCTTTATTGACATGATCACGTAAAAAATGATGTGTCACATCTATATGTTTAGGTCTAGAATGTAATATAGGATTCTTGCTAAGATCAATAGCACTCGTATTATCACATAAGATTGAGATCACATCAAATTTTATATTATAGTCAGCTAGTGTTTGCTTCATCCACAGAATTTGAGCACAACACTTCGCAGCTGCTATATACTCAGCCCGGTTGTTGAGATGGATACAAAATTTTGTTTCTTTGAAAACCGAGAAACTAAACATCCACCGAGAAACTGACAAGTACCACTAGTACTTTTTCTGTCGACTAAATGCCCGGCATAGTCCGAATCAGAAAATCATACTAAGTCAAATGGTATTCCTTTTGGATACCGAAGACCAACATCAGTGGTTCCTTTAAGATATCTCAATATCCTTTTTACCGCGGATAAATGAGATTCTTTCGGTGCTACTTGAAACCTAGCACACTTACAAACACTATTTTGAATATCAGGACGACTTGCAGTTATATAGAGCAAGCTATCGATCATTCCTCGATATTTCTTTGTGTCTACAGGAATTCCTTTCAGATCTTCCGTTAATTTATCGGATGTAGACATAGGAGTAGAGATGGGTTTGGCATTATCCATTTCAATTTTTTTCAACATCCCTTTACAATACTTGGATTGAGAGATATGGATGCCTTCATCAGATTGCCTTATTTGCAATCCCAAAAATAAGTTTAATGCTCCCATCATACTCATCTCGAATTCTTTACTCATATTTTCAGAGAATTCTTTACATAGTGCATCATTTGTTGATCTAAAAATGATGTCATCTACTGTAATAACTCGAATTTTTGAGACCTTGTAAAATGTTTAAATGAATAGTAACCCTGACAGACGGGAAAAACTTTTGAGCCCACACTATGTAGTGCATGAGAAAATGAGTTTCGGAGTTGATATTACGATTATACGTACCAAATGAGTGTATGTAAACGCTATTAGTTTTTGAAGAAAACGAACTTTGAAAAATGACCGTATTTACTACTCATCGAGGATTACGGGAATCACAATATAATTACGAGATTAAACCCCTACGGATTTATATTCAAGTAGGATAATTAAAAGTATAAGGAATGAATACAAAAGAAATTACGTCACGAACCATTTACGAGTAAGTATTACGAAAACGTTTAAGCAACCGAGAGAACGCGTAAACGATTAAATAAACGTAACGCATTAACTAAACCATTGTAAGGAAGTAACCATGGTTACTTCATCAAATAGTGAGCTAACCATAGGATGATCAAGCTAGCTAGCAAAATAGTGTGCTAAGGAAGCTAACCATGTAGTTTAGCTTGTAACCTAGCAAGCTATTAAGATTTGTCCCTAAGATTTGCAACCAAGAATCAACCTAGAATGCTATACTAGGAGAATAAAATCAATTGCAAGATATCACCCCATCTTCCTAGAAGCAACCTAGCAAATCAACCAAGCTAAGCAACCAAGAGGAGTATAAATACCCCCTTAATGCTTTCATTCGGCCCTAATGAAAAAGGGAGAGAATTCAAATTCAAAACTCAAAGTTCTAGCTCTTGTAAAATCATCCAATTAATTCTCAAGCCTCCTAGAAATTAAATTAAGATAAAAAAATTCTTTCATCTCTTTTTATCAAGGTTTGATGGGTGAAATAAAATCAAGAAACTCACTAGTGAATAGTATGAATAGTAACCTCTCTTTGGTTTCTTGATTTCAATGGTGGTTTTAGGTTCTAAAAATCATACCAAGCACTTCCAAGACTCCACCATCCTCAAGAACACATCTCAAGCTTTCAAGAAAGGTAAAAAAATTTGGCCCAACTTTTTTTAAGATTCATTTTTAAGATCCATTTAGTATGTGGTAGTAAACCTAGTGTAATGAGTGTTATTGATGAAATCTTGATGATTAAGTTAAGTAGATATAAGGTTGGTTGTTGTTGCCTCAAGAACATGATGTTCTTGAGAGGAGTTTGTGTGTTGATGATGATATTGATGATTGTTGGTGGTTGTGTTAAGATTTAGGGCGTAAACGAAACCCCGATCGAAAACGTAACTCCGTTAAAACCAACGAATCGTAATTTTAAGTTTCTGCAGAAAGTCCCGAAGTTGTAAACTATATTTTCTTGAAAAATAACCTTTTTTTAGGATAGAAAATTTTATAAGGGTCGTTTAGGCGCTTCAATCTCTTGATTCCGATTTACGGATCAAAAGTTATGGCCGTTTTAGTAAAAGTGATTTACGCGACGAAAAACTGCTACAAATCACGAACTTTGAAAATATAAAGGATTGACTTAAATGTGTTCATAAATCATGAAATTTTTACAGAGAGTAAAATATTGCGTTTCCTAACTTCCATAAAAATTTCAAGTAAAAATAATGATTTCTCAATTTTATAAAAATATCAGAGCCGAGACCGCACGAGTAGAAACCGTAAGAATCCATAAGCGGGGCCGACGACGATAATACGAATGAACCTAAGATACTTAGGAAAATGAAGCGACCATAATGTGAATATAACTTAAAGGAATAATAAGGGTAGTATAAGTTGAGACGGTGCATAATAAGTAGCACATGAGTGCGAGTCTCCGTAAATGAGAACGGGACCTAACAAAATGAAATGTGTTTATGGTTATAGATTTCCGAGCAAAACCTAGAGCATCCTCCACCACGAAATACCCAGGCAAGTTTACGAACCCAACTCCATTTTTACTGTTGTGTTGTGAAAGGATTGTTTTACTATCATTGGATAAATACCATGCTTGCCATGATACGTAGTTGTTGAAATATTACATAATGTAGCGATGTTGTACGATAAAGTATATATCGTAAAATGTTATTTCGCTTTAAAGCATGATGTATTATATAAGACCGAGAGTCGGTCGGGATTTAAGATAAAACCCGAGAATCATTCCGGCGATATTATAGGACGGTTATAAGTCCATAGTAGTATGTTTTAAAGGGACTCATCGTCCACTTACGAAACATTAAAACACCTTGAATTTTTATTAAAACGATTTCCCAACGATCATATTCCCTCAACTATATTTTATTGTTCGAATAATAGATACTATATACTTATTCCTTATTATGGGAGTAGTATAATCCAACGATTATTTATTTCAACCCCGATTAATTACAATAGATTATTAATTATGGAGACATAAGCTAGTTGAGGAATATTATTTTAAAAATTCTTTTAGAGAGTAAACTCATTTGAGGTTTAGTTATTTATCGATTTTCATTTAATTATTAATTATTTATTAAAGGGTTTATTATTGATTTAAAAATCATAGATCCTGATTTAAAATATACTTTCTAATTTCATAATATCATTCGAATAATTTCAGATCATCGGTGAATATTATCCCGACTTATTTAATATTTTGAATATAGTTTCAAGGAGAAACTTTTCCCCCTTATTAATTATCTGTTGACAACGGTCAACTCACATCCTTAGTACTTCCTCCGAAATTCTCGAAAGTACGTATATACACATATATATACTTATATCTTAGAGAGATAAGCCATTTCTATCAACAAGCAAAACGCTTGGGGAACTTCGATGTGGATCAAGTTCTCGAGATTGATAGAATTCTTTTAAAGGACAAGGGAGGGGTAGACTCTGGTACTATGTGTGCTAGATGTACTACCAAAGGTACCGCAGTCGAAGGTACTCTATGTACTCAGGAACTTGTGAAGTATGTGTATACCCGAAAATGGGACACGTAGCCTGAATGCGGCAAGGGTGATAACCGGGATATGAAGGTGTCGTCCTTCGACTAGTAGAAAAGGTTACTATTATCGTATTACGACTGATCATCGTATACGGTGGCTCCAACGAGTGTCCTAATTCTTCCAATTGGAATTGTGATGCAATACCGTAACCCAAGCCTAGGTGCTAGGATTACTATTAAGGTATTCGCAGGATATTAAAATCCCTTAAGGAATTGTTTTCATAAAAAGGTGTGTAACACCAAGGAAAACTATTTTCGAATAAAACATAAATATCATATATGATGTTATCATACAGTCATTTTCATACTGTACATTATTATGCTGGGTATTATAGTTCACATTTGTTTTCTTAAATTGACACAACACAACAGTGAATCAAGATGCCTGCCATGAGAACCACAACCAGGAAACGGGTAGGAAATGACCAGCTATTTCGCAGATTGTTTGGTGCTGTACCACATGTAGTCAAAACAAGTTGGATTAGTTTTTAGTTGTTTATAGTTCAGCTTATTTATACGTATGACTTATGTAAGGTAAGAAACAAGAAATGTATATTTGGCGGGCGGAATAGCCTTACTTAAAGGTCACTCCCCGGTAAGATTAATTAATTTTGGGTTGTAATAAATATCACTTGATGGTTTACAATTACTCTAGTTATGATGGTTCGTTTCCAAGACAATAACCTGTAAGTGTGTGTGTGTGATAAGTGTGGGGTCGTGAAGCGTGAGTATTTATATATTGTAGTGTGAGTTGTTTGAGTTTAGATGGTGTGGCCTCCGAGACTCCTGACCCCGGGTTTTGGGGCACCACAGAAATGGTATCAGAGCCTTAGGTTATCAAATCTTGGAAATGATAGGACATAAAATACGTAGACATAAGAATAATAAAATAATCAATTAGAACTCAAGTCGAGTTCGTCGTCGGGCTACGCGGGTAGTCTTGACCGTTTTACCCTCAAGGGAATTCCAACTCCAAGTTAGTAACACCTTGCGTAATGTGTTAGGTACCAGTGGAGCCTAGGAGGGAGGTTGATCATGTTGATGATGTCATGGTTCTTGAGCGTGACCCTATTCCCGAGCCAGAGAGCCTACCCATTGATAATTCAGAGGATGACCCTACTGAGGATGTCCTAGAGGAGGAGACTAACCTTCCTGTCCTCATAGCTAATGGCGTAGTATGGAGGGATGTAGAGATGTACCCTCACCAGGCTATTCGCTCTCCTACACCACCCCAGGGATCCAGAGCCCTATGCCTCATACTGATGATGATGATGAGGAGGCGATACGTGCACAGTTCCATGAGGTTCATGACATATCCTCTAGCGACCCAGATTCACCTCTACCACCACTGGCGACTATGCATGTAGCCGTACATGACTGGATAGTGGGTCAGCTTAACGCTGAGATCACTGCGGCATCTGCTCGTATTGCGGACTTCTGCCAGGCACTGACAGCTGAGAGAGCCACCCGACTAAGATACCTAGGAAATTTCAGAGCTGCTTCCCCAGCCATAGCCCGTAGAGAGATCGATGGGATCGAGCTTCATACCAGGGTTCAGATGAGGATGACAGCAGTGGGAGGATACATCCCAGTAGTTGATGCAGAGCTGATGATTGTAGGAGTGATGAGGAGGGTGCGTGACCTCACTCGCAGTGATAGTGACTGAGAGACTAGTGACTAGATATGGACCTTGAAGAAGGCTGGGTGACTTGTCACCAATTTTGATAGGATAGCTAGTAGTAGATAGCGTTCCTAGCCATTCAGGGTACACGGATTATGTATTTTCATTTTAGTATTCAGAACTAGTAGTGATAGATTGTAATCAGGCATGTATGAACTCGGCTAGTTGTTTCATCCCCAAGATATAAGTGGGAGATCTTATTAACATATATCTAAGCAGTTATTAAGAAATGATGTCTATATTATTGCACTTTATAAAAAAACCTGCTAGATAATAAATGACATGCTTACATATGAATAAAATAATCCAACTATTATAATTACAACTATGTTGACCAATTTTCATAATCAGAACAATGCCACCCCGTAGAAGAGGAACCAGGGCACAGCCCGTAAACCAACAACGAGGTGAACCTGACCCTGTAGTGAAGGAGGAAAGTGAAGAAGACCTAGACTATAATGAATATGATGAGGAAGAATATGTAGAAGAAGAGACTGAGGATACCCATCAGGGAGGGAACCCCATGAATGAATTTATGGAACTTCTAAGAGCAAATCTGAACCAAAAGCCTATTCCACCATAGCCACATGCTGCCCAACAGACTGCAGCTACTGCCTTTAGAGCCTTCAAATCTCTCAAACCCCTAGAGTTTCTAGGATCTGCCGACCCCATTGAAGCACGGGCCTGGCTCAAAGAGATAAAAAAGTCCTTCGAGATACTAGGTGTTGAGGAACGACATAAGACCATTTTCGCTTCTTACATGCTGAAAGGAGAAGCTAACTACTGGTGGGAGACCAAATGAAACCTAGAAACTGATGCTGTGATTCCATGAGATAGATTTACCCGATGTTCTTAGACAAGTACTTCCCTAGGTTTATGGAAACCCAGATGGAGATTAAGTTTCTGGAGTTGGAATAGGATAAGATGACTGTGGCAGAATATGAGGCCAAATTTACCGAGTTGTCGAGATTTGTGCATGAGTTCATGAATACCGAAGAAAAGAAAGCGCGAAGGTTTCAGCTTGGTCTGAAACAGTGGATACAGAACCTGAAGGGTTTTTAGCACATAAACGCAACGAAAACGTAAATTTAAATCTTAAAAAAAATCGAAACCCTCCGCAGGATCCATGCGAAAAATAATATTTAATTCGTAGTTCAGTATGTTTACCTTAAGAAGTTTTACGTTAATGAAAAGATGGAGGTCTTTAATAGCCATCCAAGAACGATGAACGGAGATCCCTAGCAGCTACTCCTCAATTGTGAAGCATCCACCGGTATCCACCAAGGGATCAAAATAATGGAGGGAGGAAGAGGTTGAGAGAATTAGTTTCCTCCCTCTCTTTTCTACTTTAGAATTATGGTTTTTTTATTTTGGTTGAGGCAAATAGGGTTTATAATAGTATATCTATAGGCAAAATTTTCAGCTGAAAATTTTCCCATAAAATATTATTATTATTAACCCTTTAATTGATTATTCTTATTAACCAATTAACTAATAATTAAAACACCTTTTAATCATTAATCCCTTTTCTAAACACTTTAGAAAAATAATTCTCTCACTTGATTTAATTTCCAAAATTAAATTCTTAATTAATAATGTTAAGAACTTTTCTTAATTAATTTTATAATTAATTAAATCTCATTTAATCAATTATTAAATTTGTTAATTAATTATTTATTTCACAAATAAATAATTACCAGCCATTATTATTTAATTCATCCACCATTAAAGCATCCTGCAAATCAATTCCTTCTACCCTGCAATGTCACGATTAAATACAAGGCATGGAACTTGTGTCAAGCCTATCTTATTTAATCATTTGCTTTCCCATTCACTATGCTTAGTTCTATTTAATGTAAATTAGAAACTCCTTTCTAATTTCATTCACTCTGGCCAGAGATTCCTGAACTAGCATAAGTGGATCAGCATTGAACATTCTCTTCCTTCACTGGAAGGGGTAGATCCTTTATTGATCATACACTATCTTCGTGTACAAATTTCCATACCGAGTAGAGCCCTTATAATTATCTCTGGAGACTAAGAACTAAACTAAAGCATAGTTCAGTGTACAGAAGATGACTATGATGACCTCAAGTCTAAGAATACTTGTATAACTATCACTATGTGAACAACTGCTGACACGTGAGTGAACTCCATCAGTTGTTCAACTGTGTGAGTCATGTTCAGTGAACTTATTCTATAATAAGCACCTACATACTAGCTATAGTGTCACCACACAAATGTTTATGAGAACAGACATCCTTCATAATGAAGCAAGCATAGTATGTACCGATCTTTGCGGATTACTAATTACCAGTTAGTAATCCAACGACCAGGAAATATTTAAGTTTAGAGTTATCATCTTTTTAGGTCTCATTATTATGATCTCATCATAATCCATAAAAAGCATTACTCTAAACTATGGTATATCTTATTTAAACAATTAAATAGATAAAGCCCGCAATAAAACCAAAACAAGTCTTTTATTAATATCAATGAAATCAAAACAGATTACATTAAAGTTATTCCTAAATCATCATACATGATTGGACTTAGGACACATCTTTTTCAATCTCCCACTTGTACTAAAGCCAATCACTCTGGTATCTAATACCCATCTTGTCTTTATGACGATCAAAGTGACTTTGAGAAAGTGTCTTTGTGAGTGGGTCTGCTACGTTGTTATGTGTGTTAACTCTCTTGACATCTCCTCTTTCAATACAATACAAGAAATGTTACCGCGCTCCCACTAACCTTTTTGTAGACACATGGTTCATCTATGTTTTTGATAAAACCAAACTCTTTGATTGTCTCATCAAAATGGATGTTCCATCTACGAGAAGCTTGCTTTAAAACATATATGGTTCGCAGCAGCTTACACACTAGGTGTTCATTTCCCTTGGAAAGAAAACCCTATGGCTGTGTCATATACACTTCCTCTTCAAGTTTCCCATTGAGGAAGGCCGTTTTCACGTCCATTTGCTAGATCTCATAGTCGTAGTAAGCAGCAATCGCAAGCAAAATCCGAATTGATTTTAATAGGGCTACAGGCAAAAAAGTTTAATCAAAGTCAATCCCTTGCCTTTGTCTGAATCCTTTTGCCACGAGCCTGGCCTTATAGGTCTCCACCTGCCCATCTGCTCCAATCTTTCTTTTGTATACCCACTTGCACCCAATAGGCTAACACCTTTAGGAGCCTCAACTAGAGTCCATACTTGGTTGGTATACATAGATTCCATTTCAGATTTCATGGCACTATGCCATTTCTCTGAGTCAACACTACTCATAGCCTCATTATAGGTCACAGGGTCGTCATCATCAATGATTGACAACTCATTGTCATTCTCAATGACAAGGCCATAATACCTCTCAGGTTGGCGAGACACTCTCCCTGACCTATGAATGGGCTGTTCCACAGAAGGTTGTTCAGTCTGAATAGGTGTTTCCACTTGATCCGTAGTAGTTTGTGCTTCTTGAACTTCATCAAGTTCAATTTTGCTCCCACTGTTTCCTTCAAGGATAAACTGCTTTTCCAAGAAGGTAGCATATCTGGAGACAAACACCCGATGATCGGTGTAAAAGTAATACCCTAAAGTCTCTTTAGGATATCCCACAAAATTACATTTTACGGATCGAGATTCCAACTTATCTGGGTCAATTTTCTTGACATAAGCTGGACATCCCCAAATCTTAACGTGTTTAAGACTCAGTTTCCTTTCTTTCCATATCTCATATGGAGTTTGAGGAACAGATTTGGAAGGCACCTTATTCAGTAAATATGCTGAGGTTTCCAATGCATAACCCCACAGGAATACTGGAAGATTCGCATAGCTCATCATGGACCGAACCGTGTCTAGCAAAGTTCGATTTCTCCTTTCAGATACCCCATTCAACTGTGGAGTATATGGAGGAGTCCATTGGGAGACTATACCATTTTCTTTGAGATAAGCTAGAAACTCTCCATTCAAGTATTCACCACCTCGATCTGATTGAATAGTTATAATACTATGTTTGGTTTGTTTCTCCACTTCATACTTATATTCTTTGAACTTTTCAAAGGCTTCAGACTTGTTGTTCATCAAATACACATATCTGAATCTAGATCGATCATTTATGAAAGCAATGAAGTATGAAAATCCACCCATGGCTTGCGTAGATATTGGTCCATATACATCTGTGTATACCAATCCTAGAAAATCTGCAGCCCTCTCTCCATGTCCACTAAATGGAGATTTGGTCATTTTACCCAATAGAAAAGACTCGCATGTAGGATATGATTCAAAATCAAAGGGGTCAAGTAACCCTTCCTTATGCAATGTCTGCAATCTATTTTCACTAATATGACCAAGTCCGCAGTGCCACAAGAAAGTGAGATTTTTATCATCCCTTTTTCTTTTATTAGTATGTTCAATTTGTAGTAAATTATGCTCTACGTCACATACATACAGGCCATTGTTTAAAATACCACTTCCATAAAGAACGTTATTGTTACGACCGGCATTTTATGTAATATTAATTGTGAATTTGGTGTAATTATAAAGCCGAATGCAAATATATTCAATGATTGTACGTTGGTGTGAGTGAAAATTTTTTTCATTATAAATTTGCTTTATGTAGTATATGATTTTTCAAAGTAAGAGTTTATTTAATTTCATTATTTTTGATTTATAAGGAATATTCTAAGCCTTGGAAAATTTTTACTTTAAAAGGTATTTTGTTCACAAATTTTGAAAATAATTTTATAAAGTCTCTAAAAGTCCAAGTTATTTTATGGTATAAATTTTATAATTTTTGAACTTACATTTTATTTTATAAAAATAAATCTTTACAAATTTTACAAATTTTATTTTATAAAAATAAATCTTTACAAATGTTACTTCTTATATATTGATCATACATAATTCAAAGAGTGTTGAGTGAAAAGTTTAAGTTTAAAGGTTGCATGTAAAGGTTTTAGTGAAACTCAAAATACAACCTTGATTCTTGTGAGTTTAGGGTTGTTTTTGAGAGGACTACAAGGAAGGGAGAAGTGCCAAGTCTTGAGAGGGAAACTCTTGATGATTAAATGGCCATTCCCATCCATTTCATTCGGCCATGACCATATGGGAGCCGAATGAATGGTCCTTAAGACTATTCTTGTTGCTTAAATCAATTTTTGCATGTTTATGTGATAATGACTTGAATTTTGTGGTGAAAATTTGATAAAACTGTTTGCATGCTAAGTGATCATCTAGGTATAGCTTATGCTAGACTTGCATGTCAATTTTATGATAGAATATATGTAGAAAATATGTTGTTTTGGTTTGCAAAACCCGAAGACATGCATGCATGTGGATTTCTCTTAGAATATTATAAGATTTTGATCATTTGGAAAGATTTTGTTAGTGAGCCTTAATTTCAGTAGGAATAATGTGTTAATATTAATTTATGCTTCTTGTTGCATGGTAATAATTCGTGATTATCTTTTAATAAAAATGCATATCTTGTTGTTTAAAAAGCATGAAGATTTGTGAGTTGTGAAGTGTAGTTTCTTTTGTTTTGCCATAATTGTACCTTAGGTAAGGATGATCTCACCCAAGGTTATTTTGAGAATAAGGGAGTTAGTTCAGTAGATTACCATGTTTAAGTCTTGGTTTGAGTATTGGATTGTTGGTAGTTGAGTTTGTCAAGTCAAAACCTTGGAGAAAGGAGAGTTATAGTTTCTGCAGAAAATCAGTTTAGAACTCTGAGATTTAGAGTGAGTTTGGACCATGTCATTGATGTGCACTTTGAGGCCCAAGCCACCAGAAGTTAGTATTGGGAGTATATAAAAGGTTTTAGGAGTTGGTTGGAGGTTTGCATTTCATTTGGTTAGGTGCACAAGTAGAACAATAAAATCTGTCCAGCAGGGGACAGTTTTGTTGCAACTTAGAAATAGGAAAATTTGACCATGTCATGGGTAGGCCCTCATTAGGCCCTGTTGGGCCTTAGTTAGAGGGAGTGTCAGAGAAGTTTGTCCAACCATAGTTCATAGGATATGAGTTAGAACCATGTGTCGCAAGTTAATTCAAGTCAGGGCGTTTTCTGCCCAGAAAAACAGGGGAACCTTGGACTTTTAGCTTAGGCCCAAGAAGGCCCAAGCCAGGCCCTTGAGCCACATCAAGTTTGTGAGATGTCCTTAGGTCAGGAGACTCTTGTGTAAAAGTTTTGATGGAAAACTTATAGTTTAAGAGTGTCTAATGCACTCAAGAAACCATAGTCGTCATTCTGAAATTTGCACCGGTGAGCACTTTCACTTATCACATAGTTTTAGAACACTTAGGAGTGAGTATTAGGTCGACCACCATAGTTTTAAGATAGTATAAGGTCAGTAGAGCAAAAGGCACAAGTGAGGGTCAATAGGTTTTGGATAGTTTAGTAAAGGCACATCGAGTTAGGAAGCCAAAATTAGAAGACTTTGTCTAGTTTAGCGACCAAGTGACTTAAGTTGTGAGTCGAGATCATCCAAGCCTAGTGTTGCATTATGGTATATATGATGTTATTAATATATGATATGTGATTATGTGGCTATGTGTGAACATTTGTAATTTAAAAGTGAATATAAAATTAAGTGCATATAGGCCTAAGTGCCATCCGTGTTAAATTTCGGGTTGTAAATAAGTTAAGATGGTAAGAATATATTATAATGAGGATTATTATTATTTATGTAGGATCTCGAGACGAGGGAAAACTTGCCATAAAGGTCGAGTGAAGCTCCAGTTGTTGCTCCTAACAGTCAGACCAGACCAGCCTTTCTCAAGGCAAGTGATTCAACTTGACCTTCGTATTTACTGTAAATAGTTCATATATATCGATGCAATTATCCTGAGTCATTTTGATATATTTAAATCAAGCGTATCTTTTGTTTATCTTTGAGTTATATAGAGATGCCACGAACCCTCGAGTACGTATTGCAAGTAGTTCAAAAGTCTTTTTCATGATAGTTAAATGCCATGATAAAAAGAAGAGTTGTTATATTACTTGATTGATCCTCTTGATTAACATGCTGATGATTCCTAAGTATTGATATCTCATCCTGATACTTGAATCCCTATAGAAACTTACCTTGAATCCTGAAAGCCAGATATTTAATAAAGTGATTCCTCATTGATTGATACCCCTCTTTCTTATCCTAAAGCTTGACAATTCTGATATATCCTGAGCTAAAGATCATTTCTTCATACCTTAACACCCTTAGTATTCATGAAGCTTATCTTTTTGATGATCCAATACCTGTACCTTGACGAGAAACCATTGTTTTAAGCCCAGTTTGGCATTACCCCGTCATATTATTAATTAGCCTCACTAAATTTTCTTGTCCAAGTTTTGACATATGAAAACCTTTTAGTTACCCTAATAGAGTAAAGTTTTGTGAATCATGGCCCTGAGAGTTAGTATCATTTTCCCCGTGTTTCGAGTTAATCTATAATCCCTTGATAAAAATGTTTACTTTAAAAAGAGATTTTAGTTATAATTCGGCATCAGTGTTTTTGAAATAAATAAAATGTGGGTTTTCAATCCCAAAGGGGGATAAATGTTTTCTTGAATGGTGGATCTGGACTGAGACGCGAGTCCTTTCCACACTTATATTAGGCTTAAAAGTTGCCTAGGGATTTCCATTAATGTTTTAGAACCCAGCGAGGTTCGGGATTATTTCGCGGCTGATCACCGGCTGTAATCCGTAGCATCATAAAATGATTTTGATTAAGACATAATTTTAAAAATTGTTTTGATACAAGCAAAATGATGCCATCGCGCATAGTTTTATCTCTCGTTATCATTGGTTATGTCTTTCCATTGTCATTCTTTAATGTATATCTCGATTTATGTTTTGTATCGTACTGTTAGCACTTGTTGAGCATTTGGCTCACTTCTTGCTTTACCCTGATATTACAGCTAGCAGCTATGGTTAAATTCAAGCAGACTGCCCGTAAGACCTGTGATGCTGATGCTTATGTTCGAGCTCAGGTAGAATAAGTGATAATAGTTTTGTGTGAGGACTGGCTATTTAAAATCAGTTGTAATAGATGGTAGTGTTGGGCTGTTCCAAACCCTAAACTGTAAGATCTTGGAGTTGGTTATGTTTACTTCTTTTTAAAGCGTTGTAATAGTTATATTTAATTTGCTGTTTAAGTTGGGGGCGTGACAGTTATCTCTAAGAATTGAACATTTATTATTCTGAATAACAAACGAAAATTCAGCCAAGTCTAACATGGAATAGAAATAATATTCCTCACAATCAAGGGAATAAAATAACAATTATTTAGAACAATAGTCTTGCCCGTAGGTATATGTAAATGAAATGATCCTACAGCTTCAGCAGCAACTCTTGCTCCATTTCCCATCCGTAGAATCACCTCCTCTTCTTCAAGAGTCCTACTTCTCCTTAGTCCCTGCAACAAATTGCAAATATGAGAACCACAGGCGGTATCTAATACCTAAGTAGAAATTTGACTTAGTGACATATTAACTTCGATCATGAACATACCTGAATCAGAAGCGGTAGTCTCACTACCCTTCTTCTTCTTCTTCAATTCTACAAGGTAAACCTTGCAGTTCCTCTTCCAGTGCCCTACCTTGTTACAGTGAAAGCAAACGGCTTTGCTCTTGGGGTCTTCAGCTTTTGGTGGAACCGGATTTTTTTCACCTACTTTCTTCTTCTTGGAAGGGTTCTTCTTCCTTTTCTTAGGATTGGAACCTTCACCAATTAGAAGAACAGAACTCTTTTTAGGGGGAAAATTCGATTCCACAGTCTTCAACATGTTGTGAAGTTCAGGCAGGCCGATATCCAGCTTATTCATGTGAAAGTTCACAACAAACTGCGAGAACGACCTCAGAAGTGATTGCAAGACCAAGTCTTGGCTCAACTCCCCATCCATGGCAAAACCAAGTTGTCCAAGACGTTCAATCAAATTGATCATCTTAAGTACATGGTCATTCACAGATAATCCCTCAGACATTCTACAACCGAACAGCTCCTTCGATATCTCATATCAAGCTATCCTCCCTGCCATATCATACAACTCTTGTAGATGCATAAGGATAGTGTGAGCATCCATAATATGCTCATGTTGCTTCTATAGCTCAATGTTCATGGAAGCTAGCATGATGCATTGAGCAACATTTGCATCATCTATCCATTTACAATACACAACATGTTCATCATTATGTGCATTGCTAGCAGGTTCAGTAGGCTTAGGTGAGTTAAGCACATATTCCAGCTTCTCAACCCTGAGAACAATTCTCAAGTTTCGAAGCCAGCCAGCAAAATTAGGACCAGTCAACTTGTGAGCATCTAGTATACTCCGGAGTGATAGTGCAGAAGACATAACGTATATAGTAAATCTGTAAATGATGAACACATAACAACACTTAGCAAATATTCAATTTCATTTCAAAACACTATATGAATCGGGTCTTTATTCATAAGTGGCTCCCACTAGTTTATCTAATTTATACAACCCCTAAGTGAAAATTAAGCATTCATAATGCTAGTGGGAATAGGGATCCTACATTCCATCACACAACCTCGGCTGTAGCACGAAACATCATGTGATGTTCAATAGGCAGACAACTCTTGTCAATTACATCTTATGTTATTCCCTAATAAAACTTTAGCCTCTTGAATAATTGAGTCATGGCTGTAGCACGACAAATTCAATATTCTAATTCAAGTCTAACCCAACATTTCGTACAATTGAATCAGTCTCCAACGGCCCACGGCTGTAGCACCTTACGACCTTTAGATTATAATTCAATGTACACATCATTATGTAATAGACAAGTATTTCTTATTTCGAAATCAAATCCCTCGGCTGTAGCACGAAACGACAATGATTCAAAACTAAGAACTACTTTCTACCATGTTGGAAGGCTTTGACCGACACAAGCCCGTTGTGTCATTGGCCAATTACTACTTGATATTATTTAATTTTAGAGGGATTATATTATGTTACAATCATAATCATATTATAAAGAGATTCTTCCTTTTAAATTAAATATTTCAAATCAATAATCGATAATCAGATGATTCCCAGATCGGGGGGAGCATTGTCAAAAGGCGTCACTTAATACCCCTTTCTTACAGATAGAAATCTGTTGTTGACAGAATCATCCTTTCTCTCAATATTAAAAATTCATATTTAATTAAGTGTTTCATAAACACAAGAATCTCATGATTGTATTCATAATATTATTGTTAAGGCAAGAAACGATTCTTATTCTAGATTTTCTAGAGCACGCCTTATATTGATTTAAGTTCACCTAAATCTATCATCGCATGGTAAACATAGGCATATATCTCATATATAAAATTAAATAAACAAGTAAATGTAAAGTGCAATAAAATAAATGTGTTTGGTTATGGCCCCATCCTATGTGATCATTATCAAGCTCATGATAATGATCAAGGTCAATTTAATATGGTGATGGAAATAAATACAACTACTTATTACATAAGTCTTCTTCTTTGTTTAGACTTCTTGTATGTCTCGTCTTCTTCTTTGTATCACCTCCATTGGATAGCCTTCTTGAGTCTTCAATTACATTACATGATTGAAAGTAAAACTAATCTAATGAACTTACAAGAATAACTCGAGTTACATTCGAGATTTATGATTACAAAGATTGACGACATGCAAGTCGTATTTAAAACCAAAACCAAAACCATTAAACTAAGGTCGAAAGGCATAACCATCCACCATGCTCATACACCACATAAAATCATGTTAAAACACATAATCTGATCTTAACATATCATATTATCCATGATCTAATCATAAAAAAAATATGACAAAAATCAGAAAAATCAGAATCAAATCAGAAAAACAAGAATCACTATTTACGGGTAGTAAACGACGTCAAACACCTTATAGATGAGTCGTTGATAGCTTTTGCTATCAGTTTTGTTCAGACGCTCGTTTACCTATGGAATAGGGTATTCGTTTGCGTAAATTGGACACCAGACCCAGATTTCAACAATCTGCAGTAGCCAATTCAGAATCCATATCTAATATGATTCTCATAATTAGAACAAACATAAATCATGTATATATCAGTATATATACAGATTACATAATCATCTTATGGTTATACAACTCACATGAATATCATATATTCAAAACCATACATATATAAGCATATTATATCAACATCAAATCATGGCGAATCACATACATGCTCATATATCGAAAATAGTTAAACACATAAACGAATTAAAAACTTTTCGAAAGTAGCTCTGATGTCATTGTAGGGTTTTTAGCACATAAACGCAACGAAAACGTAAATTTAAATCTTAAAAAATAAACTGAAACCCTCCGCAGTATATATACAGATTACATAATCATCTTATGATTATACAACTCACATAAATATCATATATTCAAAACCATACATATATAAGCATATTATATCAACATCACATCATGGCGAATCACGTACATGCTCATATATCGAAAACAGTTAAACACATAAACGAATTAAAAACTTTTCGCAAGTAGCTCTGATGTCATTGTAGGGTTTTTAGCACATAAACGCAACGAAAATGTAAATTTAAATCTTAAAAAAACCGAAACCCTCTGCAGGATCCATGCGAAAAATAATATTTAGTTCGTAGTTCAGTATGTTTACCTTAAAAAGCTTTACGATAATGAAAAGATGGAGGTCTTTAATAGCGATCCAAGAACGATGAACGGAGATCCTTAGCAGCTGCTCCTCAATTGTGAAGCACTCCACCGGTATCCACAAAGGGATCAAAATAATGGAGGGAGGAAGAGGTTGAGAGAATTAGTTGCCTCCCTCTCTTTTCTACTTTAAAATTAGGGTTTTTTTATTTTGGTTGAGGCAAATAGGGTTTATAATAGTATATTTATAGGCAAAATTTTCAGCTGAAAATTTTCCCATAAAATATTATTATTATTAACCCTTTAATTGATTATTCTTATTAACCAATTAACTAATAATTAAAACACCTTTTAATCATTAATCCCTTTTCTAAATACTTTAGAAAAATAATTCTCTCACTTGATTTAATTTCCAAAATTAAATTCTTAATTAATAATATTAAGAACTTTTCTTAATTAATTTTATAATTAATTAAATCTCATTTAATCAATTATTAAATTTGCTAATTAATTATTTATTTCACAAATAAATAATTACCAGCCATTATTAATTAATTCCTCCACCATTAAATCATCCTCTTTTATGGTGTGACCCTGTAGGTTCAATATTAAGCCGGTAGTAGAAATAAATAATAATAAAACTATTTTATCATTATTTATATAAATTCTCTAATTTATTAAATATGATTAATTAATTAATCATATTTATTTTACATCGTGAGGGATACCTCTCAGCATATCGCGACTATCCGGATAATACGAATTCACTGCTTAGAATACCAAGAACCCAATCAGTGAGTAGTTACCGTACAATCAATTCCTTCTACCCTGCAATGTCACGATTAAATACGAGACATGGAACTTGTGTCAAGCCTATCTTATTTAATCATTTGCTTTCCCATTCACTATATTTAGTTCTATTTAATATAAATTAGAAACTCCTTTCTAATTTCATTCACTCTGACCAGAGATTCCTGAACTAGCATAAGTGGATCAGCATTGAACATTCTCTTCCTTCACTGGAAGGGGTAGATCCTTTATTGATCATACACTATCTTCGTGTACAAATTTCTATACCCAGTAGAGCCCTTATAATTATCTCTGGAGACTGAGAACTAAACCAAAGCATAGTTCAGTGTACACAAGATGACTATGATGACCTCAAATCTAAGGATACTTGTACAACTATCACTATGTGAACAACTGCTGACACGTAAGTGAACTCCATCAGTTGTTCAACTGTGTGAGTCATGTTCAATGAACTTATTCTATAATAAGTACCTACATACTAGCTATAGTGTCACCACACAAATGTTTATGAGAACAGACATCCTTCATAATGAAGTAAGCATAGTATGTACCGATCTTTGCGGATTAATAATTACCAGTTAGTAATCCTACGACCAGGAAATATTTAAGTTTAGAGTTATCATCTTTTTAGGTCTCATTATTAAGATCTCATCATAATCCATAAAAAGCTTTACTCTAAACTATGGTATATCCTATTTAAACACTTAAATAGATAAAGCCCGAAATAAAACCAAAACAAGTCTTTTATTAATATAATAAAATAAAAACAGATTACATAAAAGTTATTCCTAAATCATCATACATGATTGGACTTAGGACACATCTCTTTCAGAACCGAGTAGAAGTGTAAGAGCTGACAGTCTATGCCACCTTAGTGCAAAAAGCCTCGATTGTTGAAGCTGGCAGTGAGCAGAGTGTGAAGGAAAAGGAAAATTGGAAAAGGAAGATAGGAAGCCAAGGAATAGGAACTGGAAACAGGTGCCTTCCGAGCAGGTTCATCAGGGGAGCGGTGTCCTAACCTGCACGAGGCCCCGGATTCAGAAAGGCCCCAAGCGAGAGTGTTGGCCAGGGCGGCGGACAATCTAGGGCAACATTTCATAGCCAACCACGTGCCCCAATACCAGAGTGTCAAACCTGTAAGAAGAGACACCTTGGAGTGTGTACCCAGACAAGAGCCCCTCTGAGATGTTACCGGTATGACCAAATCGGACACCTTGCCAACAACTGCACCCGGCCCAATGAAACGTGTTTCCAATATGGAAAGGTAGGATACATGAGAAAAGATTGTCCAACGTTGAAGCCCCCAGCCTCAGGGATGAGCAAAGCTGCATCCAACCGACCCCCAGCTGCTAGGACCTTCAACATGACTGTTCAGGATGCTGTTCGAAACACTGACGTGATAGAAGGTACCCTTTTGTTAAATTCCGAACATGCAAATGTCCTATTTGATTCTAGAGGAACCAAGTCTTTTATATCTCAAGATTTTGCTACAAAGTTAAAACTTAATGTCATACCCTTACGTGAGATATTACGAGTGGAAATAGCAAACAAAGAAATAATTCCTGTAAATTAAGTACACCCTAAGTGCAAGTTGAAATTAGATGGGAAGATCTTCGAGGTTGACCTAATCCCATTCGCGTTAGGAGAATTTGATGTAAACTTAGGAATGGATTGGTTATCCAGTAACGGAGCGCAAATAGATTATGAACGGAAGAAAGTAAAGATAAGAGTGCAGAATGAAAAAGAAGTAGTGTTTAAAGGTCAACGACAGAACCAGAAATTTCTAACCATGCTACAGGCAAAAAGATTGTTAAGGAAAGGTAACGAGGCCTATTTGGCTTATGTGATAGATACCAATAAGGAAGTCCCTAATATACAGGACATACTCATAGTAAACGAATTCGAGGATGTATTTCCAGAGAACTTACCAGGATTGCCACCTGACCGAGAAATAGAGTTCGCTATAGAGTTATCACCAGGAACGACACCAGTATCCAAGGCCCCATATAGGCTAGCCCAAGTTGAGATGAAGGAACTAGCTTCTGAACTGCAAGAGTTATTAGATAATGGAATGATAAGGCCCAGTGTGTCGCCATGGGGAGCGCCAGTACTATTCGTAAAGAAAAAGGACGGCAGTATGAGATTATGCATAGACTATCGAGAGCTGAATAAGCTGACTATTAAGAATAGGTATCCTCTCTCCAGAATTGATGACCTATTCGACCAACTCAAAGGAGCTGTACATTTTTCCAAAATAGATTTAAGAATAGGATATCACCAGTTGAAAATCAAACCGGAAGATATACCGAAGACTGCTTTTCGCACTAGGTATGGACACTATGAGTTCTTAGTTATGTCGTTTGGGTTAACCAATGCACCCGCAGCCTTTATGGATTTGATGAACCGAGTGTTCAAAAAGTACCTCGATATATGTGTGATAGTTTTTATAGAAGATATTCTGATCTACTCAAAGACAGAGCAAGAACACGCTGAACATTTGAGGATAGTCTTAGAAATCTTGAGAAATGAGAAATTGTATGTCAAGTTCTCGAAGTGAGAGTTTTGGTTGAGAGAAGTTCAGTTTTTAGGACATGTGGTGAGTAGCAAAGGAGTTTTAGTTGACCCTGCCAAAATAGAGGCGGTATCCAATTGGGAAAGACCAACTACCCAACAGAGGTTATGAGTTTTGTGGGTTTAGCAGGATATTACCGAAGATTCGTGCAAGACTTTGCTAAGATAGCCGGTCCACTGACTAGAATTACCCGGAAGACAGAAAAGTTTGTATGGACAGAGAAATGTGAGGAGAGTTTTCAAGAACTGAAAAGGAGGCTGGTGTTAGCACCGGTGCTCGCTCTTCCCGATGGAAAGGGAGAGTTTGTGGTATACAGCGATGCATCGCTTAAAGGATTAGGATGTGTATTGATGTAGCACGGCAAAGTTATAGCGTATGCCTCACGGCAATTGAAGGAATATGAGAGCAGATACCCTACGCATGATCTAGAATTAGCAGCCATATGTTTGCCCTAAAAATTTGGAGACACTACCTATACGGTGAGAAATGCAAGATCTACACTGACCATAAAAGCCTCAAATATATTTTTACTCAGAAGGAACTGAACATGAGACAGAGGAGATGGTTAGAGTTGATAAAAGACTACGACTGTGAAATTTTGTATCACCCGTGTAAAGCCAATGTGGTGGGTAACGTCCTTAGTAGGAAGGAAAGACTCAAGATGATAATGACAACGGAGGAGTTGATTAAGAAATTTGAGAAGATGGAAATTGACGTGAGGATGACCGGTAGGGGAACGGAAGGATTATTTGAGATTAAGCTACTGTCAGAGTTGACTGAAAAGATACGAGTATGTCAGGAAAAGAAGATGAGTGAGGAAATAGGAACATTGATCGGTGAAGAAGTGAGATGCGAGAATGATGAGAAAGGGATCATGAGGTATGCGTCCCGGATTTGGATTCCAAATGTGCAAGAATTAAAGGATGAGCTGCTGCACGAAGGGCACAACTCTAGATATTCAATCCACCCAGGAAGTACGAAAATGTACCATGATCTTAAGGAATATTATTGGTAGCCTAACATGAAGAGATAAGTAGTAGAGTAGGTCAGCAAGTGCTTGATATGCCAGAGAGTGAAGGCTGAACATCAACGACCTAGTGGACTATTACGACCCCTAGAGATTCCGGAATGGAAATGGGAGCATATAGCCATGGATTTTGTGACAGGCTTACCAAAAACAAAGACCAATCACGATGCCATATGGGTTATCATAGATAGATTGACCAAGTCCGCACACTTCCTACCAATCAACGAAAGATACACCGTAGACAAGTTGGTAGATATTTACTTGAAGAAAATTGTAGTGAGACACGGCGTTCCTGTAGCCATAGTGTCAGATAGAGACCCAAGGTTTAATTCCCGATTTTGGAGAAGCTTCCAGGAATGCGTAGGCACCAGACTAAACATGAGTACCGCTTACCACCCCCAGACTAATGGACAAAGCGAAAGGACTATTCAGACCCTAGAAGATATGATACGAGTGTGTGCCATTGATTTCAAAGGAAATTGGGATGACCACTTACCCCTGATCGAATTTGCTTACAACAATAGCTATCACGCTAGCATAGGAATGCCCCCGTATGAAGCTCTTTACAGAAGAAGATGTCGCTCTCCCCTGTGTTGGGATGAAGTTGGTGAACACAAGATATTAGGACCAAAGTTAGTCCAGTAGACCAGAAAAATGGTAGGACTCATCAGGAAAGGACTGGTAGCAGCCCAGGACAGACAAAAGAAGTACGCCGACCAGACCAGGAAGGATAGGGAATATGAAGTAGGAGATTCTGTGCTATTGAAGGTATCTCCGTGGAAAGGAGTGGTGAGATTTGGAAAGAAAGGGAAGCTGAGTCCCACATTTATAGGACCCTTTGAAATTTTGAAGAGAATAGGACCTCTAGCTTACGAGCTCGCCTTGCCTCCTAATTTGCAATAAGTGCACAACGTATTCCACGTGTCCATGTTAAGGAAGTACCATGCAGATGCACGACATGTAATAGAATACGAGCAGGTAGATTTACAACCAGACCTGACCTACATCGAGCAGCCAGTAAGGATAATGGATCAGAAAGAACAAGTGTTGAGGAACAAAACTGTGAAGCTGGTTAGGATCTTATGGAGAAATATAAATATTGAAGAGTCAACTTGGGAACTTGAAGACACAATGAGGAATAGATATCCCCACTTATTTTCTAATTGATTCCGGGACGGAATCCTTGTTAGAGGGGAAGACTGTAATAACTCGAATTTTTTAGACCTTGTAAAACGTTTAAATGAATAGTAACCCTGACATACGGGAAAAACTTTTGAGCCCACACTATGTAGTGCATGAGAAAATGAGTTTCAGAGTTGATATTACGATTATACGTACCAAATGAGTGTATGTAAACGCTATTAGTTTTCGAAGAAAATGAACTTTGAAAAATGACCGTATTTACGACTCATCAAGGATTACGGGAATCACAATATAATTACGAGATTAAAACCCTACGTATTTATATTCAAGTAGGATAATTAAAAGTATATGTAATAAATACGAAAGAAATTACGTCGCGAACCATTTACGAGTAAGTATTACGAAAACGTTTAAGCAACCGAGCGAATGCGTAAACGATTAAATAAACGTAACGCACTAACTAAACCATGGTAAGGAAGTAACCATGGTTACTTCATCAAATAGTGAGCTAACCATAGGATGATCAAGCTAGCTAGCAAAATAGTGTGCTAAGGAAGCTAACCATGTAGTTTAGCTTGTAACCTAGCAAGCTATTAAGATTTGTCCCTAAGATTTGCAACCAAGAATCAACCTAGAATGCTATACTAGGAGAATAAAATCAATTGCAAGATATCACCCCATCTTCCTAGAAGCAACCTAGCAAATCAACCAAGCTAAGCAACTAAGAGGAGTATAAATACCCCCCTTGATGCTTCCATTCGGCCCTAATGAAAAAGGGAGAGAACTCAAATTAAAAACTCAAAGTTCTAGCTCTTGTAAAATCATCCAATTAATTCTCAAGCCTCCTAGCAATTAAACTAAGGTAAGAAAATTATTTCATCTCTTTTTATCAAGGTTTGATGGGTGAAATAAAATCAAGAAACTCACTAGTGAATAGTATGAATAGTAACCTCTCTTTGGTTCTTGATTTTAATGGTGGTTTTAGGTTCTAAAAATCATACCAAGCACTTCCAAGCCTCCACCAAAAGTTATGGCCGTTTAGTAAAAGTGATTTACGCGACGAAAAACTGCTACGAATCACGGACTTTGAAAATATAATTGATAGACTTAAAAGTGTTCATAAATCATGAAATGTTTACAGAGAGTAACATATTAAGTTTTCTAACTTCCATAAAAATTTCAAGTGAAAATAATTATTTCTCAATTTTATAAAAATAACGGAGCCGAGACCGCGCGAGTAGAAACCGTAAGAATCCATAAGCGGAGCCGACGTCGATAATAAGAATGAACCTAAGATACTTAGGAAAATGAAGCGACCATAATGTGAATATAACTTATAGGAATAATAAGGGTAGTATAAGTTGAGAGGGTGCATAATAAGTAGCACATGAGTGCGAGTCACCGTAAATGAGAACGGGACCTAACGAAATGAAATGTGTTTATGGTTATAGATTTCCTAGCGGAACCTAGAGCATCCTCCACCTCGAGATACACAGGCAAGTTTATGAACCCAACTCCATTTTTACTGTTGTGTTGTAAAAGGATTATTTTACTATCATTGCATAAATACCATGCTTGCCATGATACGTAGTTGTTGAAATTTTACATAATGTAGCGATGTTGTACGATAAAGTATATATCGTAAAATGTTATTTCGCTTTAAAGCATGACGTATTATATAAGACCGAGAGTCGGTCGGGATTTAAGATAAAACCCGAGAATCATTCTGGCGATATTATAGGACGGTTATAAGTCCATAGTAGTACGTTTTAAAGGGACTCATCGTCCACTTACGAAACATTAAAACACCTTGAACTTTTATTAAAACGATTTCCCAATGATCATATTCCCTCAACTATATTTTATTGTTCGAATAATAGATACTATATACTTATTCCTTATTATGGGAGTAGTATAATCCAACGATTATTTATTTCAAACCCGATTAATCACTATAGATTATTAATTATGGAGACACAAGCTAGTTGAGGAATATTATTTTAAATATTCTTTTAGAGAGTAAACCTATTCGAGGTTTAGTTATTTATCGATTTTCATTTAATTATTAATTATTTATTAAAGGGTTTATTATTGATTTAAAAATCATAGATCCTGATTTAAAATATACTTTCTAATTTCATAATATCATTCGAATAATTTCAGATCGTCGGTGAATAAAATCCCGACTTATTTAATATTTTGAATATAGTTTCACGGAGAAACTTTTTCCCCTTATTAATTATCCGTTGACACCGGTCAACTCACATCCTTAGTACTTCCTCCGAAATTCTTGAAAGTACGTATATACACATATATACACTTATATACACTTATATCTTAGAGAGATAAGCCATTTCTATCAACAAGCAAAATGCTTGGGAAACTTCAATGTGGATCGAGTTCTCGAGATTGATAGAATTCTTTTAAAGGACAAGAGAGGGGTAGACTCTGGTACTATGTGTGCTAGATGGACTACCAAAGGTACCGCAGTCGAAGGTACTCTGTGTACTCAGGAACTTGTGAAGTATGTGTATACCCGAAAATGGGACACATAGCCCGAATGCGGCAAGGGTGATAACCGGGATACGAAGGTGTCATCCTTCTACTAGTAAAAAAGGTTACTATTATCGTATTACGACTGATCATCGTATACGGTGGCTCCAACGAGTGTCCAAATTCTTCCAATTGGAATTGTGATGCAATACCGTAACCCAAGCCTAGGTGCTGGGATTACTATTAAGGTATTCGCAGGATATTAAAATCCCTTAAAGAATTATTTTCATAAAAAGGTGTGTATCACCAAGGAAAACTATTTTCAAATAAAACATAAATAACATATATGATGTTATCATACAGTCATTTTCATACTGTACATTATTATGCTGGGCATTATAGCTCACACTTATTTTCTTAAATTGACACAACACAATAGTGAATCAAGATGCCTGCCATGAGAACCACAGCCAGGAAACGGGTAGGAAATGGCCAGCTGTTCCATAGATTGTTTGGTGTTGTACCATTGGTAGTCAGAATAAGTTGGATTAATTTTTAGTTGTTTATAGTTCGGCTTATTTATAAGTATGACTTATGTAAGGTAAGAAACAAGAAACGTATATTTGGCTGCGGACTAGCCTTACTTAAAGGTCACTCCCCGGTAAGATTAATTACTTTTGGGTTGTAATAAATATCACTTGATGGTTGACAATCACTCTAGTTATCATGGTTCGTTTCCAAGAAAATAACCTGTAAGTGTGTGTGTGTATGATAAGTGTGGGGTCATGAAGCGTGAGTATTTATATATTGTAGTGTGAGTTGTGTGAGTTTAGATGGCGTGGCCTCCGAGACTCCTGACCCCGGGTTTTGGGGCGCCATATCTACGTATATTTGTACGAGCAATATATCATCTTTTTCTTGCCTCATAAATAAGGTTTTATCGGCCGTTCTCATCTTAACTTTATTGTCTAGTAGGAACTTGCTCAACCTTTCGTACCATGCTCTTGAGGATTATTTTAAGCCATATAGAGCTTTATATAATTTATAGGCATAATCGGGATGTGTTGCATCTTCAAACCCGGGAGGTTGTTTCATATATACTTCCTCTTCCAAAATCCCGTTTAAGAATGCAAATTTCACATCCATTTGATAGACTTTAAAATTTTTATGAAAAGCATAAGCCAATAGCATTCGAATTGATTCAATTCTTGCTACCGGTGCATATGTTTCATCAAAGTCTATACCTTCCATTTGGGTATATCCTTGTGCAACTAATCTTGCTTTATTTCGAACCACCGTTCCATTCTCGTCTAATTTATTTCGAAATACCCATTTTGTGCCAATTATGGAAGTATCATGAGGCTTAGGAACAAGTTCCCACACTTTACTACGAGTAAATTGGAGCAATTCATCTTGCATAGCAGAAATCCAATCCTCGTCTAATAAAGCCTCTTTCGCGGTCTTAGGTTCTATTTGAGATAGAAAACTAAGACGATTCACAATGTTTTGAACTTGTGACCGCATTTGAACTCCCTTCCTTAAGTCTCCAAGCATATTATCTAATGGATGACTTTTTATAGTGGGAATTGCTTGAGGAAGTTCATCTTCCTTTTCGTCCAATTCTAATGGATTTTTATGTATGGGAGTCCCGAGATCCATATTTTCGAATTGTCGAATAACCTTTTCAATATCATCTTGTTCTACATTTTTTTGGTCAACAAGATCTTTATATTTCGCCGGTGGTTTACTTTCATCAAAAGCGACATTCATAGATTCTTCCACCACAAGCAATTTGAGGTTAAACACTCGGTAAGCTTTACTATTGTTCAAGTATCCAAGAAATATACCTTCATTTGATTTAGTATCAAACTTCGTAAGGTACTCTTTTGAATTTAATATGAAGCACTTGCTTCCGAATACTCGAAAGTAGCTTAGTTTCGTTGTTTTGCCAAAATCTAACTCGTAAGGAGTCTTTTGTTTTATAGGTCGTAGCAAAACCCAATTAAGAATATGGAAAGCGGTTAACATAGCCTCGGCCCAAAAATATTTAGGTCGGCGATATTCATTTAGCATTGCGCTAGCCATTTCTTGGAGTGTTCTATTTTTCCGTTCAACTACTCCGTTGGATTGAGGAGTGTATTGAGCGGAAAAATTATGTGTGATGCCATGTTCATCATAAAAGTTGGTGAAACTTGAATTCTCAAATTCTTTACCATGATCAGTCCTTATATAGACTATGGTTTTATTTTGTTGATTTTGAATCCTTTTACATAAAGATGAGAAGGATTCAAAAGCATCACTTTTGGCTTTGAGAAATTCAGTCCATGTGAATCGTGAATAATCATCCACAACTACCAACGTATATGAGCAACCTCCAAGACTTTGTATAGAAACCGGACCAATAAGATCCATATGTAGTAGCTCGAGAGGTCTCGAGGTAGATACCATAAACTTTGCTTTGTGAGAAGATCTAATTTGTTTACCAACTTCGCAAGCTTCACAAGTATGATCTTTATGATAGTTTATTTTTGGTATACCTCGGACATGGTATTTAGTTGCTATATTCTTTATCAACTTCATGTTGGCATGTCCTAATCTTCGATGCCATATCCATGGATCATCATTTATAGTGATTAGGCACACGTTCACTTGCTTGCTCATGTCACATGTATAAACATTTTTATTTCTAGGGCAAGTGAGAACCAACTTTCCAAATTTATCTAATATAGAACAATGAGTAGTGTAGAAAATTACCTTGTAATCATTGTCGCATAATTTACTAATTGAGAGAAGATTGTACCTTAACCCGGTGACCAATTAAATGTCGGAAATTTTAACTTTCCCATTTCCAATATCTCCAATGCCGACAATGTTTCCTTTACTACTATCACCAAATGTTACGCTCCCCGCGGTAACCTTTTTAATGTTGTTCAAGAGTGACTTATTACCGGTCATATGTCTTGAACATCCACTATCAAGGTACCATATGTCTTGTTTCGCGGCAACAAAAACCTAAATACATGATTAGTTAAATTTATAGGTACCCCTTTGTCTTGAGGGTCCTGGAGTTAGTACATCATATATAACATTTGATTTATGAAGGAATCTAGGCATGGTATAATCATTATTAGGCATATAAATATTTTTAGATGCATAAGGCCTAGTTTGAGGTTGATAATACCTAGAGCTATCATGAAATCTTGATGGAGCACGATAAACATTATATCTATTATTAGCATGGTAAGTAGCATAAGCATTTCTACTAAGAGGTTGTTGTCTTCTAAATGCATTGACATTTACATGATATTGTGTGTTTCTATTTTGAAACATAGTTGGTTGATGAGACCATTGTTGCCTTGGATTCTTATATTCTATATTTTTATGAGGCACACATTTATCATCTTTCTTGTATGATTCCTTGTGAATCCATACATGTTTTCCCTTAATTTCACCATTCTTGAATTTGCAATATTGAATGGTATGTCCCATTTTATTGCAATAAGAACATTTATAAGATGGTGATTCGGGTGAAGTCTTTATTGGTGATACAAATCTCCGAGTATTTCCTTTAGGAGGAGAATTCTTATTATATCCCAAACCTTCATGATTATATGAGGTTTTTGTATGCACCATTTGATCCAACATCTTATTGCCTTTTGTAAGGCATCAATCTTGTTGTTAAGGATTCTTTCTTGATCCTTAATTTGAGATATGAGATTATAGTTTTTTTCTTTTAGCCTTAGAGCTTCACCTTTAAGCTCATTGGTTTCTAATAGCTCTTTTTCTTTATCAAGATTGTTTTTATAAGATGTTACTATATCTTGAACATTTGATTCATTTAGAATCTTTAAGTTCAATAGATCAACGTGAAGTTTACAAATATTATCATTCAATTGTATCTTTTCACGTTCCATCTCTTCGTCTTTGAGAATTAATGATATATTATCTGTTTCAAGGTTGATTATATTTTCTTGAAGTTTATTTACTTCAACCTTGATGAGATGGTTTTGATCTTTTAGAGATGTAATCTCTTTTTCATCTTGGACTCTTGAGTCCATCATCCGAGTATACTCTTTATTTTGAGTATGATGTATTTCTTCTATTTTCATTTTCTCGGACCATACTAAGTGAAGCCTTTGATCAACATCTTTGTATTTACTTTTATATTCTACCACAAGTCCAATTAAATCATGCTTATTCATGTCCATAAGTGATAAATTAGATTCATCCAATAATGATTTAATTGAGACGTAGTTAGATGTTACCTCTTTCTTTGTAGAGGAGACTTCCCTAGATGTAGTTTCTTCTCTGAGAGCCATCAAGCATAGATTCACCACTTCTTCACTAGCTTCTGAAGCTTCTTCATCTTCACTTAGATTCCAACCATTTTCGGCCATGAGACTTTGTCCCTTTGAAAGTTTAGGACATTCTCTTTTATAATGACCGGGTTGTTTACACTCGAAACACACATCTTGTGTTTCCTCAGGAGATGGATCTTTAGGTTTTGGAGGAGGGTAAACCGGATGGTTTGTGGAGGCATTGACATTGCTATAGGTATTTATATTTTGATTGCCTTTGCCTTTATTGTAGCTCGTTGACGGATAATTACTCTTATAGTTGAAAGAGTAATTTTGAGAGTAATTTGGCCTTCCATTAGAGTTAAAAACTCTTTGTTGATTATTTGATTTTAGGAAGCCTTTTCCGTATCTTTGAGCTTTGCTTTGAAGCACACGATGAAATTGTCTCGTGAGTAGAGCAATTTCACTCTCATCGAGATTTTGGAGTTCCTCATTTAACTCCTCGTCATTTTCATCTTCATCAATTAATATGGCCTTTAGAGCCATATTTTTCTTTTTATCCTCCACTTTTGGAGCAGCCTTTTCCGGAATATTATCTTCTTCGTAAGCACGAAGATTTCCGAATAGGTTATCAATATTATACTCATTTAAGTTGTGCATCTCTTTTATAGTAGCGACTTTAACCTTCCAACTAGGAGGTAGAGATTTGAGCACTCTTCTATTCTTTTCATTTTGAGTATAATTCTTTCCAAGTTGAGATAACTCATCGATAATACGAATAAATCCTATTTCCAAATCGATGATATTTTATCCTTCTTGGAGTTTAAAGTTCTCGTATTCTTGGATCAATGTATCCATCCGAGAATCTTTTATATCAGTGGTTCCTTCATAGGTTACCACTAATTTGTTCCACACTTCTTGTGCCGACTTGCAATTATTTACTCTTTTATATTTTTTTCTGCAAGTGCACTTGTGAGAACCATTTTCGTCTTTACGGCTATATTCATTATGGCTTCTTCCTCTAAGTTGTATTCACTAACCTTCTTTTCGACGATGATGTCATCGATATTTTTGGTAGGAATGCGAACACCGTCTTCGATAGCCATCCAAACTTTGACTCCTTGAGATCTAGCATAAATGTGAAACCTTGTTTTCCATGTTGCAAAGTTGGTGCCATCAAATAGAGGAGGTCGTGAGCTAGATAGACCTTCACCACATCCAACGGGATTAATATACGCCATTCTGGATCACTTTTTGTTGTGCCTGTAAATCTGCAAATCACTTAACAAACACGTTAAAAAGCACTACTCTAATACCAATTATAAGGTCCCGTAAGAGTGCTATTTTAAGCTAGAAGGGGGGGTTGAATAGCTTAATTACCAATTTAAAAATTGTTGTGGCGTTTTAAAAATATTTTATCCCTTTTTAAAACTTTACCGAGTGGTTATGCAGTTTATATGTGCGGAAAATAAAGTGCAAGGAAAGAAAATACCACACGGTGATTTTATCCTGGTTCGCGATGGCGCAACCTCTAATAGATTCGCTCACCCCTACTCCAGTCCCCGAGCTCCTCTCCCAGACTCGGGATTTTCCCTTATAATAAACTCGCTCCTTTAGTAGGCGGAGAAGCCTTTACACCCTTTACAAGTATTTGTCTTGGTGCGTAATACAAGGGTCACCACCTCAAAATAAATGTATTACCTGCACAACTTATTTTAGACAATAAACCCCTGCTATTTCTTCAAAGTTGTTGTAGAGCCTTTGTGTGGACTTGGCTTCCTTAGCTTTTGCCGATCTTGGATCTTAGTGATCCGGTCTTGGGTCTTTCCTCTTCTTCACGGTGCGAAGACTACTAACTCCCCGTTAGTACGTCTAGGACTTGGGTCTTAGAACGAGAATCACCTCACGTCACTTCACCTCACTACAAAACTAATAAGACAATCCACGAAACAAAATAAGTAGGAAAAGATTTGTTTTGAACTAGTATGTTACTGTACTAGCCCACAAGTAGTATAATATCCAAATAAGGATATTAAAACTAATTAGTTATACTTGACTTAGAATAATACAAGATGGTCAAGTATATTTATAATTACTCCTTTATAGATTTAATAAAGTTGTGGATTAATATGAGAAGTCCCTATTTATATTAAGCACTTATGGCTTATGTGTAATAACCCCAATTTTTGGAATTTTTTTTTTGAACACGGATGAATAGTAACTTTTGTTGATGATGCTGATTAAGGAAAATTATCAGAACACGCTATATAGGAGTACTGTTATGGAAATTCTAAGATCGTATTAGTACTCCATAAAGTAAATAAGTGTATGTAAAGATCGTCAGAATCCAAATTCGAACACTTTGATTTTTCCCAAAAATCCACCAGATACCAAAAGAATTGGGTATAAGGTAACATGATTAAAAGGATTTAAATTCAAGGATTATAAGAGAGGATCATAAAAGGAATATAAATTATTAAGAAGGGTTTAGGGGAACCCAAGTAATAAGATCCCGGGTATGATCTCTCAAACGATAAACGAGAACGAAAGTTAAGCGAACCGTAAAACAAATAAGCGACCAAGAGACAAGCTTGTACAAGAAGCCAAGGATTGTGACATCATCAAACCACAAGGAAGAGACATGTGGCAAATGGATGACATAGACATGGTGACATAAGCATGACAAATGGAGGGATTGTTGGTTGATTACAAGCCACACAAATTTTACCATGGTTAAAAGGTAATTAAGCAAAACAAAAGGAAACAACCAAGCAAAACTAATCAAAAACACAAAACACAAATTAGAAGTTGACTTTTGATTTCCAAGAACAAAAGCTCTCGGCCAAAACCAGAGCAGCAACTTCAAACTACCATATCTCCTTCAATACTCACTCAAATAGTATGTTCTATAGCTCTTTGGAAAGGTATTGAGATGGCCTACAACTCTTGTTCACAAGTCTCGTCCACATAAGCATGGTAAGACCCTCGTTTTGACAGTTCTTTCAAACTGACTTTTAGAAACTTCAAAACCTAACTTTGTGTTCTTGATTTCTTTGGAAAGATCAAGCTTGTAGGAGGCTCCCTAAGACTTCCTAGCTACTCTAATCACTCAAAGGAAGGTATAACACCTCCAAACCCTAGCTTTACTTTGAGTATTACGATGGTTTTGATGGTTATAGTAAATGAGAAGCATGATGCTTGTGTGTTTAGAGTTTGGATTGGATTTGTAGTGAGTTGGATGTTGAAATCTTGTTTATAGTTAATGAAACTTAAGTATAGCTAGTAGTTCATGTGTGGGGTTGTATAAATTGGAAAATCTTGAGGTTTGGGGACTGATGTAGTAAGGTTTGGATGAGGGTTGGTTGTATTGTTGGTTGTGAGTTGAATGGTGGTTGTTTGGAGTGGTTTAAAACTTGGTAATTGCGTAAACATAGTCGTCGTAATGCCCAATTTCATACAACTGCTTGTTCTTAATGTTAGGGACAGAGAGCTAACTATTGAATCTGTGACTTTGCCATGTTTAGTTAGATTATGTCGTAAGGACATGATTTTGCTAGTTTGACTTTTTAACTCTGATTTGGATCACTTAAATTCATGTCCTAATGGAGAGGATCTACGTGTTCTTAATTTTATGTTTAATCGTACAAATACCAAAATAAATAATATATCGAAGATATCCTTTCAAGTGATTATAGCTTATCGAGGCAAGTATTCCTTATTTTTCCGTAACAAGCTTCATTTTGATATGTGGTTCGCTTGAATCCGATGTACGGTTTAGGAGAAACGACCGTTTTAAGTAACGGCATTTCGCGAACGAACCATTACCCCTCGCCTTACTTTGAAACCTTGGTTAAGGCCCTTAAATGACTAACTGAAGTATGAAACAATTATATAAAGTGGACTAGGCAGTTGGTAGGGTATTCGCAAAAGCGTCGCCTTAAAATTCATAACGGTTAATTTATTAAAAATGGTGGAGCCGAGGGTACTCGAACGACTTATGTGATTTGTTAAGCGTAGAAATGTCCATAAGCAAACGTTAGGGTTCAATTGGTTAAAGTCTAGTTTCTTAAGCAACCGTGGTTTAATTCCGGCTTATGTTGTTGTTCATAGGTTACCGGACCCACTCTAAGCTTAAGTCTACCCCGGAGCACTCAGGAAAGTTTTCTACCCGTTATACTGTTGTTGTGATGTAAATATATGTATATGCATTATCTTGTGATAAGTGCATGATTGTTATTAGCAAATTTTGCGATATATTGGAGTATGCTGATATGGTATATATGCATGTCTGTTTCGTAGTCTTGATATCTAATTGTTGATTCAAATGCTTATAAGTTGCATAATACCTATGCTAGAGATAAACAGTAGTTGCGTAGACCCTTAGTATAGGGGACCCAAAGGTGAACATTTTCTAAAATCGGGAGTCGATGTTCCCGAGTATATTATATATATTTATATATATATATATTGATATAGTTTTCAAAACTATTAATCGAATAAGGTTTATTCGATAACTTTATTTTATTTAATGAATATTATTTTGAATATTCATTCGAGGACTTAAGACTCCGTTTATTTTATTTAATGAATATTATTTTAAATATTCATTTGAGGACTTATGACTCCGCTTATTTATTAAATAATATTCTTTATTTTATTAAAGAATAATGTTTCGATAATCAAACTTATTTTCGATTATTCAAATAAAGATCGTACTTTCGTATAAGTATATCTTTGGTTATTTATTATTCATTTCAAGTTGAGTTTTAAAACTTCTACTTCGATTATTTTTATAAGGATTATCCTTATGGGAATATTATTTAAATAATAATATTCAGATATTTTCTAATATATCGGGACTGATTTATTTCTTTAAATCAGCATTACTCCAAATATTCTTAAAAATGTTTTCGAGTCTTCAAAATGATTTTTAAAAGATTAGGGCGGATCCCAAAACTCATTTTTATATTTAAGATCCTCCTTTCGAAGGGGATTTAAATACTCGCTCAAAACCTGAGGGATCCGGCTCTGTGGTGTGTTTTATATTCGCAACAAAGTTGCTATTTTGATAAAAGAGTTTTTGATTACATACCCACCACTCGGGAAGTAAAATTTTTGGAACAAGTTAATCCATTAACAGGCATCGCCTGGGAAATATCGGTGAGTTTTCCTTTCCATTTAGATACGACTTCTTGGTGGAGCCGTATCAACAAGTTTCTACTTGGGAAAAGGGGGATGAGCTTTACGTTTCAGAGTCATGGATTTCATCTGAACTAGGAGTGGCGTAAGTGGTCGAGTGGCGCCGGCCCAGCCTAATTATATTGGCCCAAATGGCCTGGAAGTTCCGCTAAGATGGTCCATTCCTTAGGAGTCCAGTGTTCGGTTGACAAGTAAATCCGACAGGTTCTCCTCTACATGTAGAAAATGGTGGGGTTGCACTACTACGACTGATCATCATAAGTGGTCTTCCTGGCGCGGCAAACTCCCGTAATGAGTTCATCATCCGGTTGGATATTTCTGCAACACTACCCAGAGCACTTCGATAGAAAGGCTATGGCTGGGCGATTGTTGAGTGTTGGCAGGGTCGAGTTTTCAAAATGATGTTTCCATCAAATGAAGTATCTCGTAACTTCATTTCTTTTGAATGATATTTCAAAGATTGATTCTATACCAGTTATGCCTGGTAGCTTCATATATGTGATGAACTATTTATACCTTGAATGGTGGTAGTTCAAGTAGTATTCAGAAATGATATAAGTATATTGGAGTATCTTGTAACTTCATCTTTTCAACTTAAATCTAGTAAATGATTATCTTATGCATGACAAAGTTTTTCAGAAAAACGTTGAGACAAGGTTAGATATATGAGATCACCTTGCAACGATATTTTTATACAGTTATAAACTAGAACTCTGTGTATATTATACATGTTAGAGGATTTCAAAGATTGTGAAAAGTATATATGTATATATATACTGAATATTATGTGACTTGGTCGTGTTAAGATATCAACTTGGTTCATTTCTTCTTGACCAAGACTTTCTTGAGTACTATGAGAATGCTCATATATTGTAAATTATTATACATACTATTTCGGTAGGCTTGTTGCTCACCCTTGCTTTCTTCTTTCATCACACAACATCAGATAGACAAGATGAACAGGACCAAGCTCCTAATTCGCGAGCGGATAGGAAACATTCCGCAGTTTTCTATAGGCGTTGATGTCGATGTAGCTGAGGTAGGAACTACCAATAGGCTAGGCTTTTAACTTTTGATGTACCAGACTTATGTATATTTATGAATTGTAATAATGACAAAGAAATGTAAATTTATTCAGAAACCCTTTTAAGGTGTAATGGCATATAATTGTGGAATAAAATGACTCGTGTTATTTTTGGATATTCATCTCTGAGACTATAACTTGTGGTGTGTGTGTTTATTATGGGGTCACAGTACAGAGTAGTTGATTGTTTATTAAGATTAGGTGTTATTAAGGGAAATGGAACTCGTGACAACCCGGATCCCCGACCCCGGATTTGGGGGTATTACAGAAATGGTATCAGAGCTAAGCGTTATAAACCTCAGAGATGAAGTGACGTTAAAATAATAAGTTCACTAAGATAAATAAGAACTCTTGCCAAGTTCATAGTCGGACTACCTAACGTAGTACTGACAGTTAAAACCCTTATGGGAACCCTTATAAATATCGTGATAGGAGCGTAGTTCGTTATCGTATATGGTAGCGGGACTCCGAACCCTGAGGTTGAGGAGCAACAACGCGATGATGTTTTATTAGTTATTGGAGATCAAATTGTGGATCCGATAGAGCGTCCTAACACGGGACCAGATGATGTTCATATTGAGGATGTAGCGGTTGAGGATGTTGTCCTAGAATGGATTATCGCTGAGAAGGATCCCGTGAAGGATCTTGACAAGAATGAATAAAGGACCACTGAGGAATTGATGACCATGGTTAGGACGACTACCAGAGGTAGGATTGGCCGGTCACTACAGGAAGTTCGTTCAAGTTCGTAAAGATAGTATCCCCTTTAACGCGGCTTACTCATAAGACTGAGAAGTTCAAATGGACAGGGAAATGCGAGAACAGATTTTAAGAACTGAAGCAAAGGTTGTGACGGCTCCTATGTTGGCATTGCCGGATGGAAAATGAGATTTTGTGATTTGTAGTGATGCTTCGCATAAGGAATTAGGGTGCTTCTTATACAGCACAACAAGGTAATCGCGTACGCATCAAGACAATTAAGGGAATATAAAATTCGATATCCCCACCCATGAGCTTGGGCTCGTGGCAATAGTTTTGCCCTAAAGATTGGATTCACTACTTGTATGGAGAGACGTGTGAGATTTACACAAGCCATAAGTGCTCTAGTGCATTTTCACGCAGAAAGAGCTCAACATGCGCCAGAGGAGGTGGTTAGAGCTAATCAAGGATTACGATTATGAGATTCTTTATCATCCAGGGAAAGCCAAAATGGTGGCTAATGCCCTTAGTATAAAGGAGAGACTCAAGATGAAAATGTCTTTGGGAGAGTTGATAAGATATTTTGAGAAAATGGAAATAGAAGTGAAGGTAATCGGAGTCGATACCGAAAAGCTGTTTGAGATTGCAATACAACCCGAATTATTGTAAAAGAACATATTGTGCCAGAAAAAGTGATGAATGAAGGTAGAGAGCCAACAAATAGATAAGAGATTAATATCGAGAAAGATGATAAGGGAATAATGAGGTATTCCTACAGAATTTGGGTTCCAAATGTTCAAGAGCTTAAAGATGAGATCTTAGATGAAAGCTAGTTTGAGGAATAAGATTTAGAGCAAACCCTGAACGTGATAGTCAGGGAGGTCGCCATCAAGATAGAAGGAACCCATAACATAATGAAGTGAAAAATAAGGATTTAAAACATGTAGGATGACCACGATTATGGGGAGGAGGAGGGAACGTTCAGACTAAGGAAACAGAAGTCGAGTAAGGAAAGGAGACCCGAGACAGTACTCCTATACGATAATTTATGGACCTTTCTAGACAGAACTTAGACTATTATTATAACGACCGAGGAATTATGCTTGTATTATATTATAATAATGATAAATTATGTGTATTTTTATGTGGTTAAATGTGTTAAGTCGTTAAACCCTAACTGCTATGTGATATGTGTTGGCTGTTTTGATCCAAACGTGTTTTGGATATTTATTGAGCATTTTATCATCAGTTATATATATATTATATCAAAACCTGTACAGCTCAAAACTATGTTTTGGAAAGCCCGTATTTCAAACAAAATCATTGGCCCTATTTTGCCAAAAATGCCCTATCCCATATCGATATTCTGAACCCCTAAATGTTTTACAAATTTACCTTTTTCGCGAAAAACGACTTTTCCGGACCCCTTCGGGTACCAAAAGCCCCACAAAAATCACATTTTTATTTTTATATGATCATGAAATTATCATACATTATTTTTCTTTGCATTTTTGTAATATTCACAATTTTTGGGAATTTTTGACATTTATTTTGTATTTATTGGATATTTAAAAATTCATTATTAATACCCAAAAATTGTAAAAATTGGGGCCAAATATTTTTATTAGAGGTATAATTAGACCCTTAATTTTATTTAGGGGTATTGTTTTCATTAGTATAAATACCTGTTTTATTATTAATTATTCATTAATTAATTGTTAAAAATCAGAAAATTAGAAAGTGGGGGTGAAGAACAACCAGGGAATTAAACTGCAGATTTGAGAGTGATTCTGTTACCCGTTTTGATCATGTGAGTAACCAAAACAAAGCTCTTGATCTCTACTTTCTGTTCATACCATCAATTTCATGTTTTGATGCTTAGATTTTCAATTCATATTTTAGGGTTCATGAACTGAAATTGGGGGTTTTTGATTCTGGGGTTCTGGGTTGATTTTGATGCTTGGTATAGTTTCCTGTACTTGGTTACAATCGATTTATGTTATTTACCTGAACAAACGATTGTTCTAAGTGTTAGTTCTTAGTTTCAAGTTTATACAATTTTATTTTAGTTCGTTTTTGATTTTGTATGAATCTGAGATTGTTTTGATTATAGGGGTTTGATTGTAGAACTAATAAGCTTTATTTTGATATATTATTTGTAATTTTTCGTGTAAGAATCTGTGAGTTTAGTATTTGGCCGGAAAATTGTTTGATTTGGCCGGAGAAATTGTTCCCGGAGTTATTAGGCGATGTTGTTGGCATGGGAGTGTTTCTCGAGTGATTTTGAATGAAAACCTGCAAAGAATCGATTCAAATGGTTTGTGGTTGTGCCAAATCGAAGTCGCCGGAGTTCGTGACGGAGCCCGCCGGCCCATGCTCTGTTCTTGTTCGGAGAAGACAACCTGTGCAACGGAGACGAAAGAGGACAACGGGGTTGTGTTGCTGTAGTCACGTGGAGTCGAACGGGACAAGAACCTTGCAGAAACGATGGCCTGGAAGCTGGGAATTGCTCGTCGGAAAACTCGTCGGAACCGGTCACCATTGCCGGATTCTGGGCAGCCTGGCCGTGTTCTTGAAGACCCGGGTTCGACACGGGGTTTGATCCAATAAAACCAAAAATCAATTCCAGAATTATGTTTCTGGAATTTTAATTATTTATTTATATTTCATCAAAGTAAAAATCAGTTTTTAATAATTCTAAAAAGTAAATAAAAATTACATTTAAATTCTGAAAAGTATTATTAATAATTTCTGAATTATTTTATTAATTTAGAAATTTGAAATTAGTTATCTATTTAATTATTTATTAGTTATCTAATTAGTTACTAATTAGATAATTAATTAATAATTAGGTAAATAATTAATAAATAAGGATTAAAAAAATAATAATCGAATAACATGAATAATAATTCGTTAATTAGTTAAATATTCGGAGTAACTCGTACCTATTCGAGTCGTGATTCGTTAAGTTAGAATTATTAATCGAGCGATATTTATTCGAAGAATATCGTACTAATTATTCGTATCGAATAATTAAATATCGATAATTAATTAACGAATTGTATAAGTTATAATAATAATAATAACAGTTCGATAGTTATTCGAGAATCGCGAGTAGCTCGTATTTATAGGAGTAGTTGCTCGTTGAATTATGATTCGAATAATATTTATTTATTCGATAAGTATCGTATCAGTTATTTGTATCGATTAGTTATTTGTAAATAATCGATCTAATCGAGTAAGTGATAATAATTTGTAAATAATTGTAATAAATAGTAATTAATCCTAATAATTAGGGATTAATTATTTTAAAATACAATAATTATTAGTTAATTATTTAAAATGTAATTAAAGATTATTTAATTATAATTAATTATTAATTAATTAAATCTTGTTTAATTCATAATAATTCAACCGTTAATCCGATTTGAGCGAAATGAAGACCCCTAGACTCAGAAAAATGAAACGAATCCAATAAAAATAATTGTGAGTTATAATTTCCTCCAAAAGAGAATGGTTTGGTGATAATTAATAGTTCGTAGGCCCTAATAGGGGTATAATTTAATCGAATAATCCCGAAAAATTATAATAAAGTCAGATAAGGCAAGTTAGTGCAGGTATGAGTCTAGAATCAATTCTAAAAATAATTATAATTCTAAAAATTGATTATGTGCTTTATGTGCTATGTGCTTTATGTGATTATGTGAACCTATGTGCTATATCAATATATGTGTATATATGTGAATCAGATAGAAACGCATGGGTAGACTGATAAGGTTACGTGATATCAATTCCAGATACACATATATAGTAAGTTATCTAAACAACTATCTTTCCATGATTGGTTCAGTGTTAGCAAGGCAGAGTAAGCTAGGAACAGAAGGCGGTGAGTTGAATCAGGTTAAGTACGCGCGAGGTAAGTTTTTCCCCTATTCTAAATTCAGAATAGTGAATTATATTCCATTTTACATATCAATTACACTTTGATAATTCTTGTTCATATGCACTGATACATATCTATTGATTCTTGTTTCTATTTCATTTCGATTCTTGATTTCTCCCAATTTATTGAATCCTCTATTCATATTCCAATATTTTTACCCTTGTTACATATATTATGATATATCCTGATGTTGGGATACATCAAAAGCATTCCGATTATTCCGGATGCTAAACTTCGGACTGGATGGTTACGATACAGGTTGGGTTTTACTCAGACCTTTAATTAATAGGCCATAGCTGCCTGAGTACTCCTTATGTTGGTTGGATCTATACAGTTGGGTATAGATTCACACTGTATCCTGACTGATCAGCGGGGTATAGTGCATATGTTGGTTCTTGTTTCCAGTCTTGTTCATTTGGCACTCGCCAGTATTGGCAAATTATTAGTCTATACAGACTCAGATGGTTGATCAAACCAGCAGCTTATTGGTTCACTTATTTCTCTCTCTTTATACTATCTATATTGTTGCAGGCTTGTTGAGCAATTTTGGCTCATCCTCTTTTATTGTTATTCCTATTGTCTTACAGTTAAGGTAGAGAATGAAACCCATCAGAACCCGCGTAGTCAAGAAGCGAGTCAAGCAGCGGGACCCTCTTATACCAAGGGTGTTCATCCCTATCCCTGAAGAGAGCTTTGAGTTATCAGATCAGGTGTAACAGGATAAGTACTATTATGGTTTGAATAAAAGTTGTGTGGTGAGCATGTAGATAGAATAAAGTTTTGTAATAAAGAGAGTTCTTGAGACGGATTGTTTTTATTTAGTTTGTAATAAAGTTAGTATGTGGTTCTTGTTTTCAGATCTTAACCTTGAAAGATCCTGATAGCAGTAGTTCGGGGTAATTGTTCTAATTATATTCCGCTTGTGCAAGACTAATGTGTAGTTAATATTAGTAATGCCCCAAATCTATACCCCGGATTTGGAGGGTGTTACAGTTGGTATCAGAGCTTAGGTTTGACCTTTGAAAACAAGAACGTTAGGGCTAAGATAAGATAGGAAAATGAGATAGGATGAGAGTAAGAATGTTAGGATTGTTTGTCTATGTGATTAGAAGTTATGAGTTTAGGATTGTGATTTGATTGTTTTTGTGTTATTATTTTTATGTATATTAGATGGCTTCTTTATCATCATCTACGGAGAGGACCGAGACAGATCCAGGGGATGCACCGATAGTAGCCCCAGTGTCAGAGCAGATCTTACCTCCATTGCCACCTGAGCCAGCACCAGAGATGCCACTTCCCCAGAGGTACCAGGTTTTGTAGATTATTTTCCATATTTTGAGCCAGAGATACCAGATTTTCCACCACTAGAGTTCCCGATGTTCGATATTCCTGACATGATTGATCTTCCGCAGTGGGAGAATTTAGAGCCTCAGATTCCTATGCCACCAGTCGAGATTCCAGAGCTGCCATATATGGAGCTAGAGGCAGAGCCGCCAGTGTATGCGCCGATGGAGCAGCCTGTCTTATTTCCTGCCCCATTAGCCATTTATGCACCTGTTCCAGGAGTTTATCAGTTTCCTCAGCCAGAGTTTATGGATGACATTGTGGTGGATGGACCATTACCTTCTCGAGGTTCCAGCACTGATCTTCGGGAGCATCATACCGTGACATACCAGCGCTTTCAGGCAGAGAGGGAGGAGAGGATTAGATGGCAGAACCAGTGTAGGGAGATCCTTGGGTTGTATGAGACACAGACGGATGGTCCTGTCAGAGCATTACGACCGGATTATATACTGAGAGAGAGGCTACATCATATTCACCGGGTTAGTTCGCAGCAGCTTACTGAGTTGAGACAGCAGGATCTTAGTGCGGAGACAGCATATCGCAGAGCATTGGGACTTACCGAGGCAGTGCTAGAGGCATTGCAGGAGGAGTTGAGCCACGTACCACCAGGATTTTGAGACCAGCAGATCAATGAGTGTGGTATTATGTATATTTTGTAGATAGAGGCAGTATAGTATTGTATGACTAGTTTGTATGAGTGTAGTTACTGACTTTGACCGATAGTAGTAGTAGCAGTATGACTGTTATATCATAGGTTTTTGTATCAAGCACTGACACCTGTAGCTGGTGTTCTACATATATATATACGAGATGATCTTTTGCACATTTCTTTATTTTATTTCCAGTTATTTAAGCATTTATATTTATTTCAGTACCATTGCATATTTACAAATGTAGTTTTATTTACGATCATGTTGTATCCTTATGTAAAAAAAAACACATCATACTGTTTTATCTATTCAGTTATTTAATAAGCTGTTTTATTTTCTCAAATCGACTGTTTTAATATATGTTTAATATACTGTTATTAAAGAAGACCATTGTTTATTTACCAGAAAGATGGCACCTAAAACAAAAACACAACCCGATTCATCGAATGGGAACACCGAGGGCCAAAACAATAATAAACAGATGGATCAGATGTTTAATCTCATGCAACAGAAAATGTTGATGATGCAACAACAAATGCAGCAGCAACAGCAGCAGTTCCAGCAACAGATGTTACAGCAAGCCGCTCATCCAGGACATCAAGTACCACCAGCAGCGCCTACGACCACTTTCAAGCAATTTCAGTCGGTGAAGCCACCGGAATTTATGGGTTCCACGGATCCTACAAAAGCGAGAGCTTGGCTGAAAGAGATGGAAAAGGCTTTTTCGTTGGTAAAGGTTGAGGAAGAGCAGAAGACGGATTTTTCTAGCTATTTCCTGAAAGGCGAAGCTAATTACTGGTGGGAATCGAAGAAAGCTTTGGAAGAAGAAGGTGTGGTGACCTGGGATAGATTCACTGATCTTTTCTTGGAGAAATATTTTCCTCGTTTTATGAAAAACCAGATGGAGATCAAGTTCCTGGAGCTGAAACAAGACAACTTATCGGTTGCGGATTATGAGACCAAGTTTACTGAATTGGCAAGGTTTGTTCCAGAGCAGGTGGATATGGACGAGAAGCGGGCCAAGAGATTTCAGCAAGGACTAAAACCATGGATTCGTAGCAGGGTAGCTGTGTTTGAATTGACAACTTATACGGCTGTTGTTCAGAAGGCTATGATTATTGAAGGAGAAAGCGAAGCAGCTCAGAAAGAGAAAGGACCAGGGAATTTTCAGAATCGTTTCAACAAAAGGCCGGGATTTCAAGCTCGAGGAAAAGTAAACTTTAGGAGGCCAGAACAAAACAACCAGAGGATGGGTAATTGACTACCTGCCCCAACTCAGCAAAGGCTTATTCGACCGCCTGTACCTGATTGCAGAACGTGTGGTAGAAAGTATACGGGAATTTGCAACAAGCCAAATGTCACGTGTTTCAAGTGCAAGCAAAGGGGACACTATTCTGGAGAATGTCCGATGGGAAAAGCAGAAGTTACTTGTTTTCAATGTGGGAGAAAAAGACATATCGCCAGAGACTGTAGAGGAATTGCAATGGCCGCTAGTATTCCAAGAGTGTTAGCATTACCTCCACCTCCACTACCACAGCAACATCAGCCCAGAGCAAGGACTTTCAACATGTCAATGAAGGAAGCGGTACAGAGTCCAAATGTGGTTGCAGGTACACTTCCTGTAAATTCCGTGAATGCTTTGGTATTGATTGATTCAGGAGCTACTAGATCTTTTATTTCTGAAGCTTTTATCTCTAAAATAAATTGTGAGGTACAGTGGTTAGATGAAGTGTTAATCATAAAATTAGCGAATAATGATCAGGTTGCAGTAGATCGAGTATGCCCGAGTTGTGATATTGAGATAAGAAGATGTCATTTTTCAGTTGATTTGATACCTTTTAGGTTAGGGGAGTTTGATGTTATTCTAGGAATAGATTGGCTATCTAGTAATAATGCTCAAATTGACTGTGCGAATAAGAGAGTGAAATTGCAAACTGAAGAAAATGAAACGGTAATATTTAAAGGTGAGAAGCAAAAGCAGAAATTCCTATCAATAATGCAGACGAGAAGATTGCTACGCCAAGGATGTCAAGCTTATTTAGCCTATGTACGTGATGTTAATAAGGGAAATCCAAAGATTGAAGATATTCCATTAGTTTGTGAATTTCTTGATGTTTTTCCAGACGAATTACCAGGACTTCCACCAGATCGAGAAATCGAGTTCACTATTGATTTGACGCCAGGGACCGAACTAATTTCGAAAGCTCCATATCGAATGACACCTGTTGAAATGAGGGAATTAGCAAAGTAGTTGCAAGAACTTCTTGACAAAGGAATTATAAGGCCAAGTGTATCCCCATGGGGCGCGCCAGTATTGTTCGTGAAAAAGAAGGATGGCAGTATGCGACTGTGTATTGATTATCGTGAGCTGAACAAGTTAACTATCAAGAATAAATATCCTTTACCTCGCATCGATGATTTATTTGATCAATTAAAAGGAGCAGCATGGTTTTCGAAAATCGACTTACGATCAGGCTATCATCAGTTAAAGATCAAGGCCGAAGATATTCCAAAGACAGCATTTAGAACGAGGTACGGACACTATGAATTTCTTGTGATGGCTTTTGGATTAACGAATGCACCTGCAACGTTTATGGATTTGATGAATCGAATATTCAAGAAGTATTTGGATAAGTTTATCATTGTATTTATTGATGACATTTTGATCTACTCAAAGACGGGAGAAGAGCATGCAGCGCATTTAAGAACGACATTGGAGATATTACGAAAGGAGCAGCTTTATGCAAAATTTTTAAAATGTGAATTTTGGTTGAAAGAAGTGCACTTTCTAGGGCATATCATCAGCAGAGAAGGCATTCAAGTTGATCCAGCAAAGATTGAAGCTGTGTTGAATTGGGAAAGACCAAAGACGCCGACAGAGGTTCGAAGTTTCTTAGGTTTGGCAGGATATTATCGAAGATTTGTCAAAGATTTTGCGAAGATAGCAACACCGTTGACCAAATTAACTCGACAAAGTGAAAAGTTCGAATGGAATAGTAAATGTGAAGAAAGTTTTCAAGAGTTGAAGAATCGGTTGGTGACTGCACCAGTATTGGTACTGCCAGACGAGCAAGGAAATTTTGTTATTTACAGTGACGCTTCATATCGTGGTTTAGGATGTGTGTTGATGCAACATGGTAACGTCATTGCATATGCGTCGAGACAACTTAAACCTCATTAGCAGAAATATCCTATGCATGATCTGGAATTGGCAGCAATTGTATTTGCATTGAAGCTTTGGAGACATTATCTGTATGGTGAAAAATGCGAAATCTACACGGATCATAAAAGTCTGAAGTATATCTTCACGCAAAAGGAACTGAACATGCGACAACGTCGATGGCTGGAATTGATTAAAGATTATGATGTTACAATCAGTTATCATCCAGGAAAAGCAAATGTTGTAGCAGATGCACTAAGCAGAAAATAAAGATTGAATCGTTAACTTCATGTGAAGAATTGGTTAAAGAATTCGAGAAATTGGAAATTGAGATTCGTATTCCTCATGAATCTGCAGGAACTATTTACGCTATGACTTTTCAACCAGGGTTGCTAGAAAAGATTCGCCATTGTCAAGATAAAGTGATGAGTCAAGACGATAACTTAACAGGAGAAGAGATTACAACTCAGAAAGATAATGAAGGAATTTTACGTTTTACGTCAAGAATCTGGATCCCTAACGTGGTAGAATTAAAAGAAGAAATTATGCGAGATGCGCACAATTCGAAGTATTCCATTCATCCAGGAAGCACGAAAATATATCACGATTTGAAGGAAAACTTTTGGTGGCCGAATATGAAGAAGGAGATAGCAGAATGGGTGAGTAAATGCTACACATGCCAGTGAGTTAAAGCAGAGCATCAACGTCCGAGTGGGTTATTGCAAACATTAGACACTCCAGAATGGAAATGGGAACATCTAGCGATTGATTTCGTAGTGGGACTTCCAAGGACGAAAGCCAATCACGATGCAATTTGGGTTATTATTGATCGATTGACAAAATCAGCACATTTTCTTCCAATTAATGAGAGATTTTCATTGGACAAGCTAGTGCATTTATATCTTAAAGAAATTGTGATGCGTCATGGAGTACCAGTATCAATTGTATCGGATCGAGATCCTCGTTTTAATTCAAGATTTTGGAGACAATTCCAAGAATGTCTAGGAACGAAGTTGAATATGAGTACAGCCTATCATCCGCAAACTGACGATCAAAGTGAAAGGACAATTCAAACGATTGAAGACATGTTACGAGTTTGTGCGATCGATTTTGAAGGTAGTTGGGATGAACATTTACCCCTAGTGGAATTTCTTATAATAACAGCTATCACGCCAGTATTGGAATGCCACCGTATGAAGCATTATATGGAAGGAAATGCAGATCACCAGTGCATTGGGATGAAGTTGGAGAACGCAAGATTTTGGGTCCAGAATTAATTCAGCAGACAAAAGAAAAGATTAAACTCATTCGAAAAAGAATTGAGACAACACAAAACAGGCAAAGCAGATATGCAGACCAAGCAAGGAAGGATGTGGACTATCAGGAAGGAGAACGCGTATTGCTCAAAATATCGCCATGGAAAGGATTGACCAGATTTGGCAATAAAGGGAAATTGAAGCCACGATATGTTGGACCATTTGAGATTTTGAAGAAAATTGGGAAGGTTGCGTACGAGTTAGCTCTACCACCCCATATGCAGCACATTCACAACGTATTTCATGTATCTATGCTTAAAAAGTATAATCCTGATACAAGGCATGTAATATAATATGAACCAGTAGAACTTCAGGCAGATTTGTCATATGTAGAGCAGCCAATAAGAATTCTAGATAGGCAAGAGAGGATATTAAGAAATAAGTTTGTGTCATTAGTGAGAGTTTTATGGAGAAACCCAGTGGTTGAAGAATCAACCTGGGAGCTTGAGAGTGAAATGTTAGAAAGGTATCCTCAGTTATTTGCATAATGTGATTCTGAGGACAGAATCTTGTTAAAGGGGGGGAGAATGTAACGACCGAGGAATTATGCTTGTATTATATTATAATAATGATAAATTATATGTATTATTATGTGGTTAAATATGTTAAGTCGTTAAACCCTAACTGCTATGTGATATGTGTTGGCTGTTTTGATCCAAACGTGTTTTGGATATTTATTGAGCATTTTATCATCAGTTATATATATATTATATCAAAACCTGTACAGCTCAAAACTATGTTTTGGAAAGCCCGTATTTCAAACAAAATCATTGGCCCTATTTTGCCAAAAATGCCCTATCCCATATCGATATTCTGAACCCCTAAATGTTTTACAAATTTACCTTTTTCGCGAAAAATGACTTTTCCGGACCCCTTCGGGTACCAAAAGCCCCACAAAAATCACATTTTTATTTTTATATGATCATGAAATTATCATACATTATTTTTCTTTGCATTTTTGTAATATTCACAATTTTTGGGAATTTTTGACATTTATTTTGTATTTATTAGATATTTAAAAATTCATTATTAATACCCAAAAATTGTAAAAATTGGGGCCAAATATTTTTATTAGAGGTATAATTAGACCCTTAATTTTATTTAGGGGTATTATTTTCATTAGTATAAATTACCTGTTTTATTATTAATTATTCATTAATTAATTGTTAAAAATCAGAAAATAAAAAAATTAGAAAGTGGGGGTGAAGAACAACCAGGGAATTAAACTGCATATTTGAGAGTGATTCTGTTACCCGTTTTGATCATGTGAGTAACCAAAACAAAGCTCTTGATCTCTACTTTCTGTTCATACCATCAATTTCATGTTTTGATGCTTAGATTTTCAATTCATATTTTAGGGTTCATGAACTGAAATTGGGGGTTTTTGATTCTGGGGTTCTGGGTTGATTTTGATGCTTGGTATAGTTTCCTGTACTTGGTTACAATCGATTTATGTTATTTATTTGAACAAACGATTGTTCTAAGTGTTAGTTCTTAGTTTCAAGTTTATACAATTTTATTTTAGTTCGTTTTTGATTTTGTATGAATCTGAGATTGTTTTGATTATAGGGGTTTGATTGTAGAACTAATAAGCTTTATTTTGATATATTATTTGTAATTTTTTGTGTAAGAATCTGTGAGTTTAGTATTTGGCCGGAAAATTGTTTGATTTGGCCGGAGAAATTGTTCCCGGAGTTATTAGGCGATGTTGTTGGCATGGTTGTGTTTCTCGAGTGATTTTGAATGAAAACCTGCAAAGAATCGATTCAAATGGTTTGTGGTTGTGCCAAATCGAAGCCGCCGGAGTTCATGACGGAGCTCGCCGGCCCATGCTCTGTTCTTGGTCGGAGAAGACAACCTGTGCAACGGAGACGAAAGAGGACAACGGGGTTGTGTTGCTGTAGTCACGTGGAGTCGAACGGGACAAGAATCTTGCAGAAACGATGGCCTGGAAGCTGGGAATTGCTCGTCGGAAAACTCGTCGGAACCGGTCATCATTGCCGGATTCTGGGCAGCCTGGCCGTGTTCTTGAAGACCCGGGTTCGACCCGGTTTCCAACCCGGTTTCGACCCGGGGTTTGATCCAATAAAACCAAAAATCAATTCCAGAATTATGTTTCTGGAATTTTAATTATTTATTTATATTTTATCAAAGTAAAAATCAGTTTTTAATAATTCTAAAAAGTAAATAAAAATTACATTTAAATTCTGAAAATATTATTAATAATTTCTGAATTATTTTATTAATTTAGAAATTTGAAATTAGTTATCTATTTAATTATTTATTAGTTATCTAATTAGTTAATAATTAGGTAATTAATTAATAATTAGGTAAATAATTAATAAATAAGGATTAAAAAAAATAATAATCGAATAATATGAATAATAATTCGTTAATTAGTTAAATATTCCGAGTAACTCGTACCTATTCGAGTCATGATTCGTTAAGTTAGAATTATTAATCGAGCGATATTTATTCGAAGAATATCGTACTAATTATTCGTATCGAATAATTAAATATCGATAATTAATTAACGAATTGTATAAGTTATAATAATAATAATAACAGTTCGATAGTTATTCGAGAATCGCGAGTAGCTCGTATTTATACGAGTAGTTGCTCGTTGAATTATGATTCGAATAATATTTATTTATTCGATAAGTATCGTATCAGTTATTTGTATCGATTAGTTATTTGTAAATAATCGATCTAATCGAGTAAGTGATAATAATTTGTAAATAATTGTAATAAATAGTAATTAATCCTAATAATTAGGGATTAATTATTTTAAAATACAATAATTATTAGTTAATTATTTAAAATGTAATTAAGGATTATTTAATTATAATTAATTATTAATTAATTAAATCTTGTTTAATTCATAATAATTCAACCGTTAATCCGATTTGAGCGAAACGAAGACCCCTAGACTCAGAAAAATGAAACAAATCCAATAAAAATAATTGTGAGTTATAATTTCCTCCAAAAGAGAATGGTTTGGTGATAATTAATAGTTCGTAGGCCCTAATAGGGGTATAATTTAATCGAATAATCCCGAAAAATTATAATAAAGTCAGATAAGGCTAGTTAATGCAGGTATTAGTCTAGAATCAATTCTAAAAATAATTATAAGTCTAAAAATTGATTATGTGCTTTATGTGCTATGTGCTTTATGTGATTATGTGAACCTATGTGCTATATCAATATATGTGTATATATGCGAATCAGATAGAAACGCATGGGTAGACTGATAAGGTTACGTGATATCAATTCCAGATACACGTATATAGTAAGTTATCTAAACAACTATCTTTCCATGATTGGTTCAGTGTTAGCAAGGCAGAGTAAGCTAGGAACAGAAGGCGGTGAGTTGAATCAGGTTAAGTACGCGCGAGGCAAGTTTTTCCCCTATTCTAAATTCAGAATAGTGAATTATATTCCATTTTACATATCAATTACACTTTGATAATTCTTGTTCATATGCACTGATACATATCTATTGATTCTTGTTTCTATTTCATTTCGATTCTTGATTTCTCCCAATTTATTGAATCCTCTATTCATATTCCAATATTTTTACCCTTGTTACATATATTATGATATATCCTGATGTTGGGATATATCAAAAGCATTCCGATTGTTCCGGATGCTAAACTTCGGACTGGATGGTTACGATACAGGCTGGGTTTTACTCAGACCTTTAATTAATAGGCCATAGCTGCCTGAGTACTCCTTATGTTGGTTGGATCTATACAGTTGGGTATAGATTCGCACTGTATCCTGACTGATCAGCGGGGTATAGTGCATATGTTGGTTCTTGTTTCCAGTCTTGTTCATTTGGCACTCGCCAGTATTGGAAAATTATTAGTCTATACAGACTCAGATGGTTGATCAAACCAACAGCTTATTGGTTCACTTATTTCTCTCTCTTTATACTATCTATATTGTTGCAGGCTTGTTGAGCAATTTTGGCTCATCCTCTTTTATTGTTATTCCTATTGTCTTACAGTTAAGGTAGAGAATGAAACCCATCAGAACCCGCGTAGTCAAGAAGCGAGTCAAGCAGCGGGACCCTCTTATACCAAGGGTGTTCATCCCTATCCCTGAAGAGAGCTTTGAGTTATCAGATCAGGTGTAACAAGATAAGTACTATTATGGTTTGAATAAAAGTTGTGTGGTGAGCATGTAGATAGAATAAAGTTTTGTAATAAAGAGAGTTCTTGAGACCGATTGTTTTTATTTGGTTTGTAATAAAGTTAGTATGTGGTTCTTGTTTTCAGATCTTAACCTTAAAAGATCCTGATAGCAGTAGTTCGGGGTAATTATTCTAATTATATTCCGCTTGTGCAAGACTAATGTGTAGTTAATATTAGTAATGCCCCAAATCTATACCCCGAATTTGGAGGGTGTTACAATTATCCCCAACCACCACCCTGAGGAAATAATGCGGTGAGAAATTCTTTCAGGACCTTTAAGTCGCTAAGCTCTCAGAGTTCCAAGGAACAAGCTGACCCAGTCGAGGCAAGAGCCTGGCTAAAGGAAATATAGGAATCATTTGAGATTCTAAATGATTGACGAATCACAAAAGACTGTTTTTGTCACTTACCCTCCTAAGAGAGAGGCCACCCGTTGGTGAAAGGCCAAGGAAGGCACAGAGCAAGAGATTATAATAAACTGATTTAAGTTCAGTCAATTGTTTTCAGGAAAGTATTTCCCAAGGTTATAGAGATAGTGTAAAAGCTTTAGAGCCAGAACAAAGGCAGACGAGTATGATGAATTATGAATCTAAGTTGTAAAAGTTGTCAAGATTCGTTCTGAGGACATGAATCCAGAATGACGGGATGTTTGAAATCAATGTTTATGTTGTGTTGGTTCATGCAATAATGATAAGAGAAAGGAAAATAAAAAGAAACTGAAGTGGAAAGGAATATAAATGCAATATAGTTTGAAAAATGATAAGGGAGTTGGGCATGAGGAAACCCTAAAGACTCGTAGCAATAGAAATAGAAAAGTATGTAATCGTCAGGATGAGGGTTATTCACCATGAGTTAAAATTGATGGTTGAAGGCATAAGAGATACATATATTGTACCCCCTTTAAGTCGGGATAATTCGAGGAAACCTTGAGATAGTTCGAAGGATAAATAATGAGACGCGGATAGACTGAGGAGACAAGAAAGTAAGAAATTAGGAAAATTGGATGAAGGAAGTGACCTTCAAAAATGTGAAGTGTAAGACCGGGGGCATGATACCTAGAAAGGGAGACACCAGGTATGAAAGACATCCCAACATTGAGATGACTGTTGAGATAAACAACAAAAGTAAATAAGGATTTATTAAGAAGAATTCACGTTGAACACGACAAATATCTTCCAGAACATCCCTGTTGTCATTACCAAATTAGGCAAGCAAAGCGAAAAAAAAACCGTTGTTATCTTTTGGAGGCCATATGGATTGACCTTAGTTTGAATAAGGATGCTATTGTGAAATTAAGTATAGACTATCGAAGTGAGAATGATTGAATAAGGTAATCTATCAAGTATATATGACTTGATTTATACATGGAAGAGTGTAAGTATCTTTTAAAGGTGGAATTAAGGATAAAACCCCGATAACTTGACATGAATCCTAGGGGAATGCATAAAGGTTGGCATTTCACCCTTAATAGGGACAGCATGAGTTTTGACAGTATGAATTGGAAAGGATTAAGGTAACAAGAACCTTTAAGGATCAGTGGAGAAATTTTTCAGAAGTATATAGACAATGATTCTGGTATTAGTAAATGGTATCTTGATATGCCCTGTGCCTAGAGTGTACCTGATGAAGGATTTAAGGATAACCTTAGAGGTTTTACAAGGAGAAAGGTAATATTCAAAGTTCTCAAGAACAGAAATTTTAATGAAGGAAATATGATGTAATTATAATAATGCCAGGTGGGGCACGTGTTGAACTATAAGAAAGTATAGATCGATCCAATGAGGGTCGAGATTGGTGAAAACAAGAATGACCCAAGATAAGAGACGTCCTAAGTATGATCGAGAGTCAGTCATGGCAATGTTCACATCTAAAGACTAAGGCAATGACTTATGGAAAAATGGTGATTTTTTTTTCTCACCATGACTTAAGAGAATCATTTTCACATAAGCAGTGATTGAAATGAGGTAGAAAATTTAGTTGGAGGTGGTTAAAATGACATTGATTGTAAGGAAATTTTACTATCAGGAAAGGCCAAAGAGGTGGCCAACACTTTAAGTGTAAGAGGACAATTATCGGCGCTCGTGCCAAAGGAATACAGTGATAATGGTTAATTCCGTGAAGGTTGTATTATGGTGTGAAAGATTGACATTCCTTCTAATGACTGTGCGGTACTCAACCGTAATAGTAGTTTGGTAAAGATTTAATTCATGTAATCGCCGTGAGCGGGCTTTCTATCTTAGAAGGTCCTATCTTGAGATAAGCCAGGAGCATGTTACGAAAGGACTAAATGAACCTTTGAGCTTCATGTCTCCCAATAAAGAAATATGGTTAATAATGGTATTAGCCTGCTATCGTTGCTTTGATTGAAACTCTTCTGCAATTTTATCTGCTTCTCGTCATGAATGTACGTCAGGATCAGGAGTGTTCTTCATGAATCATGAACGGTGAATATGTTACCTCCTTAGAAGAATTCAATACGATATGTATGGACTCCGTATGGTTAGCTGTTAAGATTTCATGGAAAATGAATTACTATAGTAGGTCAACGGTGGACCATAGTAATGCAGGAATGATTCTACAAGTAATGAGCCGATTACTTACAACCGTGAGAGTTGTATTGGAATGGATGTTGAGATTGAGTACCACTAATCGGGTCGTGGTGGTGTATAAGTTATCATTGATAGACTATGTTAGATATATCTGATAATGTCATGGCTAATATGTTTTATGTTTAGCTTTCAGATCTTGTGTGAACAGGATAGATCAGTACTTAACTGTTGATCAGTACTTATACTGGAAGTCAGGACTTAAGGATATCAGTACTTATATTATCAGGTGATAATCATCAGAAGATAGATATCAGAACTTAAGTGTTGAAGGACAATCAGATAAGGACAGTAGCTGATTAAAGGAAAGAAGATCGAGATAAACATAAGAAGAGATATGCATGAAGAAGGAATTCCGTGAAGAATGGAATACTTGGAATAGAAGATATCTGATTGATATATTTTAGGAAGCAGAATTATATTCCATATCAATTAGCGATTATCTTGTAACTGTGTAGTATATAAACACAGGCATAGGGTTTACACTAAAAGAGTTATCATTATCGAAGTTATTATTCTATATAACCCTAGCAGCTCTCGTGATATTTATTCATCACTGAGAGGTAACAGTTCCATATTGTAACAGAGTTTATTGTTTCAATAAAGTTTGTTTTCTGTTACTTAAATTCTTTAAGTTCGATTTGAGTGTACTATACACTGTATTCACCCCCTCTACAGTGTGTGTGTGACCTAACAATTGGTATCAGAGCCTATCTGTTAATATACATACAGTTAAAGATCCAAACACAATCATGTCGGACACAGAAACTCCAACTAAGCCTACTAAAACTGAGGAACCACCTAAGACACAAATTCAGAGTCGGTATGAGACCATCAGAGTCCCCATACTGAGACCATCTGAATATCCCATATGGAAGGTAAGGATGACCATGTTCCTGGAAGCAACAGATCCAGAATACCTTGATAGAATCAAGGAAGGTCCTCACAAACCAACCAAACTCGCTGTTGCAGTTGCAGGTGAAGCAGCAATGACCGTACCAAAGGAGAAGAGTGATTATACTGCTGAGGACATAGCATCAATTGCTAAGGATGCTAAGGTACGATACTTACTGCATAGTGCCATTGATAATGTAATGTCAAACAGGTTAATCAACTGCAAGACTGCTAAGGAGATATGGGATGCTCTGGAAATAAGATGTCAGGGAACTGACACAATTAAGAAGAACAGGAAGACAATACTCACTCAAGAGTATGAACACTTTGACTCAAAGACTAATGAGTCATTGAATGATTTATATGATAGATTTGTCAAACTTTTGAATGATTTGTCATTGGTTGATAAAGAGTATGATCTTGAAGATTCAAACCTTAAGTTCCTGTTAGCTCTTCCTGAATGCTGGGATTTGAAGGCAACAATAATAAGAGACAACTACAATCTTGATGAAACAACTCTTGACGAAATCTATGGAATGCTCAAGACACACGAGCTGGAGATGGAACAAAGAAGCAAGAGGAAAGGAGGAAAGTCAAGGACAGTTGCTCTTAAGGCTGAAGAAGAATTCCCCAAAGCAGCTTCCTCAAAGAAAGACAAGGGTAAAGCTCTTTTCATAAAGTCTGATACTGAGTCATCAAGTTCTGAGAGTGATGATGACTCAGATTCTGAAAGCTTGCCTGAGACTGATGCTGATGAGGAGATGATGAAACTGTGTGCTCTTATGGTGAAAGGAATCACAAAGATTGCATACAGGAAGTTCAGGAAGGGAAAGAAGTTTTCCAGGAAAAGCATAAGTTCTGATAAGAAGAATTTCAGAAGATCTGAAGGCAGAGGAGGAAAGTCTGACAGAGGAGATTACACCAATGTTAAATGCTATAACTGTGGTGAGAAAGGCCACATATCTCCTGACCGCAAGAAGGTAAAGGGTGACAGAGGCAAGGCTCTTGTCACAAAGCAGAAAAGCTGGACAGACACTTCAGACTCTGAAAGTGAGGAGAACTATGCATTGATGGCAAATGCTGATAAAGAAAGTGCTGAGAGCAGTTCTGAAGCTGCTGAAACAAAGGGCAACAGGAAAAATATTCTAGTTCTGGACAGTGGATGTTCAGGTCATATGACTGGAAATAAGGCCCTGCTATCAGACTTTGTGGAGAAAGCTGGCCCAAGTGTTTCTTATGGAGATGGCAACATTGGAAAAACATTGGGATATGGCAATATCAATCTTGGGAATGTCATCATTAAAGAAGTAGCTCTGGTCTCAGGACTTAAACACAACCTTCTGAGTATAAGTCAAATCTGTGATAGAGGTTATCATGTTGATTTCTTTGAAGAACACTGTGAAATTGTGAGTAAATCTAAAGGCAAAGTTGTTCTGAAAGGATATAGACGTGGTAACATTTATGAAGCTAAGCTTTCAACAAGTACTGATGGCTCTGCAATCTGTCTGTTAAGTAGAGCATCAATTGAAGAAAGCTGGAATTGGCATAAGAAACTCTCTCATTTAAATTTCAACAATATAAATGAACTGGTCAAGAAAGATCTTGTGAGAGGATTGCCAAACACAGTATTTGCTCCTGATGGTCTTTGTGATTCATGTCAGAAAGCCAAACAATGAAAATCTTCATTCAAGAGTAAGACTGAATCATCAATTCTTGAGCCTTATCATCTTATACATGTTGATCTATTTGGTCCAGTAAATGTCATGACTATTGCAAAGAAGAAGTATGCGTTGGTCATAGTGGATGAGTTCACCAGATACACATGGGTGTATTTCTTGCACACAAAAAGTGAAACTGCATCTATCTTGATTGATCATGTCAAACAGCTGGATAAAATGGTCAAAGATTCTGTGAAAATTTTAAGGAGTGATAATGGCACTGAGTTCAAGAATTTGATAATGGAAGAGTTCTGCAAAAGCCATGGAATAAAGCAGGAATTTTCTGCTCCTGGAACTCCACAGCAAAATGGAGTTGTTGAAAGGAAGAATAGAACTCTCATTGAAGCTGCACATACAATGCTTGAAGAAGCAAAGCTTCCAACCTATTTCTGGGTTGAAGCTGTGCAGACTGCTTGTTTTACTCACAATGCAACACTCATTAACAAGCATGGAAAAACACCATATGAGATGGTGAAGAAAAAGAAGCCAAATCTGAAATATTTTCATGTTTTTGGATGCAAGTGTTTTGTTCTCAAGACTCATCCTGAACAGCTATCAAAGTTTGATCTAAAAGCTGATGAAGGAATCTTTGTTGGATATCCACTTTCCACAAAAGCCTTCAGAGTCTATAATTTGAGAACAAAAGTGGTCATGGAATCTATCAATGTCTCTTTTGATGACAAGAAGATCACTGGTCTTAAAGATTTCGTTGACCATGATCAGCTGAGATTTGAAAATGAAGACTCATATTCTGATACTGAAAATCCTGACAGTCTAAGTCCTGATACTACAAACTCTGACGGATTAAACTCTGATGTTATTGAAACTGTGGTGACTACGTTAAAGGAAGATGCACCTATGTAGGGGGAGCATACTGAAGATCCTACCACATCTCAAGAAACATCAGAACATGCATCTGGCTCTTCAAGTTCTGATTTGTCAAGTTCTGATAAGCCAAGTTCTGATAATGCTGAAAATCTTAATTCTGAAGAATCCAACTCAGAGAGCATAGTTTCAGGGGGAGCATCAGAAAATGACAATGAAGATAGCATGGATCATGGGGGAGCATCCAGTTCTAGAGAAAACATTCCATCTGCAAGGAAGTGGACAAAATCACATACACCTGATTTGATAATTGGAAATCCTGATGCAGGTGTCAGAACTAGAACAGGTACTTCAAATGAGTGTCTATACAATTCTTTTCTCTCTCAGACTGAGCCAAAGAAAGTAGAAGAAGCTCTTCAAGATGCTGATTGGGTGCAAGCAATGCAGGAAGAGTTGAATGAATTTGAAAGAAACAAAGTCTGGACCCTAGTGCCAAGACCAAATAATAGATCTGTTGTTGGTACAAAGTGGGTATTCAGAAACAAAACTGACAGTGATGGCATAATTACAAGGAATAAGGCAAGGCTAGTTGCAAAAGGATATTCTCAACAGGAGGGAATTGATTATGATGAAACATTTGCACCAGTTGCCAGGTTAGAAGCCATAAGGATATTTTTGGCTTATGCTGCTCACAAAAAGTTTACTGTCTTTCAAATGGATGTGAAAAGTGCTTTTCTCAATGGAGAATTGGAGGAAGAGGTATATGTTGAACAACCTCCAGGTTTTGTAGATACCAAACATCCAGATTATGTCTACAGGCTTGATAAAGCACTTTATGGACTTAAGCAAGCTCCTAGAGCATGGTATGAGACTTTAGCTCAGTTTCTTCTGGAAAGTGGATTCAACAGAGGGACAATAGACAAAATACTGTTCTACCTCAACCATGGAAAGGACTTACTTCTGGTCCAGATTTATGTTGATGATATCATTTTTGGATCTACAAATGACAAACTTTGCAAGAAGTTTACCAAACTAATGCAGTCAAGATATCAGATGAGTATGATGGGGGAACTTAGCTATTTTCTGGGCCTTCAAGTCAAGCAGAATGAGGAAGGCACTTTTATTTGTCAAACCAAGTACACCAGAAACTTGCTAAAGAAATTTGGAATGCAAGATTGTTCAAGTGCATCCACTCCAATGGCCACTGCAACAAAACTGGATAAGGATACCGGTAAATCAGTAGATATTACTGACTACAGAGGTATGATTGGCTCTCTACTCTATCTAACTGCTAGTAGACCTGATATCATATATGCTACCTGTCTTTGTGCAAGATTTCAAGCAGATCCAAGAGAACCTCACTTAACAGCTGTAAAAAGAATCTTTAAGTATCTTAAAGGAATAGCTGCTCTGGGATTATGGTATCCTAGAGAATCAGATTTTAAACTAATAGGTTACTCAGATGCAGATTTTGCAGGTTGCAAAATTGACAAGAAAAGCACAAGTGGAAGCTGCCAATTTCTTGGAGGCAGATTGGTTTCTTGGTACAGCAAGAAACAAAAGTCAATTTCCACATCAACTGCAGAAGCAGAGTATATTGTTGCAGGAAGCTGTTGTGCACAGATTCTTTGGATGAAGAATCAGTTACTGGATTATGGGTTAACATATTTCAAAATCCCTATTTACTGTGATAATCAAAGTGCTATTGCTATGACAGGTAATCCAGTTCAACACTCTATGACAAAGCACATCAGCATCAGGTACCACTTCATCAGGGAACATGTGGATGAAGGTACAGTGGAATTGCATTTTGTTCCCACAGATCAACAGTTGGCAGATATCTTCACAAAACCATTATGTGAAGCTACTTTTACAAGATTGGTAAATGAACTTGGAATGGTTTCAGGTTCCTTCTCTAAATCTGCTTAGACTTGTTCTGTGTTATCAGACTTTATGCTCAGTATTTACAGAATTAATCTCATTGTGTATTCTATGCTTAATTGCTAAATATTTTTAAGTACTGACTGTTGTCTGATATATATTTCTCAACTCTGATAAGTGATATGTCTGTTTCAGTAATTATTCAATCCTATGAGGATAACTGTGCTAGATACTGACCTAGTAGTCTTCAATAAACAAATGATTCCATGGAAGAAGTAATTATTTCAGTGGAAATCTTATGACACTAGCAAATTCTGATAATTGAGCTTAGTTAAGTTCACTTTGTATATCTTATTACTAAGTCACAAATTAGAATAATGCTACTCATCTGTTAAGTTCTGATACTAGTAAAACTGTTGAATGTACTAAGTGCTGATAAACCTCCCTTATCAAAAGAAAAAGCAAAAAGATCAAAGAATAAAATCAGGTACTCCTTTGAGATCTAGAGTAAAAATGTGGAAGGGACGACCCAAGTGCATTGCTAGTATTAAGTAAATATGCATCAGAAAAGCAAAATATTTTCTTGGTGACTTTTCACACTCTATGATTACTGGAGAAATACTCTGAAAATAGCATAAATTCTGATAAACAGTCGTGACTCACTTACACTGAGAAGACACTGTAAAATAGAATTTCAAAAGATGCATAAAATTAGCATAAAATAGTTGAGGTGGACTCAAGCATAAACTCATTCTTCAGTCGGTTTCAGGACAATGACAGATCTTTAGCAAAATTTTAGTTATGCCTTATTTCTAAGATGTACTGCAGTGAATCAGACTTTACTCTTTGTCTGTTTTTAGCTTAATGCACACACTAATCACTCCATCTGAATGATGAAAATTTCTGTTGTGGTCTATGTTATTTTCGATAAACAGTCAGTGTGTCCTTATTGCACAAATTCTGAGGACAAGTTCTAAGTTACACGTTCTGATGATTAAGTTCTGACGTCCATAACTCAGAACTTGTATGAGGATTTACTAAGATGGGCATTCCTTTTTCGAGTTAAGAAATTATGTTCTGATGACTGTTAAGTTCTGGTATAGGTCTAAGTTCTGATTTCTCAGTCTAATCCTTTACTTGGCTTATCTTTGAATAAAATTTGATAACAGTCTCAGTTTGTACTCAAATATGTTGAAGTGGAAGATTAATAGTCACTATGCTTAGGATTAATGGTTTTGTACTTGAACAGTCCACTGTTTCTTGTGTCTTGTGCGGTCTAGACCATGATTCCTCTTTCCAATGACTGTTATTCTTTTTCAAAGTCTAGGGAGATGAGGTAGAATTATTTCTACCTGTCAGCATTAAATATCTTTGCGTCTCTTGGCATTCTCTTGCCTATATAAGCAACCACTTCACATCAGTCTTTCCATCACATTCTTCTCACACACTTATCCTCCTTCTTCTGTCAAAAACACAATGGTTCGATACAACATGTTTTTGAACACACAAACCTTCACAATGGAGCTCAGTTGTGCCGAGTTGCAGCAGGAGTGGCATATAACAGCCATTCCTGAGGAGATCTGGGACTCTGTCCCACAGGAGGTGCTGGCTCACCTTCTATTCTTCGAGATGGATTACCATCGCCATCTGGAGCGCCTGGAGGAGGAAAGGCGGGAAGCTATCCGTCAGCAAGAGCGAATCATACGACTCGCCATCTTGTTCGTCGAAGATAGGAAGAGGAAGATGACTTAATCTTGTCTTCTTCCTATTCTTCTTCATCCTCAGCTTTGTCAGGCTTCTTAGCCAGGACTAAAGCTGTTGATGTTAGGATTAGAAGCTTAGGGAAAATCTTGTATAAGTATTGATGTAATTTCCATTTCATAAATGTATTGACTTGATATATTAATGAAAACTGTTTTTACTTCAAGATTGTGTCTCTGAGTTATTTTATCTTGTGTTGATAAATCATGATTGATATTCTGATGACCATTTAAATTGTACTTTTAGTTAAGTTCTGATTCTCTGTCAGCACTTATTCCTCGACATTATCTCGGTCATTTTTAACATGATTTTTTTTCAGAATATTAATGTTGCAGTGACAAATAATTCAATCAGTGATAACGGGTTAAAATTTGAATTGTTTCCCTTGATAAATGGAACAGTTTTTCCTTGAAACTCGGCAAATGGGTAAGTCATGATTACTGTTTTCTCGAGCCCAGTAACTATCCGTTATTACTGCATGTCTGACAGGTGTCCAACGGTAATATTTTTTTGTATAAGTACAGCAGAGAGAAGATTTCTTTAATCTTTTTAATTTCTTCATCTTCTATCTCTCTTCTTACTTTTACTCTCCTTCACTTTACTATTTCCGTTGTTTTCATACAGATATTATATCAAACACCTATCAGGCATACTTAACTCTAAATTTTTTCACATGGCACCAAAGGATTTAATCATTGATGGAGCTAAGTTTGTTCCAAACAACTATGCTGCAATTCTTGATCATGCTGAAGCTCCATCTGAATTGTACTTTGTGCAAGATCTTCTTGCACATAGTGAGGTTGGGTACACCTTAACTCAGCCTGAATTATTTTCAAGTCAACAAGTTTTGAGGTTCTGGAGGACTGGCGTTTTTGATGATGGTGGTAACCGTGGAACTCCTAGTATTATCTTCCAAGTGGGTGATTCATCTTTTGTAGTCACTCCTGGTACATTACGCAGGGCTTTACATCTTCCAGAGGATTGTACTTTCTCAGTTCCAGAGGACTCAGCCCTTAGGGAGTTTATGGCTGCATTGGGATATGAAAAGAGTCTGACGAAACTTGGACAGTTGAAACGGGCTAATATCAGAAGAGAATGGAGTTTCTTCTTTGATTGCATCACCAAAGCTTTTGGAAATAAATGTTCAAATTTTGATGTTATTCCCATTATGAGTCAGCACATCTGGTATGCAATTATCAATCAAACTCATTTTGATTTTGCAACTGCGTTAATTGGTTTTATTGGGGATAGGATGACAGAGGATCGAGATGTTGTTTATTTTGCTAGATTCTGTCAACTTATTTACACTTATTGTACTGATGAACCTCAGTTAGTCAGCACCCAAACCCCACCTTTTAAGGTTGCAAAAAGGTACTTTAATGATCTGGTAAATGCTGATACTAAGAAGAAAATGGTTAGACCATTACAGATTCCTAAGTCTGTAAAACAGATCTTGGTAAATGTTGATCCTGATACCTATAGATCTGTTTACTCTGATGTTCAACCACCTACAACCACCCAAAATCCATCAACCTCAGTACCTACCTCTCATTCTACTCAACCTACCCTCAGAACTTATCTCAAATTCTATCTCTCCACTTCACAGACTGCTCAACCTTCTTCTTCAGCACCTATTGTGAAGCCTACATCCTCTAAGCCCAAGAGAACAAAGACTGTTCCTCAAACACCTCAAAAGAGGAGGAGAATTACTTTGAGAGATGAATCAGATTCTGAGGATCAGATTCCTTCTTCAGAACCTGTGGTAAATGAAGCTGAGAAGGAAACTTCTCAGAAGGATTCTGCAATTGGGGGTTCTAGGCTTCTCAAGAGGCTTAGACGTATGACAGTTCCTGAAACTCCCAAGGAATCCAAATCAACAAGGAAGTACAAGAAATAGAGGGCACAAAGGCCAGTTTCAGATGATGAGGAGGAAGCAGCTAAGGAAGGGGATCAGGAATCTCTGATCTCACAAGACAAGGAATTTGCTCCAGTCACTTCTTCACCATCAACTCCATCTCAGGAAGATGTATCTGACAAGGCTAATTCACCTTCTGTGTCTCTTGTTGATCCAGGCACAAGTGCTGAAATTGATATTCAGAACCTGGTTGTGCCTGAAATACTTTTCTTAGAAGCTCCAACAGCAAATAATCCTTCCACAACACCTGTTACTGATGCTGTTCAAACTCCTAAGTTATCACCAACACCTTCTCTGCATCAAGATGCTGATGATCAGATTTTAGGTAAGCATCAGGATATGGCTGTTGATCAGAACTTAGTATCAGATCAGCAATTAGAGGATGCTGAAGCCTCCATTGCTACTCACACTGTTGTCTTATCAGAAGATACTGATTCTCTAAGTTCTGATGCTGCAAATGTTGGAGATACTGGTGAGGTTGCTACAACTGTAGATGCTGATGAAGCAGGTCCTTCAGGACATACTCCTCCACTGACTCTTCCTAAGTCTGAACTGGTAAAGGAGTTTGTTATCAGGGATGCACCAGTACCTTGGAGTGAAACTCCTGCAGGTCAGGAGTGGACTAAGGAATGGAACTCAGTTTCATGTGTTCCAAATGCTTTACATCTTGCTGAGCACTTGACTAAAGCTGATGAAATGTTACATTCTGATGATTTTAAAACCCAGCTTAGAGTCACTGCATTGAGTACTAAACATCTACAAGGTCTTCATTCCAACACTCATGCAGAGCTACACAAGATTCAGGAGAACTTTATCAAACAGGAACAAGTTTGGAAAATTGATAAGAAAAAGTTCTTCCAACCTACCATTGACAGGGTTGCTTATATTGAGAAAACTCAAGAGAAGCAACAAGCTCAGATTGATCAAATTCTGACAAATCAAGCTTCTCAGCAATCGCAACTTACTGAAATCCAGACCTCAGTGGAACTACTTATCTCTCTTTTATTACCTGCTGATGCCAAAAAGGGGGAGAAGGTAATTAAGTCCAAATGCAAAACCAACAAGACACTGCAAGGAAAGGATGATGGAAAAGATGATCAAGGAAACTCTGGAATGGGTAGTGGTCATAGGCAAGGTAGAAGGTTTACATCAAGACAAGCTAGTCACAGAACAAGTTCTGATACTGGGAAAAGAATAAGTTCTGCTGCTGGTAAAAGGATAAGTTCTGATGAACTTCTAGATCTTGATGAGGAAATGTCAAAACAGTTATTTCTTCAAGAAAATCCAGGGATGGACTTGGAAAGTTTAAAGGAAGAAGAAGCCAGACTTAAATCAGAGAAAGTCACATCTAAATCTGAAGCTTCAGGTAAAAAGTTACTTCCAAAACCTAAAGGCATTGTGATCAAAGAAAGGATACATACTGAAGAAACTTTGGCTAGATCACAACCACAGATAGATCCAAGATCCAAGGGTAAAGAAAAGGTTGGTGAACCTATCAAGCCTTATGTACCTCCTGAGAAAGAAGAAATTACTGATGGAAAAGATGATCTTGCTCTGACTTCAAGAAAAGTTCTTAAAATAACCTCTGACATGGCTCAAGTTGTTCAGAGTCAAGAAATTGTAAGTTCTGATATTCAGAAGAAGCAAGTAACCTCTGACAGTGCTCAAGTTAACTTGATATCAGAAAATAGATCTAAAACACTCCTACCAGGATTCACTAAAACAAAACAGACTCAATCTTTGAAGACTACTCCAAGTGGTTTTGAAGCAAGAGTAGTTACTGGAAAGGAAGCTAGAGATAAAACTGGATTGGGAAGTGCTGATGAAAGAAGAGTACACAACACTACCAATGATCCAACTTCCTTGAGTGAACCAGGTATTGGAGCAACTCCTGAGAGATTGAATCAACTGGAATCTGTACAGATGGTTTACCATACCTACTTGAAAGAATACATCATGTTGTATTTCATGACAGATGGTAGGGTTTATCATATAAGACAAAATGCCATTCCTTTGAAGTATTTTGAAGAATTGGAGCATGTACTTTTCTTACTTCAAGTGGATGACAGAATAACAGAGACTGCTGCAAACTACTTAAAAGAACAGATTTAGAGACAGAAAAGGCTTTATTCTGTTAAGTCTAACAGCAGATATGTTCCAAAGTACAGAGATCACAATGGTGATATTGTTGATATGAAGCCTAATACTGCACAGATCAGAACGTATCTTGGTATTAAGGGACTTGAATTCAATCTTGAATCTGACAAAGCTTATGTTATAAGACTAGATCAGGAGTTAAGGAAAGCAAAGATTAATGATCTCAGAGCTGCAATTTTTCAAACTGGTGAAGATACTGCAGAGTTTAAAGGTGTTAAAAGGAGAATGATTGATGAACTAAGATATGCTGAGAAATGTTTGTTGAAGAACTATCTCAGAACAACTCCTGACATCAGAGAGATCAGAAGATGATGAAGCCAAGTCGAAGATCTACAACTGCTTAAATTCTGATATTTATACAGATTGAAGTTGTTATCAGAAGTTGAAATTGGTAAAACTTTAAGGACTATAAGTTGTAGTTATCTAGTCTATTTCTCATGCATTTGTACTTAATGATTTTGACATCATCAAATATCTGTTTAACTTGTATATTTTGTTAATTTACAAGTTGGGGGAGATTGTTAGATATATTTGATAATGTCATGGCTAATATGTTTTATGTTTAGCTTTCAGATCTTGTGTGAACAGGATAGATCAGTACTTAACTGTTGATCAGTACTTATACTGGAAGTCAGGACTTAAGGATATCAGTACTTATATTATCAGGAGATAATCATCAGAAGATAGATATCAGAACTTAAGTGCTGAAGGACAATCAGATAAGGATAGTAGCTGATTAAAGAAAAGAAGATCGAGATAAACATAAGAAGAGATATGCATGAAGAAGGAATTCCGTGAAGAATGGAATACTTGGAATAAAAGATATCTGATTGATATATTTTAGGAAGCAGAATTATATTCCATATCAATTAGCGATTATCTTGTAACTGTGTAGTATATAAACACAGGCATAGGGTTTACACTAAAAGAGTTATCATTATCGAAGTTATTATTCTATATAACCCTAGCAGCTCTCGTGATATTTATTCATCACTGAGAGGTAACAGTTCCATATTGTAACAGAGTTTATTGTTTCAATAAAGTTTGTTTTCTGTTACTTAAATTCTTTAAGTTCGATTTGAGTGTATTATACACTGTATTCACCCCCTCTAAAGTGTGTGTGTGACCTAACAGACTAATTAAGTAGATTATCTACCTATTGAATACTTATTCCTTCTTATCAATAGAGAGTCGTATTACTATACGAGGAAGGTTGCGGTACAAGCATAGAATTCTAGTAACGATGATGTATAGAATGAGATCCCAGATTCGATTTTTGTTGTCGAGGGAGTTTCAAAGGTGATTGTGTATAAGCTCGAGGAAGAGCATGGGTCCATAGAATGATGGACGGTATATCAAACATATTTAAGCACGTGAAATGCGATGCTATAATACTTGATGTTGATATATATACATATATGTTTTGTTCTCCTATGACAAACCTCTATAGTTCAGAGGTAGACTCAAAGCCAGATATTTTGTGGCAGTATATTTTTTTTTCATATATACAATTCTCTTCAATTCGTTCTTTTCTTTTCATTTTGTATAAGCTGAGAAGAACAACCCTTCCAAAAGGGGAGGTATTGCCGAATGACTATCTATCTGTGTGATAGAAGCCTAGTAGGATACCGCATATTGTTTAATTGCTTGTAAAGTACTAAAGGTTGGCCACCTTCTGTACTAACTATGCAATAGAACAAGTGTTCATGATCATAGTGATCTCTCAATAAATTCTTTTACTTCTACACGAAGGACCAAGCTTTCGAAGATGGAGGCAGCTAGAGATGAAGTGGTACCAAGTATGGTGGTATTCGGAATGGAAACGTATACGTGATACTAAGGTTGACGCATATATTAAAAGGTTATAAAACTCTAGCGAGTAAAGGTATATCTAGACTAGTATTCTGTACGGAAGATAGTAACGCTTACGAACCAGAAAAGGAGTATTGAGAAGCAAAAGCTATAATGCTAGAAGCTATGATGAGAGTCTGTGCAATAGACTTGAAAGAATTTGGAATGATCACTTAACGCGGATTGAGTTTTCTTACGATAATAGATCATATGTTATTATCGAGATGTTGCCTTATGAGATCCTTGAGGGAAGACAATGTCGATCTCCCTTATGTTAGGATGAAGTTGTAGAGCGCAAGATGCTCGGACCAGCAGTGGTCCAAAGGACCAGGAATATAATAGATATAATCAGAAGACGGCTGGTAGTAGCCCAAGATGGACATGAGAAGTATGTTGAATTGACACAAAAGGACAAGGAATAGGAAGTAGGGGACCTAGTATTGTTATAGGTATTCCCTTGGAAAAGATGGATGTGGTTCGGAAAGAAAGGAAAGCTAAGCCCACGAAGTGTTGGACCCTTGGAGATATTAAGACGTATTGGGAAGTTAGCATATGAGCTAGCCCTACCCCTGAACCTGTAGCAAGTTCATAACGTGTTCCACGTATCAATGTTAAGGATGTGTAATTCGGATGCCAGACAAATAGGGGCATATGAGCGCATAGACATGCAACCAGACGTAACCTATATGGAGCAACCAGGAAGGGTTATAGATTGAAAAGGAACAAGTGCTTAGGAGAAGGGTTATCAAACTAGACAGAGTTTGGTGGTAGAACCACAATGTGGGAAAATTTACTTGAGACTTAGAAAGTGCAATGCTAAGAGAGCATCCATATTCATTTTCTATCTGATTCCGGGACGAAATCCTTTTAAGGAGGGGAGACTGTAATAACCCCAATTTTTGGAATTTTTTTTTGAACACGGATGAATAGTAACTTTTGTTGATGATGCTGATTAAGGAAAATTATCAGAACACGCTATATAGGAGTACTGTTATGGAAATTCTAACATCGTATTAGTACTCCATAAAGTAAATAAGTGTATGTAAAGATCGTCAGAATCCAAATTCGAACACTTTGATTTTTCCCAAAAATCCACCAGATACCGAAAGAATTGGGTATAAGGTAACATGATTAAAAGGATTTAAATTCAAGGATTATAAGAGAGGATCATAAAAGGAATATAAATTATTAAGAAGGGTTTAGGGGAACCCAAGTAATAAGATCCCGGGTATGATCTCTCAAACGATAAACGAGAACGAAAGTTAAGCGAACCGTAAAACAAATAAGCGACCAAGAGACAAGCTTGTACAAGAAGCCAATGATTGTGACATCATCAAACCACAAGGAAGAGACATGTGGCAAATGGATGACATAGACATGGTGACATAAGCATGACAAATGGAGGGATTGTTGGTTGATTACAAGCCACACAAATTTTACCATGGTTAAAAGGTAATTAAGCAAAACAAAAGGAAACAACCAAGCAAAACAAATCAAAAACACAAAACACAAATTAGAAGTTGACTTTTGCTTTCCAAGAACAAAAGCTCTCGGCCAAAACCAGAGCAGCAACTTCAAACTACCATATCTCCTTCAATACTCACTCAAATAGTATGTTCTATAGCTCTTTGGAAAGGTATTGAGATGGCCTACAACTCTTGTTCACAAGTCTCGTCTACATAAGCATGGTAAGACCCTCGTTTTGACAGTTCTTTCAATCTGACTTTTAGAAACTTCAAAACCTAACTTTGTGTTCTTGATTTCTTTGGAAAGATCAAGCTTGTAAGAGGCTCCCTAAGACTTCCTAGCTACTCTAATAACTCCAAGGAAGGTATAACACCTCCAAACCCTAGCTTTACTTTGAGTATTACGATGGTTTTGATGGTTATAGTAAATGAGAAGCATGATGCTTGTGTGTTTAGAGTTTGGATTGGATTTGTAGTGAGTTGGATGTTGAAATCTTGTTTATAGTTAATGAAACTTAAGTATAGCTAGTAGTTCATGTGTGGGGTTGTATAAATTGGAAAATCTTGAGGTTTGGGGACTGATGTAGTAAGGTTTGGATGAGGGTTGGTTGTATTGTTGGTTGTGAGTTGAATGGTGGTTGTTTGGAGTGGTTTAAAACTTGGTAATTGCGTAAACATAGTCGTCGTAATGCCCAATTTCATACAACTGCTTGTTCTTAGTGTTAGGGATAGAGAGCTAACTATTGAATCTGTGACTTTGCCATGTTTAGTTAGATTATGTCGTAAGCTTCATTTTGATATGTGGTTCGCTTGAATCCGATGTACGGTTTAGGAGAAACGACCGTTTTAAGTAACGACATTTCGCGAACGAACCATTACCCCTCGCCTTACTTTGAAACCTTGGTTAAGGCCCTTAAATGACTAATTGGAGTATGAAACAATTATATAAAGTGGACTAGGCAGTTGGTAGGGTATTTGCAAAAGCGTCGCCTTAAAATTCATAACGGTTAATTTATTAAAAATGGTGGAGCCGAGGGTACTCGAATGACTTATGTGATTTGTTAAGCATAGAAATGACCATAAGCAAACGTTAGGGTTCAATTGGTTAAAGTCTAGTTTCTTAAGCGACCGTGGTTTAATTCCGGCTTATGTTGTTGTTCATAGGTTACCGGACCCACTCTAAGCTTAAGTCTACCCCGGAGCACTCAGGCAAGTTTTCTACCCGTTATACTGTTGTTGTGATGTAAATATATGTATATGCATTATCTTGTGATAAGTGCATGATTGTTATTAGCAAATATTGCGATATATTGGAGCATGATCATATGGTATATATGCATGTCTATTTCGTAATCTTGATATCTAATTGTTGATTCAAATGCTTATAAGTTGCATAATACCTATGCTAGAGATAAACAGTAGTTGCGTAGACCCTTAATATAGGGGACCCAAAGGTGAACATTTTCTAAAATCGGGAGTCGATGTTCCCGAGTATATTATATATATTTTTGTATATATATAGATAAAGTTTTCAAAACTATTAATCGAATAAGGTTTATTCGATAACTTTATTTTATTTAATGAATATTATTTTGAATATTCATTCGAGGACTTAAGACTCCGTTTATTTTATTTAATGAATATTATTTTGAATATTCATTTGAGGACTTATGACTCCGCTTATTTATTAAATAATATTCTTTATTTTATTAAAGAATAATGTTTCGATAATCAAACTTATTTTCGATTATTCAAATAAAGATCGTACTTTCGTATAAGTATATCTTTGGTTATTTATTATTCATTTCAAGTATGAGTTTTAAAACTTCTACTTCGATTATTTTTATAAGGATTATCCTTATGGGAATATTATTTAAATAATAATATTCAAATATTTTCTAATATATCGGGACTGATTTATTTCTTTAAATCAGCATTACTCCAAACATTCTTAAAAATGTTTTCGAGTCTTCAAAATGATTTTTAAAAGATTAGGGCGGATCCCAAAACTCATTTTTATATTTAAGATCCTCCTTTCGAAGGGGATTTAAATACTCGCTCAAAACCTGAGGGATCCGGCTCTGTGGTGTGTTTTATATTCGCAACAAGGTTGCTATTTTGATAAAAGAGTTTTTGATTACATACCCACCACTCGGGAAGTAAAATTCTTGGAACAAGTTAATCCATTAACAGGCATCGCCTGGGAAATATCGGTGAGTTTTCCTTTCCATCTAGATACGACTTCTTGGTGGAGCCGTATCAACAAGTTTCTACTTGGGGAAAGGGGGGACGAGCTTTATGTTTCAGAGTCATGGATTTCATCTGAACTAGGAGTGGCGTAAGTGGTCGAGTGGCGCCGGCCCAGCCTAATTATATTGGCCCAAATGGCCTGGAAGTTCCGCTAAGACGGTCCATTCCTTAGGAGTCCAGTGTTTGGTTGACAAGTAAATCCGACAGGTTCTCCTTTACATGTAGAAAATGGTGGGGTTGCACTACTACGACTGATCATCTTAAGTGGTCTTCCTGGCGCGGCAAACTCCCGTAATGAGTTCATCATCTGGTTGGAAATTTCTGCAACACTACCCAGAGCACTTCGATAGAAAGGCTATGGCTGGGCGATTGTTGAGTGTTGGCAGGGTCGAGTTTTCAAAATGATGTTTCCATCAAATGAAGTATCTCGTAACTTCATTTCTTTTGAATGATATTTCAAAGATTGATTCTATACCAGTTATGCCTGGTAGCTTCATATATGTGATGAACTATTTATACCTTGAATGGTGGTAGTTCAAGTAGTATTCAGAAATGATATAAGTATATTGGAGTATCTTGTAACTTCATCTTTTCAACTTATATCTAGTAAATGATTATCTTATGCATGACAAAGATTTTCAGAAAAACGTTGAGACAAGGTTAAATATATGAGATCACCTTGCAACGATATTTTTATACAGTTATAAACTGGAACTCTGTGTATATTATACATGTTAGAGGATTTCAAAGATTGTGAAAAGTATATATGTATATATATACTGAATATTATGTGACTTGGTCGCGTTAAGATATCAACTTGGTTCATTTCTTCTTGACCAAGACTTTCTTGAGTACTATGAGAATGCCCATATATTGTAAGTTATTATACATACTATTTCGGTGGGCTTGTTGCTCACCCTTGCTTTCTTCTTTCATCACACAACATCAGATAGACAAGATGAACAGGACCAAGCTCCCAATTCGCGAGCGGATAGGAAACGTTCCGCAGTTTCCTATAGGCGTTGATGTCGATGTAGCTGAGGTAGGAACTACCAATAGGCTAGGCTTTCAACTTTTGATGTACCAGACTTATGTATATTTATGAGTTGTAATAATGGCAAAGAAATGTAAATTTATTCAGAAACCCTTTTAAGGTGTAATGGCATATAATTGTGGAATAAAATGACTCGTGTTATTTTTGGATATTCATCTTTGAGACTATAACTTGTGGTGTGTGTGTTTATTGTGGGGTCACAGTACAGAGTAGTTGATTGTTTATTAAGATTAGGTGTTATTAAGGGAAATGGAACTCGTGACAACCCGGATCCCTGACCCCGGATTTGGGGGTGTTACATTATGACTTCTTAAGTATTCTTCTTCTTTCGATTAAGTATTTATGGATCGAAGAATACTTCAATTACAACCTCGGAGTTGTAATTTTACCTTTAAGTATATCAACTTAAGGTTTTAATGTATACTTGTATATTGACGATTTTAAGGTCAAAGTATACTCTTTTAACTTTAAGCACGTTTATAAGATTTATGAGTCTTAGCCAAGATCCAAATAAATAAGTGGAAGTAATTGGCTTAAGATTGTGCTTTCGAAGTTTGGACGAATAGTTACGAGTATTTTATAGATATCGTAGTTTAACCCCACAGAACACTGAAAGATGTTAGAAGGGGCTTATACGATATGACTCATAATTATTTATATACACGATATGTGTTAGCCAAGATCCAATTAAATAGCATAAATTAATTGGCTAACTCGTGGATTTGATTCGTCCTTAATTTTAACGGATGATTACGAAGTGTTTATAGATCGAGTTATAATCCCCCGGAACACTAAAGATGTTAGAAGGGATTAAAATTATGCTTCCTAATAATTTATGTGCACAAAATGTGTTAGCCAAGATCTAATTAAATAAAGTGCAAGTAATTGTCTAACTCGTGAACTTAATCCGTTTTGATATTTGACAAATTACGAAGTGTTTATAGATCGAGTTATAATCCCCCGGAACACTAGAGATGTTAGAAGGGATTAAAACTTTACTTCGTAATATTTTATGTGCACCAATAATGTTAGCCAAGATCCAATAATAAAAATAATTGGCTAATTCATGAACTTGGGTCAAATATAATCTCCCCTTTGGAGATAAAGTACTTTTGTTTATAGATCTTCTTTTTGAGATGATTTATGTGAAGATCAAGTACTTATTCGAATTCCGAGTTCGCATCTTAGTTCTCTTGAGAACTTTGTTTATAAGAGATCTTGTATTAGAGCTTAATATAAAGTAGAGAAATTAAGTACAAAGCTCAAACAAAAAGAACTCAAATGAGAAGCTAAAAGTTACCACTTTTGAAGAACGGTCGAAAAAGTTCGCCGGAGGTTTGGCCGGATTTTGGCACTTTGGACGAACTTGGGCAGCCCTTAGGGAGGCCGGAAAGTGGTAGTGGATGAGCTCACTTGGTGGGATAAAGCTTGGTTGGGTGAAGCTAAGCTTGGGTTTCAAAAACCTTGTATATATGTAAGTATATAGAAGAGAGAGAAGGTTTTTGAGAAGAAGTGTGTGTATAGAATTTGAAAGAGATGAAGAGAAGCACTTCTTGAAAAAATCCCAGCAACTTTGTGGCTCTTTAGCGTGAAGAAAATGGGTTGGGGTGGGGGTTTATTTATAGGAGAAGTTGGGTGGATTGAATGGTTGAGATTTGAGAAGGAATGAATGGTGGATGGAGTGTATCACATGGAATGATGACATGGCAAGTAGGTTGTGTTTCTTTGCAAGTGGGAAGGAAGCACAAGCTAGTATTCATTCAAATCTCAGCTGATATATATATATATATATTAAATATATATTTTCCTTTTCTTTTAATCATTCTTTAATTACTTTAATTAAATATTAAGCACCATTAATTATGACCACTCCAAAAACTCTTAAATTAATATCATAAAAAATATGATAATTACCTAAATATTATAAAATGATGTCCTGCAAGTTTAGGTCAACTTTAGTCAATGGTAACTAGGTCAAATGTGGTCAACCGTGGGACCAATTGCCTCGATTTTTGTGCCCGAACAAGAATTCTCTGAATCCTACGAAAATTTTACCATACTTAGAAAATACCATTTAAATTATCCATACCAAATTTAAAGTCATTATAGAATGTGGAAGTATTTTATCTAAAAATGAAACTGTTTTGTCAGCCTTTCTTCCGAGTAAAAATACCATTGGTCTTGAAATAAAGGAGATGGATCTTTTGACCAAAGTTTTGACTTGTATAAATACTTAAAATATATTTCCTAATATATAAAATATATTTGGATGATAGGAAATGTATTTTAGTATTTTTGAATAATTTTCTCCGAGAAATACTGATTTTACGAAACGGGAGAAAATTACTGTAAGTATACAGGAATGAGTTGCGGAACTGGATATTAATATTCCAATCATGAATATTAATAATATTTGAATAAAAACTCTTTTGATATATGTAGAAATATATTTTGGAGGGAAGAGTTAAATATTTTTGATATAGCACGAGACCTCTAAAGAATATTTCTGCAATATTCCTTATTCGAGCTTGTTGCTATATTCCTGTTGCAACACAAATCTAAGAAATATCATATATTGATGTTTCTTCTTTGATCATATTGCCAGAGATATATTCCATAAAGATATAGTTTTGATATTTTGCAAGAATGGAATATCTCTTTTAACTGTTTTCGGTTCTTAAAAGTTGTTCTCGCATTTCTCTGTCCATTCGAACTTCTCAGTCTTACGAGTAAGCCGCGTTAAAGGGGCTACTATCTTTACAAACTTGAACGAACCTCCGGTAGTGACCGGCCAATCCTACCTCTGGTAGTTTCCCTAACCATGGTCATCAATTCCTCAGTGGTCCTTTATTCATTCTTGTCAGGATCCTCCACGGGATCCTCCTCAGCAACAATCCCTTCTAGGATAACATCCTCAACCGCTACATCCTCAATATGAACATCATCCGGTCCTGCGTTAGGACGCTCTATCGGATCCACAATCCGATCTCCAATTAGTAATAAAACATCATCGCGTTGTTGCTCCTCAACCTCAGGGTTCGGAGTCCCGCTACCATATACGATAACGAACTACTCTTCTATCACGATATTTATAAGGGTTCCCATAAGGGTTTTAACTATCAGTACTACGTTAGGTAGCCCGACTATGAACTTGGCAAGAGTTCTTATTATCTTAGTTATTATCTTAATGTCACATCATCTCTGAGGTTTATAACGCTTAGCTCTGATACCACTTCTGTAACACCCCCAAATCCGGGGTCGGGGATCCGGGTTGTCACGAGTTCCATTTCCCTTAATAACACCCAATCTTAATAATTAATCAACTACTCTGTACTGTGACCCCACAATAAACACACACACCACACGTTATAGTCTCAGAGATGAACATCCAAAAATAATCACAAGTCATTTTATTCCACAATTATCTGCCAATACACCTTAAAAGGTTTTCTGAATAAATTTACATTTTCTTTGCCATTAATACAATTCATAAGTATACATAAATCTGGTACATCAAAAGTTGAAGCCTAGTCTATTGGTAGTTCCCACCTTAGCTACAGCGACTTCAATGCCTATAGGAAGCTGCAGAACGTTTCCTATCCGCTCGCGAATTGGGAGCTTGGTCCTGTTCATCTTGTCTATCTGATGTTGTGTGATAAAAGAAGAAAGCAAGAGTGAGCAGCAAGCCCACCAAAATAATATGTATAATAATTTACAATATATGAGCCTTCTCATAGTACTCATGAAAGTCTTGGTCAAAAGAAATGAACCAAGTTTGATATCTTAATGCGATGAAGTCGCAAAATATTCAGTATATATACATATATACTTTTCAAAATCTTGGAAGTCCTCTTCCATGCATAATATACACAGAGTTCCAGTGTATAACTGTATAAAAATATCGTTGCAAGGTGATCTCATATATCTAACCTTGTCTCAACGTTTTTCTGAAAATCTTTGTCATTCACAAGATAATCATTTACTAGATATAAGTTTAAAAGATGAAGTTACAAGATACTCCAATATACTTATATCTTTTCCAAATACTACTTGAACTACCACCGTTCAAGTTATAATTAGTTTCAAAATTTCATCACGTAGATGAGACTACAAGACCAGATTTGAATAGATTAAATCTTTAAAATATCATCAAAATAAAATGAAGTTACGAGATACTTCATTTGATGCAAACATCAATTTGAAAACTTGACCCTGCCAACACTCAACAATCGCCCAACCGTAGCCTTTCTATCGAAGTGCTCTGGGTAGTGTTGCAGAAATATCCAATTGGATGATGAACTCATTACGGGAGTTTGCCGCGCCAGGAAGACCACTTACGATGATCAGTCGTAGTAGTGCAACCCCACCATTTTCTACATGTAGAGGAGAACCTGTCGGATTTACTTGTCAACCGAACACTGAACTCCTAAGGAATGGACCGCCTTAGCGGAACTTCCAGGCCATTTGGGCCAATATAATAAGGCTGGGCCGGCGCCACTCGACCACTTACGCCACTCCTAGTTCAGATGAAATCCATGACTCTGAAACGTAAAGCTCGTTCCCCCTTTCCCCAAGTAGAAACTTGTTGATACGGCTCCACCAAGAAGTCGTATCTAGTTGGAAAGGAGAACTCACCGATATTTCCCAGGCGATGCCTGTTAATGGATTAACTTGTTCCAAGAATTTTACTTCCCGAGTGTTGGGTAAGTAATCAATTCATTTAACAAAACAGCAACCTTGTTGCGAATATAAAACACACCACAGAGCCGGATCCCTCAGGTTTTGAGCGAGTATTTAAATCTCCCTCGAAAGGAGGATCTTAAATATAAAAATGAGTTTTGGGATCCGCTCTAACTTTTAAAAATCATTTTGAAGACTCGCAAAACATTTTTAAGAATGTTTGGAGTGATGCTGATTTAACAAAATAAATCAGTCCCAATATATTAGAAAATATCTGAATATTATTATTTAAATAATATTTCCATAAAGAATAATCTTTATAAAAATAATTGAAGTAGAAGTTTTGAAACTTATACTTGAAATGAATATTAAATATCCAAAGATATACCTATACGAAAGTACTATCTTTATTTGAATAATCAAAAGTGAGTTTGATTATCGACACCTTATTCTTTAATAAAATAAAGAATATATCTCAGCAAAAAATGGGAGTCATAGATCCTCAAATGAATATTCAAATAATATTCAATAAATAAAATAAGCTGAGTCATAAGCCCTCGAATGAATATTCGAAATAATATTCAATAAATAAATAAGCTGAGTCATAAGCCCTCGAATGAATATTCGAAATAATATTCATTAAATAAAATAAAGGAGTCATACATCCTCAAATGAATATCCAAGTAATATTCAATAAATAATATAAAGGAGTCATAAGTCCTCGAATGAATATTCAAGATAATATTCATTAATAAAATAAAGTTATCGAATAAACCTTATTCGATTAATAGTTTTGAAAACTATAACCATATATATATATATAAATATATATATATATATAAAAAATCTACTCGGGATCCTCGACTCCCGGTTTAGAAAATGTTTTCACCTTTGGGTCCCTATACTAAGGGTATATGCAAATTACCGCTATTCTCTAGCATAGGTATTATCAACTGAACCAACAGATATATATGGCAAGAATACGAAACAGGCATGCATATATATACCATATCAGCATGCTTCAATATATCACAAAATTTGCTAATTAACCAACATGCATCTATCACAAGATAATGCATATACATATATACATCACAACAACAGTATAACGGGTAGAAAACTTGCCTGAGCGACTGGGGGTGATAAAAGGCTCGGGACGAGTCTGGTAACCTATAAACAACAAGTAAGTTGGAATTAAACCAAAGTCACTTGTAAATCTATACTCTAACTACCTTAGACTCTAACGCTCGTTTTGCGCTTACTGATTCTCTTAAGTCACTCGAGTACCCTCGGCTCCACCATTTTTTATAATTTAACCATTACAAGTTTTAAGGTGATTCCTTCGCAAGTGTCTTACCAACTGCCTAACACTCTTACCACAATTGTTTCATACACTAATTAACCCTTTTTGGTCTTTAACCTATGTTTCAAAGTGAGGCGAGGGGAAAAGTTTCGTTCGCGAAACGCCGTTACTTAAAATGGTCGTTTCTCCTAAACCGTACATCGGAATCAAACGAACTACATATCAAAACGAAGCTCGTAACATGAACTATCTAAACATGGAAATGGTGAAAATCTAGCAGGGAGCTCTCGAGTCTAAATATTATGAACAAAAGCAGTCTAAAGTAAATCGGACATTACGACGGCTATGTTTACGCGATTACCAATGTTTAAACTACTCCAAATAACCACCAATCAACTCATAACCATCAATACAACAAAACTTCACCTAAACCATACCACATCAGTCCATAATCTCCAAGGTTTTCAACTCAAACAACCACAATCAAGACCTATGAACTATAATCAAGCTTCAATTACCAAAGCACTTCCAAATCAGACCAAACTACTAATAATCACAATCCATGCTTCTCATTTCACAAAACCAACCATTAAACTTACTAACAAATAAAGTAAAGGCTAGGGTTTGAAGTTTATACCTTCCTTGGGAGGTGTTAAGTTGCTAGGAAGCCTTAGGGAGCCTCCTACAAGCTTGATATTTCCAAAGAAATCAAGAACACAAAGTTAGGCTTTGAAGTTTCTAAAAGTCCGATTTAAAGAACTGTAAACATGAGGGTCTTACCATGATTATTTGGACGAGACTTGTGAACAAGAGTTGTAGGTCATCTCAATACCTTTCCAATGAGCTATAGAACACAATATTTGAGTTAGCAATGAAGGAGATACAGCAGTTTTAGTGTGCTGGTTCTGTTGTGGCCGAGAGCAATGGAAATGGGGGAGGAAATGCTTTTGCTTTCTTGTGTTGGTGGAATAATGTGGTGGATAATGATGGGTTGTCTTGATATTTTGCTAGGTTAATAATAAACAAAGGAGTTAGTGGAAGATGATCTCAACATTTGCCATGTGTTGGTGATTTGTGGTGAGATGAGATCATCCCTAGTTAACTATATAATTAACTAGCCATTCCTTCCTAACTATCACTTGGTTTCTTGTTTGATCAACCATCCACTTGCCTTGCCACTTGCAAAGGTATTTACAAGAGTCGTTATTCATTTCTTTGTCCGGTTATCACTCAATCTCGTTGATCGTTTGGTTAAATACCTTAATGGTTTAATTGATAAAATCTTCTTGGTATTTTTAATACCTAAATTAATTCTCCTTTATAATCCTTGAATTTAAAATCCTTCATCTTAAAATTAATTCCTTAAATCCCTTAATGTCTGGTGAAAATCTCGGGGAAAAATAAAAGTGCTCGTTTTCAAAATCCGACAGCTTTTACATACACTTATTTTCTTTATGGAATACTAATACGATCTTAGAATTTCCATAACAGTACTCCTATATATCGTGGTCTGATAATTTTTCTTAATCTGCATTGTCAACAAAAGTTACTATTCATCCGGGTTTCAAAAATCTCCAAAAATTGGGGTTATTACAGTGCATATGTTGGTTCTTGTGTCCAGTCTAATTCATTGTTGATCGCCATTAACAGCATTCTCTCTCGAAAAGTTTTATGTTTACAAAACCGGACAAAACCCTGATTCAAGAGATGAATTTGGGAATTGCTCGCCACTTTAGATTTATAATGAAGTTACCAGCCAATATTTATTCGCTCAACTCCCTCAAATAAATAGAATTATCTAAAAAATTATTTGAAGATTTTGTCCGGAAATTTTCATTTGATATTGATGCTTGGAAATCATTTATATACTTGCTGGACATTTTTGGCTCACTCTTACTTTGTAAATTCTTATTTCTTTCAGAAACATATGAGGATAAAAGTAAGTAGCTTTTGATAGACAAGAGGAACTAGAAAGATCTCCGCTACAAGAAGACGAAGACGTTAGAAAATAAGACCGGAGAATTAGTACAAAGGTATTTAAACTTGTATTTTAGTTGTTGTAAATTATAGAAGGTTAGATTCTTGTTTCATACCATAATTTGTAAATGTTCCGGATTGAATGGGGTCATTTGTATATTATTTAATGTTATGTAAAGATTGTTTAGTAATACCAAATCTTGACCCCGGATTTGGGTTGTTACAAGTTGGCATCAGAGCAACAGGTTATTGGTCCATGAAATAAGAATAGGTGAGAGTAAGATAGGAGTGATAGGTCATATAAGATAAGGAAGACCCTAGGTATACTCATTTTGAGTTTGAGTTGAGTACGAATTAGGGTTAACAGATCCGATATAGAATTAGTAAGATAGGATTGTTGAGGGAAGTGTAAGGTGAATATAGCAACGCTATAGATGTATTGAGTTCTCAGATCCTATAGTAATGAGGAGTCGAAAGCTCGTCGGAGATTGGGTATATTACCCCACTCTTCAGGTGGTTTTAAAGAAAAATGCAATTGATTCTTGTGAGAGCTTCGTGTAAGGGAAGCTAGGTGAGTTTTAGTATGATTTAACTTAGAATTAGGTAGTAGGACGAGCTCCACGCCGAAGGCAACGAGTTGATGGAAGCTGATGAAGAGCCGAAGTTGCAAGCTGCAAAGGCACCATCATTACAAGACAGTTCTTATCACTTATCGGGCGATGCGCGAGGAATGGTATCTACCTTATTAGATATAGGAAAGACTAGCAAGGAGATGCGACCTTATCTGCGGGCAGAATGTCGAATTGAATTAGTGGTTGTAAGTATAACATCAAGGACGACGACGAGAACTCCAAAGAAGTATCATACGTCAGCACTGGGTTGGATTTACGAATAAAATTGTATATAACGATGAAGTTTCGTCGACTAATAAATGTAAACGGAACCCAAGGAGAAATAGGAAATATACCGAAGTGGAGAGACCCGTACATGGGCATTCCTTTAATTAGATATTTCATTAACGGATTATAAGAATGGCAAGTAACTTATATAGTAATATTTGATTTTTAAAATTTTAAACGAGATTTCAAAAAAGATTTCCTTAATAAACTTTTAGAAGATCTTTGCATAAAATGAGTTTCACAATTTGGTTGTCAAATTACTACTTAAGTTCTTGTTATTATAAGTGAAGAATGACCTAAAAGAATAATGAATCTAGATTCAGTGTTGGTAGTTCGGAGGACCAAGTAGACCCACTACCAGGAAGAAATTTTAAGGTTTTGCCGTGAAAGACAAATATTAACTTTGTTTAATAATACCAATAATTGAATCAACATGTTAAAACATTAATTACCCAATTCATGAAATTATTAAAATTTAACAAGATTCGTGATTCAAACAGATAAGTGGATGATTGAAGGAAATGGAAGACTCTTCCAGATGATTGGAGAAGAATAGTATTCCTATCGACGAAACTGAGACATTGCATGATAGATGGTTATTCTACGCGGCATAGACGAAATCGGAAGCAATGATTATAAATTTCATAAGGACGCGATTACGATCAAATTATTAAAGCATTTAATGTGGGGGCATTTCCAGACGACATTCTGAAGTTATAATATGACCTGAATTGTGAATCTCTTATTCGAATGGTTCCTGAAGGCATACGTAAGTGAAGCGTGGACGGTGACCAATACTGACATTCTTTCCTTTAATACGATGACATATATTCTTCTTGAGTCCTGAATACGTCTGAACTTTTGGTAGTAGTAAATTATATGAGGCAGGAACAAAAGAAAATTTATTATATTCCTTCTGAATTATTTATTTTCTCAAAATATTGCTTCTAGATTGAGACAAACAGTGTTGTGATGTGACACTTTATCGAAATGACAAAGAGTCTGGTGGGACGCCACCTAATCATGTGATGTATGCCATATAGTGCGAAAGACTGGCCATCTTGAGTACGAATCTCCAAGCCGTACATACGACTTTCATCGAATACGGCGGTTGTCTCATTCATATCTAAATCCTTCCTTTTTCTTCTTCCTTCAATTTATTGACTTACGGATTCTCCTAATTGTTTGTTGCATTGTTATTCCTTATCCAATTTTCCCATCAAAATCATATTCACAAAAAAAACTCCCCTCTTGCATAGAGACTATTCTTTGACGATTTCAAAAGAAATGGAATAGTCCCGTGTAACATGTAGAATTATATGTCGAATATAGATATGATTACAAGCCAATAAATGGTGGACATCTTCGGGCAAGGGAGAAGGAATTCACTGATAACGTGGACGTGGTGAAGACACCAAGTCAGATAGTTGTTCTTGTTACGAGGATCTCGTCAGTATGGTAGGTTGCAGTAACACGATGCGCTTTAAGTCAGGGGAATTTGACGTTGCGCTTTAAGGCGGGAGAATTTGACGTGAGATGAACAGTTAGCAAATAAATTAGATATAAAATAAGGAAGTAAAGCTGTGTGCATCGGACAAAGCGAACGAGTGTCGGGGCGACAATCGAAGATCAGGAGAATTATGAACAATGACTTAGACAGGCAATTAATACGTGAAGCATCCCTTCATCGCGGGAAGATATTTTTCATGAAGATTCAAGATAGAAGAAATCTTAATTGCAACCAAATTTCATATATGTTCTTCAAGAAATTCTGAGGTTCTCTAACTTGAGTAAATAAGTTATGGTAAATCTAATACCCATAACCGGATCAATGACGAAAGTTCGATACGAAGCAATGGTGACTCTACTGTGAAACCTTTTAATAAATAATGATCTGGCGATTGAGTTTCTACTAGATTGTGATGATTATGATGGAAACCATGCGTGGTTATTAAAAGATAAACAGATTAGTTAATGGAATTGAGTGTGTATCATCAAGATAAATGATTGGTGTGATTAGCTAAAGGATGTGACATAATTCTTAAGAGTAACTATACACTAGTAGTAATGATAAGAAATAAGACTAAAAGATATCCACAAGACAAATTTATAAACGAGTCTCAGTGATATGAATCCTTAATTAGAGCGCTTAGACTTTAAAGATAAGTTAAAAGAATCGCGAAATAAAGTCTTTGAAAAACAACAGGATAATCTTAAATTCATTAATAATATTATGTGATATTCTAAAAAAAACTGAGAAAAGATATAATTATATTAATTGTTGTCGGTTAAGACCTTAGTCCGATTAAAAGCAATGCATGCTATGTCAAGATAATAGTTAATGTGATTATCAACGTGACGTATTCTGAATTATGTTGAACTAATGAATTTGGTTGATCGAAGTGGGTGGATATGATTGTAGATGATGTGGTTGATTGATGGTGTCGGCTTGAGTCCAACTGGTAGTCGATGGTGTAGGGGAAGTGCTGCCCAAATTTTTAGAAATTACCCTAAGAATAAAGAAGTATATTTTCATTCTCATTGGTACTCCAAATGATTGTGATCTCGATTCTTGGAAAAGGTTGTTATGACCAAACCGACTTTATGTAATTGGTCTTTGATTCCAGTTAGCCAGTCATCACTTGGTTTAATTGATCAATTAAAAGAGCTAACTAATTAACTTCACCAACTAATGGTCAGTTAAATGGAAATCGATTCCAATTATATTAAGTCAGCTTCTGACAAGATATTCAGATTCGAAATCAAAGCAAGTAAGAATTTGGAGGAAGTAAAGATCTTCGTAGAAACTGGAAATTTAGTAGAATCAGCGTGATGTTACTGCAAGCGTGTGCGAGAATTTATCTAGATGAATAGGCCTTTGCCATAAACAAGAAGAGCGTTTTCAAGAACTGAAGGTTCAAGACATAAAAAGAGATTTATCATCTGTAATGGCGTTCCAGGAAGGACTTGAATGTATACCTATATCGAATGACGATTGAATGGAAGCTACTGTAAAATAGTGGAAAACTCCTAAATACAAGTATCATATATAAGACAGAGACTGACAAAGTCCGCATGTGAACTCGAGAAAAAGAAATGCAGATCAATTGGAGAAAGCCAAATATGCGATCAGTGATGACTTAAGCGAGGTTAAGAAAATAGCTATCAATGAATTTTAATAATTCTGTTAGTAAGAATTTAAATATTATAAATAAAAGCCTTCATTCCAGTGTGAACTCCAGAAATGGCATATCTAATAATAACAGATTAATATTGTCAAGAAAAAGAGATTCCTTATGTTTAAAAGAGATAAAGAATGGAGAACTAATTAAGAAAAGAAGTAGAATCAAAAGGATGATAAAGAAATTTTATAAAATAGTCCAGAATATAAGCAAGTTGTGAACGTTAGTGTGCCAGAACTAATATGAGAATAAAGTGAAATGCTGATAATTCGAGATAGGAATTTCACTCAAAGATTATGCGTAAACCGGGAAGATTAGACAAAGGTATTAGTGGCGAACTGTTAGAGGAAAGCATTATAATGAATCCCATATCAGAATTCTCTAGAATTAAAATAAATTCCTGAAGGATCTAACGGATGATTTACCTAGGTTACCTCGGAGCATGAGGTAAAATTTCTCATTGGTTACTGCACAGAGGCGAGCTGGTGTCAAAAGCCCCGTATCGTATGGCCCAGTAGAGATTAAGTAATGAGTTAAGGAGACTTCAGGAGTGGGGAATGAAGGAATAATGAGATAAGGAGTGTTTCGCGTTATGCACAAAGGTGGTCATGGAAAAAAGAGAATGGAGGTATGAAGTTACGTATTGATTATCAGAAGTTGTAAGCCTGAGGATTGAATGAACATAGTGTATAAGGAATATTTGGATAGTGTAATGGTATTTATTGATAACATCCTCGCCCATTCAAGGACTAAGGAAGACTAAGTTGAATGCCTGAAGATATGTCTGTGGAGGGTTGAAAAGTAGCAACTGTGTTCTAAACTTCAAAGGTATGAATTATGGTCATAATTGATTATGAGCTACGGAGGTATGGTTAATTACCAACCATGCAATGTCTATTTAGGGACAGATGTCTTAAGTAGAAAAGAAAGAGTGAATATCATTAAGATTGCTGGGGAGTGGGTAAAGGAATTTTAAAAAGTTAGAAATTGAAGAGCAGGTTTTGATTCAGTTTCTGGTTTATGCTGATACTTACTTTGTTGTTAAAAATCAAAGGTGGTATTAATATAGATGATTGATGTTGACTTCAGCATGGAATGTGGTGAGCATCAAAGTTTGTATTGATATCTAATTTGATATGACAACAAAATGAGTATTAATAACAAGAGTTTGATTTTGAATAAAGTTATGATTCTTCCCATTCCAAATTAATATATTTTCTTTCAAATAGTAAAATATTCTCGCTCGGTGAATATATTTTATAGTGATTGAAAAGAAATTGGGGTATATTGTTAAGTGGTAAGTTAAATGCAATTGTTGAGATTTTTCCTTTAATTTTAAATTTTTGAATAGATTTAGGACATTTAGAAACCGAAGATGCCATGAACTCGGTATATTATGCGCAGAGGAATGAAAAGTACAGGAGACCGGCTAAAGGTTCTCGAATGCGACTGAAAATGATCATAGGTCAGGCTAATCGAACCAAAAGAGACGTGGAGGTAAAGTAGAACAGCCAGTGAAAATGGAAGGCATTTAAGGGCACAATTTATTAGAATTAGAAAGAAAAGAAGATTAGTATAAATTAAGTTAGTCCTTTGAGAAAATGAGATAGATAGAATGATTGCGAATGAGTTGGCCTTGTTGTTACAGGTATAGCGAGTTCATAAGACATTTATATGTGTACAACCAGGGAGAGTAATTTAGCTCGAAATGTTTGAAGTGAAGATTGAGTTGGGTTGCATGAGCAACTGATAGATTTGATGTCGGTAGGGGACCGTTGAATAATGATTAAAGTGATGAGTTCTGAGAAATTTTGAGTTAAATACTTGAAACGTATCATTGTCTGTTCCTTAGCATTATTCTGAGGACAGAATCCTTTTAAGGGGGGAAGGATGTAATATCCGGGAAATATTATGTAATTGTTTTTATCAATAAATAATTATTATGTGATTATTATGTGAATTTTGGTGAATTATTTGATGATTGGTATTAATATTTGGGTGCTGATATTTGATAAAATTAGGATATTTTAATTTCTAATTATCTAGAATTAAATATAGACAATTTTGGTATTTTTATGTCAATTGTTGGATCATTATATGATTTTATAAGGATTTATAGAATTAATAATGATTATTTTTAAGTAATTACTAAATTACTTTTTAGAAATTGAAATCGTCTCACTTCAACCGTTTTTGCATTTTTACAACCTAAAACTCTTCGGAAACCTCCTTCCTTACCTAATCTGATGATTCTGAACACTTTCCGTGTTTTAACTTTTTGGATCCGGGGTACGAATTGACCCGTATGAGTCCCGGTGCAAAATTCTCAATACGATAACCATTTTATAGATCGATAAAACTCGTATTTTCGAAAGGCGAGGTTTTATCACCTTATTTGTGTATAAAGTGTTTTATAAGAGGATCTGTTTTAATAATTATCCAAATCTGGTATTAAAATCGTATCATCTTTATAGTCACTTAGCGGCTAAGTAATCCATTTTCGGATCTGATATGTCAATGTGATTATCGAATTATTAAATAAATAAAATACTTGATGGGTCTGTTAGCTGTGTGTTGCTTTATTTTTTAATTATGTGTGATTTGTTGGGTACAAAGATCATTTGTATAATTAATTATTGAGTTGTACGAATTTGTTTTGCTTTTAAAGTGATTTTATTGAATATTTATTTTTATAAATGTTAAAATTATTTCTAAAATTATTTTTGTTACTTTATAATTTTATTTACTATTTTAGGAATTTATAAAATTTAGAAATCAATATTTTATCAATTATTCATCTTTAAATGATTTTCTGATCGCATTTAAGTGTAAATTCTGTATTAAATTCAGAAATGCTTCAAAAATTATGAAACTTATATTTTATTAAGTTTGGAATATTTCGAGAATTTTATAATTTATTCAGGTAATTTTATGGCTTTTATTTACTCACGCGTTATTCATTAATTTGTTAAAATGCGGGTTGGATATGAGTTCCCAAAAATGATTTAAAAAATTATAAAACTTATATTTTTTTATCTTTTGAATATTCCGGAAATTGTTATATGTAATTTATATTTTTCTCGACAAAATTTTACCTGCAACTATTTCATTAAATTGCGAGAAAACGGGTCAGAAATTATAATAAAGTAAATAAGTAGTAACAGTCCCATGCATCTCCCCCCACCTCCCTCGACCTCACCTCCTCTCTCTCTCAGATTATCTCTCGCTACTCTCTCTTGGTCTCTCGACCTCGATTTCTCTCTATACTCCTTCTCTCTCCTCAATCTCTTTCTTTCTCTTCCTCACCCCCGCTGTTCCTCGTTTCTGGTAGGTACCGGTCGTCGTTTGAATTTTTCCGGCCACTATCGTTGCTTGCTTGATTGTCTGTTTAATTGAAATGTATATACGTGTTGTATGTATATTTGTCAGTTGAATGGAGGGGTTGATGTGTGGGCTGAACTGTTTCCGTGCTACTATGTCGCCTGATTTTGGTTCTGGTTGCCGGCGCGTGTACGCGCGTGGCCTGAGTTGAATAATTTCTGATTTGTTTTGTTCGGTTATTCCTGATAAAATTTATTCAGTATTTATAGAATTAAATTTTTACAGATCGGTAGAATCCGTAAGGAAACCCGAAGTTTATCGGGTACCGACGAATTTTACCGCCACCGGCGATGAGCCTCGGCGAGCCGGTGGTGGACGATGATGATTAATTATGAGTCCTAAATTATAAATAAATAAAAATTAGTCTGTAAAATAAATTTCAAAATGAATAATAATAATGAATAATTGAGTTCGTATCGGTGGTTGGGATTGTGAATTGGATTATAAATTGCATTGTTGTTGCACTTGTTGTGGATTTGACGTCGAATTGATTCGACGGGTAGGCCGATAAACAAAGGAGACGCTATCCAATTTTCGGGAAATTTAATCCTGAAAATACGGGAACGTACCCTATAATTATCAGAGACGTCGAACAAAGATATATAATTATATTAGACGAACCTAATTATGTGTTGTGACAAGATATTTTATAAATAAACGATCACCTTATTTTTTTTCAAAACAACGAGTATATGTACTTTCCGAACGTAAGTACCAAGCCGAATTTTGAAGATGTGAACCTTGAATGTTATGTGTATGTCAATAATACATATAAATACGAGTTAGGTTATGCAATCGTATGGGTAGAAGTAATAATGATACTATGTTAAGCTTAAACGATTATCTGAATTAGAGTATCTCAACCCTGTAGGTCCTGGTCGGGAGGCCCGAGGATTGACATCGGATTAAGAATGATATAGTGGTTAGTTGTTGAGCTAAGAAAGATTCCAATCGAAGGATATAAAGGGATAGAACTGTGTCCAGGATAGGCTAGTGGTTTGATGATAAATCCGAACGTTCAGGTCGGACCGAAGTCAACCTATAATAGTGATTATAGCTTAGCAAGGCAAGTATTCCTTATTTTTCCGTAACATACTGCAATTAGTTCATTCCTATTCAAAGTTCAGAATAGTTAACTATTTTATATTTCGCTGTAATTACTCTTAAATATGCAAGTCCTTTTCATTATTGTTCCTATATTATCGGTTGACCTCTTGAGCAAATACCTATTCTTTCAGGTATTTGTGAACCCTGAATTGGAATTTTTGAAATCAAAATGATTTGACAACAAAATACTCTACGGGCTGGATAGTTATTGTGAGGGCCAGTGATGAGCTGGATCCTATGGGCCAGGGATGGACCTGACCCTTGGGCCATAGTGCCTGGGTACCCTATATGTTGGTGGGTCTATGTAGTTGGGCATAGATCCGCACTGTATCCTGACTGATCAGCAGGGTATAGTGCATATATTGGTTTTAGTATCCAGTCTAATTCATTGTTGATCTTCATTAACGGCATTCTCTCTCGAAAAGTTTTATGTTTATAAAACCGGACAAAACCCCGATTCAAGAGATGAATCTGGGAATTGCTCGCCACTTTTGATTTATAATGAAGGGCTGGTAATAGCCAATGTTTATTCGCTCAACTCCCTCAAATAAATAGAGTTGTCTAAAAAATTATTTAAAGATTTTTTCCGGAAATTTTCATTTAATATTGATGCTTGGAAATCAATTATATACTTGCTGGGCATTTTTGGCTCACTCTTGCTTTGTAAATTCTTATTTCTTTCAGAAACAGATGAGGATAAAAGTAAGTAGCTTTTGATAGACAGCAGGAACTAGAAAGATCTCCGCTGCAAGAAGACAAAGACGTTATAAAATAAGACCAGGGAATTAGTACAAAGGTATTTAAACTTATATTTTAGTTATTGTAAATTATAGAAGGATAGATTCTTGTTTCATAGTATAACCTGTAAACGATCCGGATTGAATGGGGTCATTTGTATATTATTTAATGTTATGTAAAGATTGTTTAGTGACACCAAATCTTGACCCCGGATTTGGGTTGTTACAAAAGTCTTCCGACTGAAGGCTCTGAATGATCAAACGATCTAGGGGTAAAAGAATCTTCCATCGCCGCCATCTGGAAATCGCGTCGCTAGATAAGGATCTCGAATCTCATCACGGATCGCACTAAAACCTATTATTTGGTCGCACTCAACTTCTCGACGTTCTATTATTCTATTTATTAATTCTAATCTTACCCTCTACCCATTCTCGACAATCTAGGCTTGTTTCAGTGATTTATAACCTGTACCTCTAATACCAAACCTGTGACGCCCTCCAAACCTGGGTCAGAAGTTTGGGGTTCACAACACACACACTCAATATATAAATACCTGTTTATGAAAGTAATATATGCAAAGACCCTTCTTACCATAACCATGGATCGCAACAGGTTAAAGTATGAAAACAAGCCACAACCTTAACTTTTATTACATCGTACCAAATCCCAACTAGTTCCGCTTACAACTGATAATGATATTATTCTTACAATCTTACATAACTCATCTACATTATAAAGCTCCTGCTAACTCGGCCCATCATATCCTGGAATCCTAGCTCGCACACTGGACTGGGAATCCTCGTTACCGACAATTTCCTTTTCAACTGTAAAATAACATAATAGATTTGCGAGAGTGAGCTAACCAGCTCAGCAAGTCATAATAGAAATAACCGAGGTTTAATAATGATCAGTTGAAATGATTCATAAGAATCAAGTTTCTAGATAAACAATGAATAAAATTGGATATTCTTTTCATTTTTTTTAAAAACAAGGTTAGGCTGCTGATCAGTCACGCACTAACCCCGAGCAAGGCTCCCAGCTTTGCTCTATATACTGGATCCAAGGCACGCATTGGCCTAATATGACCACAAATCTTGTCTGACCACTAATCTGGTCCACATTTATAAAACCATCCAATTCTAAAATAATTTAATAGGATAACCATTGCAATTCAATAAAATAGAATTATAATTAACATTGATAAAGCATTTATCTCAGAGCATAAAACATTCCACAGGTATCACCAGGGTGTATCACGGTGTAAATATGAAAAATGGCTTCAAGCCTGATGAAGAATTAAGTATCTAAAAAACAATGGTTCAATGATAATACAGGGTATTGATCTTGGATGTGATAGGGTATTTCAAGGTGTATAAGTTTCCGTATACTCAAAAAATTCTGTTGAAATACTTGGTTTATGGTGTGTATATATTTTCAGAGTAGTATTGTATTGGTATGGTCTAATATCTGGGAAATCAACCGTTGGTGGTTTACAAGAAATAAAGCTTACAGCTCAAGTTCAATGATATGATCAGGGTTCAAGTTGAATAGTTTAAGCACTTGCAATGTAAAACAAGATTTATTTTGAATACTAGCAACATGTTATAAAAAAAGTTCAGAAATATTTGCAATATATCTCGAAGAAAGGTTCAGAAGGACTTGCCTTATCATAGATAATTTCCAACTTTACTTGTACTCATCTAACAGTTCTACTCATCAATCACTTTCCTTCTTTTTCTATGCCTTGCTTCTATTCATCAATCACTTGTCTTCTCTTTCTATGCTTCAATTTTATCTATGGATTACTGACTTTCTTTTTCTATGTCTTTCTTACTCTACTAGGAATCACAAGCATCTATCAATACTCAATCTCAAACTATTCTAATCGTCACATAGACGTCATAAGCTTTTATCTACCCTTCGTCTTACCCAAATCCGATTTACGGATTGAAAGTTACAGCAAAAACCGTCAAACAATAACCACATAGGCATATAACACATCAATTAGATAGCACGTAGCAAATAGAATGCAAGATATTCGATCAAAATAATTTTTCAAAGAAGATTCGGGGTCAAAATGATTTTCCAGTTATTTAATACGAATTTTTGAATATTTTTCGGAATTAAAATGGGCCTCCGAATCATTTTATAATTAAATAATAGGGTTCAAACACCCTAATCTGACTTTAAAATATTTTTATAATAATTATCGAGCCTTGAAAATAATTTAAAATAATATTTTAAAGCTCAAAACTATTTTTCAGGATTTTTAAATCAAAATAAATAATTAAAATTAATTAAATAATTAATTAACAACTAATTAACAACTAATTAAATTAATTAATCAATTAATATTTAAATCAATTAACTAATTAAATAATTAATTATCAACTAAAATTAATTAATTAATTAATTAATTAAGATTTAATTTAGAATAAAAAAATTTCAGAATATCAAAATAATGAATTTTGGGAATTTTAAATAATTAAAACATTTTTATGAAAATAATTATAAACAGAAATCTAATTTTTGAAAAGTTTAGAACAAAAATCCATTTTTTGAAATTTTCTAAAACATAAATCTAATTTTTGTAAAACAGGAGAAACTTAAGGGGTTAAATAGCAATTTACCCACCCCCGTCGTCATCTCCGGCGACTACATCGGCGGCAACTTTGCCGACCACTTATACTTTGCCCAGAACATCACACAAAACTGCAAATTAGTAGTCCTAGTGGCCAGGAACTTCACCATGGTCTTGGAATCTCAAAAAAACGTTCCAGTCGACCGGAAAATCGACTGGAACTTTTTCGATTCCGACAAGCTTCGCAACTCCGGTGAGCTCGATTCGGTTATCCTCTGTCTTCAAAACTTACATCATTCAATTTATTTTTCAATGATCTACAAACTGGTAACAACAATTCATCTAATAACCCCTAATACAGAAATACCAAATTTCAATTAAGAACATTCAAATACATAAACCCTAATTTCAATTTCCAGAATCAAACATCAATTTCTCTATGTTATTGAACTCTATTTTTGACATATAATATAGCAAATTGACCAGAAAAATATTATCTACACGATGAAATCATCAAATCATATCAACAACATCAAGAACAAATTTTCATAATTTAATCTTTAATAAATTCGAAATAAAACAATTAAATACAAAAAATACCTTGATTCTTGCTCAAAAACAGATGATTGATTCAGAAAGACGTTTTCGAGAGTTTCGTTTTGATATATTGCATGCCCGAATCGGAGTTCGATAACGCCTCTGTTTGTGCGATTGATTTTCAAGAATGCGATGAATTTTAAGGTTTTTCTCTAGAAAATATATAGTTTTATTGTTTGCAAATGATTATTTGTACAAAATACAATACTGTATTGGCTATTTATAATTACGGAATATTAGTACGTTCTGGATCGTGTTGGATCGATAAATACGTTTCTTAACCGCTAAGTAACTATAAATACGATCCTATCGGATAACGTTTTGGATAAACATTATCCTGTTTTGGATAAGCATTATCCTGTTTTGGATAAGTATTATCCTATTTTGGATAAATATCAAAACCGGGATTTTATAAAATGATTTGTACGAAGATAATGTTATCGAAAAGGGTTAGCGTATCGAAAATTTTGCGCCAGGCCGCGCACGAGTCAAACCGTAATCCGGATCGAAAAAGTCAAAACACGGAAAATGTCCGGAATTACCAGATTAGGTTAAAAAGGAGTTTTCGGAAGAGTTTCGGGTTGTAAAAACGTAAATTGGTTGAGATTGGATGATTCCTGGATTTAGAAAATGAAATTGTAATTATTCAGAAAATAATTAATAAATTCATAAATCAATATAAAATTATATAACACTCCAAAAATTACTAGAAAAATACCTTAATTATCTATATTTTATACTGGACATAATAAAATTAACATACTTATACTTTACCACATATAAAAATCGACATAACAACACCAATCATCAGATAATTCACCAAAAATCACAATATAATCATATAATAATCTTTATCAATAAAAATAATTACACGCTATGTCCCGGATATTACAAAACTTATTACCAGAAATCTCAATCTCACAGTTCACACAAACTTGATTAACAGATACATGTTCCTGATTTGCTAATTCCACATTTATTATTTCATTTAACCATTCAACCGGGCAATTTAATTTATTAAAAAAATATTGAGAAATAAATGATCGAGTTGATCCCAAATCTACTAACACTTTGGCACAGAAAGAATTCACAATAAGCGTACCTATCATAACATCAGTATCCTTGATAGTGTCCTTTACAAACATGTCAAAAACTCTGGCCTTTGGAATCTCATTCACTAATGGTGTGGAACCCATAATTCTCAATGCATTATCAACTGGGGTTGGTGTCTTGCAATCCCTTTCTATATGTCCTGGCTTTCCGCACTTAAAGCATGTAAATCTAATTGCTAAAGCCTTAACTGCTGGATTTCGGATAGCCTGATCCCTGGCTCTCTGGCTGGCTGGTTACGACACTCCCTTGAATAGTGCCCTTTCTGGTTACACTTATAACAAACCACATTCAACTTGTTAAAAACTCCTCTATGCTTCTTCCCGCATACCTGACAATCTGGTAAGGCTAACCTCAGTTGATTTGGCTGGTTCCCAGTGGCTGGACAATTGCCTTGACCTCCGTCGCCTGCATTTTGCTTCTTGAAATTAAAATTTCTCTCTGGCTGAAACTTGCCTTTCTTTTGGTTGAAATTTGGAAATTCCCCTGCTTGTGACTAACCTTCAGTTCCTTCAAACTTTCTTTTCTCACTCTCCTTCTCCTTTTGTGACATTTCACTCTCCGTCTCTGCAATCATGACCTTTTGTACAACTCTTGCATAAGTATCCAATTTAAATATGGCTACCTTCCCTCTGATCCATGGCTTAAGACCTTGTTGAAATCTCTTAGCTTTCTTCATATCAGTGTCCATATACGATGGTACAAACCTTGACAATTCTTCAAACTTACTTTTATAGTCCGCTACTGACATATTTCCTTGCTTTAGCTCTAGGTACTTTAATTCCATTTGATCTTGAACAAAATGGGGAAAATACTTCTCTAGAAACAATTCCTTGAACCTCTCCCAAGTAATAACATTTGTACCTTCCAATGTCTTAACAGTTTCCCACCAGTATATGACTTCATTCTTCAAATAATAACTTGCAAACTCCACTTTATGTTCCTCTCTCACCTTAACCAAAGCAAATGACTTCTCTATCTCCTTTAACCAAACTCTTGCTTCAATTGGATCTAAAGAACCCTTGAATTTTGGCGGATTCACCGCCTGAAAAGTCTTAAAAGTTACATGAGGGTTGGTCAATCTCTGCTATTGCTGGGTTAGGTGAACTGTTTGTTGAGCCAAGATTTGAAGAATCTGGGCTACTGTTGGGTCTATGGGATCTGGGTTTGCATTCTGGTTATTGTTGTCTTGGTTGTTGTTGTTGTTGTTATTTTCTTCATTCTGGTTGGTAGAACGGGTATTTCTTCTAGGAGGCATTTTCTGTAAAGAATCAAACAACTTATTTAGCTTTTTAAAAATCAAATCCTTTTTGTGAAATGTTTTTATAAAACAGAAATATCTCTTTTTGAAAACATTTATAATAGTTGAACTAAGTAAATTGCATGCTTCTTTACAGAATGTAAACAGTTAAGGGGGTAGGGTATATGGTATCACAAGAGTTTATAAAGAGTGCAATAAATAAAGTAAGATAAAGCAGGTGCAGTAATATAAATGACAATGCTAGGAAAAGAAAAGGTACATATATATATGTATATATATATATATATCAAAGTTTTGGTAGTACAAGCGTGAAAACGCTTTAGAAAAAGCAAAAAGGGGTATAACAAGCCTACATACTACTTAACAAGTCTAGTTTATAAATATAAACCAAAAGTCTGCTGATACACACTACACACTAATTTACATATAGAAACTACCACAACAACTCTGGCTCAGCATCTCTGGCTCTAGCTCAGGGACAATCTGGACCTCCAATCTCCTCAAGCTCCTCTAAAACCCACTTAGCCCACTCCACAAGAAAGTCAGGGGTAATATCCTTATGAGTAGCTCTAGCTATCCTCACAGCAGCTGCTCTCTAAAACACCTGGATCCTCTCTCTGAGTCGCCTCTCACCACTCCTGATATATCTGGAACGCATGATATGCAATAACTCCTGGATCTGTCCTCGTAGATGCCGCTGCTCCATAAGGCAAGCCTTAAACTGATGATACGGAACAGGGTATGGAGAAAACTGAAAAGGTACGCCGGTAACTGAATGCCCGGTAGAATCAGAATCAGCAGGTGGGGGTCCTCGGATAAGTGGCCTCATACCAGGAGGTGGAATAGCTTACAGTGGTACCGTCGTCATAATAGGAGGTAGTATAGCCAACACCGGTTGAAGAGTAGGACGTGGATCAGATGACGGTCCTCTGACTGAAGGCTTAGAATGATCAGCTGGCATTGGAATAATGGAATCTGCCATCGCTGCTATCTGAAAATCATATCACAAGATAAGAATCCCGAATCACAACAAGAATCATACTAACACCTATTATTCAGTCGCACTCAACCTCTCAACATTCTATCTTTTTATTCCTTACTTCTAATCCTAACCCTCTACCCATTCCCGACAATCTAGTTTTATGTCAGTGACTTATAACATATGGCTCTGATACCAAATCTGTGGCGCACTCCAAACCCGGGTCATAAGTTTGGGGTCCACAACACACACACCATATAAATAAACCCGCTTATAACAATATGCAGTGACCCTACTTACCTTCACCCACGGATCGCAACAGGTTAAAGTATGCACACAAGCCACAAATACACACTTATATTACAAACGCCCAAATCTCAACTATTCAAACTTATAACTAAATATTAAACATTTTTACAAACTTCCAAACTTAAACTATCACAAAAGTCTCCAGCTAGCTTATTCCCTGGAATCCTAGGTCGCACACTTGATTGGGGATCCTCGCTACCAACAGGTTCCTTCTTAACTAGAAAAGAACATAAACAGAATCACACAAATGAGATAACTAGCTCAGCAAGTCACATTGACAATACTGAGATGAAACAATGATCAATTGAAATGATTTAAGGTATCAAGTTTATGGATAAGCAATGATTAAAATTGGATATTAAATTTTCATTTTAAAAACCAAGGTTAGGCTGTTGATCAGTCATGCACTAACCCCGAGCAAGGCACGCAGCTCTGCTCTAATTACTGGATCCAAGGCACACATTGGCCTAACATGACCACCAATCTGGTCTGACCACGAATCTGGTCCATATTTTATAAAACAATCTAATTTTATAACATTAACAGAATAAACAATGGAAATCAATAAACAGAATCATAAACAACATTGGTTTCCAAGCATAAGGTTATTTGCAATTATTACAAGGGAACATCATGGTAAATACAAGGATTAGCCATCATTCAGTAAAAGAATCTGATAACAGAAGAATCAAGGTCTTGTGGTTATCAGGATTAGTCTTTTAATATACAAGGTATGAAAATTTGTATGTTAAACAATTTTAGTTCAGTGATCGGTATTTAGTTTGTATGTATTTTTGGAGTAGTATCGTATATCGGTGGTTCGTATCTAGGTATTCAACAATCAATGGTTTATAAAGAATAAGGCTTACGACTCAAAGATCAATAACTGGAATCAGGGTTTAGGGTTCAGTGCTTTAAAGCACTTGTAATATAAAATAGAACTGATCAATTACTCGCAATATATCACAAGAAAGATCGAGAATATTTGTAACATATGAGGAAGGTTCGGAAATACTTGCCTTATCTTGTCTCGCTAACTCTTCACTTACTTTCGTCTACCGATTCTTATTCACCAACTACTTGCTTCCCTTTCCTACGCCTCGCTTCTTCTGCTCAGACATCACAAGTCTATCAATACTTATTTGCACTTGATTCCATTCGTTATAAGCTTCTATAAACCCTTTGTTTCACCCAAATCGGATTTACGGATTGAAAGTTACGATTAAAACAGTCAAACAATATACATATACGCGTATAACACATCAATCAGATCACATATAGCACATAACACGTAAGATATTCGATGAAAATACTTTTTCAAAGAAGATTCGGTGTTAAAATGATTTTTCGGATATTTAATACGAATTTTTAAATATTTTCGGAATTAAAACGGGCCGTTTAATCATTTTAAAACAATAAACAGTTTTTTATTTCCTAAATCTGGCTTTAAAATCATTTTATACTAATTATTGATCCTTGAAAACAATTTAAAATAATTTTTTTAAAGCTCGAAACTATTTTTTGAAATTTTTAAATCAAAATAAAGAAATTAAATCTAATTAAATAATCAATTAATAATTAATTAATAATTAATTAAATCATATAATCAATTAATATTCGAATTAATTGACCAATTAACTACTTAGTTATCACTAAAATTAATTTAGACTTATTTTTGAATTAAAAATAATTTTTGGAATTAAAATAATAATTTTTGGAATTTTTAATAATTAAAATCGAATTTATGAAATTAAAATAAATAGAAAATATTATTTTTATAAATTTTTAAAACAGGAATCTAAAATATGCAAATTCTGGAAATTATAGGGACCTAACTGTTTCTTCCCCAAAACTTCAGGGACTAAACTGCAAAAATGACAGCCCCGTTGTCGATTCGCCGGAGAACACAATTCTGGCATCCTCCCACCGCCATCTCCTTTAGATTTACTCTATAATTCACAAGGAACACAACCATGCAATCAAATCATCCTAATAACCCCTGAGTTGGCCGGAAAATCTCGAAGAAAACTCGTTGGACGGCGAGTTCTTCTTTTCTCCGGCCAGCTCGATTCCAGTAACGTTTGTACATGAAAGCACCACCAATCGATTCCACTTTATAAGCTCTACAAATCCCTACCAACCAATCAATCTAATAACCCTTAGAACACAAACCTCCAAATTCAATTGAAAGCATTCATACGAACTATAAACCCTAATTTCATAATTCGAAATTAAAACACAGATTTGAACATGTTATTGAACTCCAAATCAGTCATATAATATACCAAATTGATCAGGAAGAAAATATCTACAACATGCAAGCATCAAATCACACAAACAACATCAAGAACAAAAATTCATATTTTAAATCAAAATAATTCGAAATTAAATAAAAATATAGAAAAATGACCAATGATTCTGCAGAAAAAAAAGTCCTTCAATTTGATAGTAGGTTTCGAGAGCTTCGTTTTGGTTACTCGAGCTTCACAATCAGAAACCGGTAACGCCTTCGAATTAGGGTTTGATTCTCAGAAACTATTATGAATATTATGGGTTTCTCTGGAAAATTATATATTTAACTGTTTGCAAATGATTTTCTATACAAAATAATATACGGTAAAGCTATTAATGTTTACGGAATATTGGTACCTCGTTGGGTCATACATGATATAAAATATTATGTTTATTTGAGAAAACAGATCCAAATCGGTATCGGTTCTAGGATAATTATCCAAATCTATACATTTTGTAAATACAGACTTGGTCTCAGCACTTTGGTTACACGTATTACGAGAAGATAATATAATAGTTTAATCAAAAGATCCCGTTCCTCGAAAGTACAGGTTTTATCGATTAACCGAAGCTAATATTGTATCGAAAATTTTACGCCGGGACCCGTACGGGGAAAACCGTACTCCAAATCGAAAAAGTCAAAACATGGAAAATGCTCAGAATATTGCAATTAGGTTAGGATGGAATTTTCACGAGACTTCCGGGTTGCAAAAACGTAAAAACGGTTGAAGTCGGTTGGTTCTCGATTATACAAAATAGTTTATAAATACTCGGAAAAATAATTTATTAAATCCATAAATCTTTTATAAAATCATATAACAACATAAAAATTAATAGAAAAATATGACAATCATCTACACTTTATTCTGGACATATAAAATTAAAATACTCAGATTTTATCATATTTAAATATCCAAACACATATATTCTTAACAAATAATTCACAGAATAATCACGGTATAAATACAGAATATTTATTTATTGATAAAAATAATTACACTATATATTCCGGATATTACAATCTGATTAGAATCCCATGTTTATTCTCATATAAGTAATTCAATCGTAATTCTCTTAGTTAATGTTATTTAGTATAATCTCTTAGTTAGTTAATCAACTCAATTTGTTACTTATCTTAGCATTGAACGATAACCATACATTGTTGCATAAGTGCATAATTTGAACTTAACCTGAATCAGTCCATGTGGGAACAAAATTGATTTATATCTTATACTACTGGTGATCGTGTACACTTGCGTGTATTTTCGCGTTGAAATTACAGCGAACAAATTTTTGCGCCGTTGTCGGGGATATCGGTGTTAAATTTAGTTTATGTGCTTGACATCAGTGATCGTTAAATTTCACTGATTCGGATATTTTACTTACTGGTTTACTTTGTTTGTGTTTTAGGTACTCTAGAGAGCATGTATGCGAACGCGTTCTCAATCTCGTAAGGAAAGACTAGGCGAAGTTGAAGAAGTGGAAAATGAAGTTTTTGAAAAAGAGGAAACAGTTGAAGAAGAAGTTTTTATTGCAATGGGAGAACCAGCAGTGAATTCGAAAGCTTTGATGGATCTAGCATTGTCAGACCAACCATTGCAGCTAATACCTTTGAAATCAAGTCTAGCACGATTCTGATGGTGCAGAATTCAGTCCAATTTGGGGGTTCTCCAACAGAAGATCCCAACATGCACATTAGAGATTTCATCGAGATCTGTGACACTTTCAAGTTCAACAATGTTTCTGAAGATGCTGTGAATATGAGGCTTTTCCCATTCTCTCTGAGGGATAAAGCTAAGTGATGGTTGCATTCTTTACTAGCAGGTTCTATCACTACTTGGGAGGATCTTGCTCAGAAGTTTCTTACTAAATTCTTCCCTATGGCGAAGATAGCTATAATCAGAAATGCTCTTACTCAATTTGCGCAGCAATTGGGAGAATCTTTGTGTGAGGCTTAGGAGCACTACAAGGAGATAATTAGGAAGTGTCCTCATCATGGCATGCCCGATTGGATTATTATCAATTGCTTTTATAATGGTTTGGGAGCGCATTCCAGACCCATGCTCGATGCAGAATCAGGTGGAGCCTTATGGGCTAAGAGCTAAATGAAGCTTATGAACTAATTGAATTGATGGCTGCTAATGAATATCAGAACACAACTCAGAGAGTATCTCAAGGCAAGGTAGCAGGAATTCTGTAGGTAGATAAAGCTACAGCTATAGCTGCTCAGCTAAAGGCGTTAACGATGAAAGTGGATTCTTTGGCTAATTATGGAGTTAATCAGATAAATAGTGTTTGTGAGCATTGTGCAGGTGCACATGAGATGGAGCAATGTGTTATATCTAGTGAGTCAGCTCAGTTTGTGAGCAACTTTCAGAGGTCGCAGCAACCAGTTCCTGCCACTTATCATCCTAACAACCGCAACCATCCTAACTTCAGCTGGAGCAACAACCAGAATGCGGTACAACAGCCTTATCAGCAGTTTAGAGCAAAGCAATTCAACCCTCCTGGTTTTCAAAAACAGTATGCACCATGACAACAACCCCAACTTCAACAAAAACCACATGGAAGTGCCGGTCAATCTACTAATGAAAAATCTGAACTGGAGGAGTTGAGGCTTATGTGCAAAAGCCAAGCAGATTCATATCAGGGAATACCGATTTTATGATTCAGACGAAGACTCAAGAGAGAAGACTATAAGATAGGACAGCTCAGGGAATGCAATGCTCTACGGAAACTAAGGTGATCACTACCTTGTAGTAGGAATCATCTTGATCAGTATATTGGTCTTCAGAAGCAATATCCTGGAAGTACGGTTCAATATTTCACTACAGGAACTGATCTTGACTTAGTGTGATACATAGATAAGCGGAGTGAATTTTTTCTAAGGCAAAAACACCCTCTGCTCCCCTCTGGTCGCCATAGAAAAGTGAAGTTAATTTTTTTAAGGAAAAAACACCCTTGGCTCTCCTCTGGTCGCCATAGAGAAGTGGAGTGAATTTTTCTAAGGCAAAAACACCCTTTGCTCCCCTCTGGTCGCCACAGAGAAGTGGAGTGAATTTTTTCTAAGGAAAATACACCCTCTGCTCCCCTCTGGTCGCCATAGAGAAGTGGAGTGAATTTTTTCTATGGCAAAAACACCCTATATTTCCCTCTGGTCACCATAGAGAAAAGGGTTGAATTTTTCTAAGGCAAAATTTACCCTCTATACACTCTAGTCACCACAGAGAAATTGAGTTGAATTTTTCTAAGGAAAAATTCACTCTTGGTCGCCACAGAACAATTACCTTGGTCGCCACAGAAACTTCAGCCATACCTTTATTGAGTTATCAATTGAATTATCTGGTAAACAATTGGACATGTATTTCAACAGATATAAAGTCTACACTATGAAGCAGAATGAATTAGTTATATTGTTCTGAGTTTTTATCTTCTTCTCCGACGAGAGGAGATAAAACTAGCAGCAAAGAAAATACAGAGAAGCTCCGGGCACATTGTAAATCCGTTATTCTTATCACTGGAGTAACATTATAATGCCCGATTTAATTCATGTATATTCATAGGGACATTATAATCGTTACCCGGTAATTAAATCCTTAGACAAACAAAAGCTAGATCATTGTATAGGATTTGATTTGTAAATCTTTGTAGAAGCTAGGAACTTTGTTGTTCTTAGATTGTAGCCGGTTAATTTATTTACCGGAGTGCAGCAACACTCCTCGCGGATTTATATATGAATATATACTTCACCGAATATCTTGCGTTCCTCGTTTTATATTCCCAAACAATATTCACCTCAAGAACACGGAACCACTAACCGAGCACTAAATCTATATCCGCTAAAGTTTCGAAAGAATTTTTAATTTAGTGATTATCGGATTCAACCCCCCCCCTTCTACGATAATTCAGGACCTAATAATTGGTATCAGAGCTTGTTGATCGATATACTGATCAGATCCGGTGTGTCAGCCTAAACAGACAAGTTCTCATATTTTCATATTTTTTAATTTTCAAAAATTATTAACACTTTAGATTTTTGAATTTTAAATAATTTGGACTTAGCCATAATTTTTATTTCTAATTTATTTATATTTCCATATACTTTAAAATTTTTAAATTTAAATTTTTCTTAAATAATAATTTACATTTTATTTAATTTTTAAGAAAATTTGAAATTCTTGAAAATTAGATTTTATGTAAATATTTAGTTTTGATTAATTTATTTTCTAAGAAAATTAAAAATATTGAAAATTTAAATTTCTCTTAAATATTAAATTAAGGGTACTCAAAGTATTGGTAGGCTCAAGATTCCTCCGGGTGTTAAAGATGATTTTAATCTTTCGAAGAAAACGAAGACCATGTGCTATTCAAACGGAAATTTCCCGAATACGGAAATTGAAGATAATGGTTTTCTTACACCAATGGAACTGATTTCAAGACCTACAGACGAAAATTTTGGAACTTTCTCAAAGGCTTACTCCATAGGATACCATTGGGTTTTCAAACGCAGGAAATGAATGAAATTTCTACAGGTACAGTTTTTCTCGAAGATTTTAAAGACAACTCTATGCTTTCAGATTATACAGTCACACAGTGGTTTGTACTAATGCTATATTTATCCGAGAATCAATGAGATGATACAGGCAGGAATTATGGAGGTCAAAGAGAATAGTGGGGATAAACAAATATCTCAGTTACAGACAGTAAAGTTGGAACCTCTGGAAAAAATGTAAGAGTTACTGATAGCTGAATCAGAGGAAGCTCAGGTAGAAGTACTTGAGGGAATGGATGTCAGGGCAGTGTTTCACTTATCAGGGAAGTTTAGTCGCATCAGATTCACAAGGAGTACATAGCTATATCCAAGGATCAAGCCTATCTATTCCGAAGCAGAGATTCTTACAGATTCAGTTCAAGAGGTGATTACAAGACTGAGATTGGGACATAAACAAGATTTGATAGCTACCGTTATGACAAGCAATATGTTTCAAGTAACTATCAGGGGTTTTGCTACAATAGAACAAGAAGCTTGACAAACAAGGATGAGTAGGGATTCAGTTGAAGAGTTGTGACAAAGGTGGAATGTTTTCTTAAGGAATCAGCCAGTCAAAACTTATAGTGCACAGGATGGAGTTGGGATGGATCAGATGATGAAAGAAAGATCATGAATATCTTGCTTTCATAGCAATCTATGAAGATGGTCCAACTCACATATCTCAGGTTTTAATTTCTTGAACCACTGCAATATCTTGTTCTCAATATTCAATGCATGATAATATCTTAGTGTTTAAATGTTTAAAACTCACACAAGCATGATAGCATCACACATAGATAATGTTGAACTAGTTCACTAGATTATTTTTCTGGTAACTAGGATTGATGTTTAACTTATGCATGTTACTTTAGATGATATTACATATGTGTTTGAATCTTTGTTGAACATGATTAATTGCTTTAGTGAAATATATGTTTTCCAGCACTTAAGACCTTTGTTTATGCTAATCTTCTGTATCCTATTACATTTTAATTTATTCATTTAATCTGAATTGTTTGTTAAGATGTATTAGTTTATTATTGGATTGAGATAGCTATATGAGATTCTTTAATGGGATTGGACTAGATAGAATTAGTGATTTATTTGTTAATTCTGTTTGTTCCATATCATGCCTATATTGCTTAATTCTTAAGTGTAATGTTTCGGAATGAGTGCCATGTACTCCTATTTCAATGCTTTCCTATCTCAGTGTCATAAATGCGTATCTTAGTACTTGCATTAATTGTAGAAGAAGCTTGTGTAATATTACAATAGAACAAAGACTGCTAGTCCTCCTTATGTAAAGTTGGAACAATTTTCTTTCTAGCCTAGAGACAAATTTGTCAAGGGTATTTAAATGGAGCAAATGGTCAGTCAAAGATAAGAATTAACATGATAAGGTAGCAGCTGTTGTTACATCTATTTATAATAAAATATCTAATACAACTGGAACCAAACTAATAAGTTGGGTACCAAGAACTGTTAATCCATTTGTGAGTGCAGGACATAACAGATTAATTGATTTATATATATTCCTGGGAATTCATACTCAAGGCATATGATCAAAGAAAGAGCCTCACAATCAAATGTGATTGACAAAAGCTATTCCGTCAATAATCTTTGGAGATGATAATAAAGGTTTTCATTACAGGACAAGCTATGCAGAAAAGAGATGTCATCATGGACTCATCAATTGCTATCACTGAAAACAACTAATTATTGGCGTCATTGATAACAATTGAAGCATCTTTCTTGCTGGAGAATTAAGACACAAATCCTCTAATCAGACAGTTCTGCATAAAAGGATAAAATGTCAATTCAACGAAGGATTAGTGTTTTATCTGAAGCAGGAAGGTTGAGAAGCTTGATCTTCTTAGAGTAAGGAAAGTATATGCTCGTGGCTAGACTGAAATCTCAGGAAAGGTGAAGTCAATGGTTTCTGCTATAAAGCTTCATCTGACAAAAGTTTATCTATGGCATTCGAAGCTCTCACCCTTGAACATCAACTCAAGGAACTCTTTTGTGAAAAGGGGTTAGTGAGAGGAATACCTCATCTGAAATTCAGAAGGTGTTAAATGTGAGGCATGTCAGAAAGAGGAGTCAAAGACAACATCACATCAAAGTAAAGATATACCTTAGTAATGGTGGTTGACTACTCTTATTAAACAAAGTTGTTGTTTGTGCGTTCTCAAGACAAGACATCACAAATAGTGATTGATCACATCAAAGAAGATCAAGCTGGAAGCAACTATAAAAGAAATGATCTTGTGATCAGATAATGGGACTGAATTCAAGAAGCAATTATGATTAATATCTGTCATATCAAGAGTATTTTGAGACACATTCAGGACTGGGAACTTTGTCTCATAATGGAGTGGTACCAAGGGAAGAACCAGAACTTGATTAAAGCTGCAAGGGAAATATCAAGCTAATCAAGACTTTCTAAATACCAAAGGGCTGGTGCCGTTAATACAGTTTGCTACAAGTAAGATCAAGCCTTGATCGGGATGGATACATGAAGACCACTAATGAGTTAATGGCCAACAGAAGCAAACACTGGATAACCTGAAAGTGTTTGGAGATAATATTCTACAGAAGCAAACAATGAAATATTTTCAGTTGTTTGAAGATCTTGGCATTAGCAGCTAAGAATTGTAAAGATATTCTTTATAGCTACTCAGTGGAGTCTACAACCTACAGGGCACTTGTGGTTGATCAACAGAATGTGATAGACGGTCTAAGTGCACAGTTCAACAACTCCATGCTCCAAGCCGTTAAGGAGAAATTAATGGTATTGATGATTCATATCCAAGCAGTGGAATGGCAGTGTATAACACAAACTCATTATTTCAATGAATCCAGTCATCAAGGGTAAGGATTTTCAGAAAATCCCTGCAACAGCTTAGGGGGAGCAAAAGAAGGATCAATTAGTCAAACACAACACTATATTAAATATCAAGAGGACACTACAAGAACATATCTATTGAGAGAAAGGATTTGATGTCAATATTATTCCCAGAGTCTAGTTTTAAGTGATCCAGATGGTGGAGTAATGATTAGCAGGGCTACTGAGTATAAATGAGTATCTCTCTGGTTTTCTATCTAAGGAAGAAACTAAGAAAGTTACAAAAGCTCTGATAGATCTGGATTGATTGGGTGATTACAAAGCAAGATGAACTCAATCAGTCAACAAGCAGATTGTAGGGAAGATTGTATCTAAATGAAATGATAACTTTGTAATTGGTACTTGGATAACCAGAAGTCAATACAGGATGACAATGACATTGTTACGAGGGACAAGGCCAAACTGGATGCTAGGTTATTATCTGGAAGCAGTATCTGACAGAAAGCACCAGTGATGAGACTTGAGGATATTATGACATATCAGGAACCCGATGCACATTCTACCAGGAATTGGACTCTGGTAAATGTGTACAAGTGCACTCTTGGTTGGTGAGTCAAAAGAGGAGGCCAATGCACCACATTTCATGGACTTTGCAGTTGCAAATCTATTGGACTATGTATATCACTTCTTCACAATCTCACTTCAGGTTGGTATGAACTAGTATATTACTCAAGAAATCGTCAAGGACATGGTATGACACTCTAACTGAAGTTACAATTAAATATGAATTATTAGAGTCGTCATATTAATAACTCTCTTTATCACTAGGCACATACATATTAAGTTATATGTGCTATGATATAATGATAATGTTATATGTTGGTCTACTAACAAAGACTTGTGCAAGATTATTTGCTAAGTAATTGCAGAGTAAGTATGGAGGAGCATGTTGGAAAGGTTGCAATTCTTTTTGGAATTACTTCAAGCAAGCCATTAGAATAATTCTTTTAGGAGCTCAAGAAAGCCAAAAGAACAATTCTTTTAGGAGCACAAGTAAACCAAAAGAATGATGGCAATACAAGTAAGTTAAGGATCTTTTGAAGATGCAAAATTTGGAAGATTCTGAACATGCCAAGACTACTTACCAACAGAAACCACTAAAGCTTGATCAATGCAACTCAGGTATATTGATAAGCTATAGAGGTATGACAAGCTCACTTTTTTACTCAAATGCTAATAGACAACATGTAATGTTCTCAAGATGCCAATGTGCAAGGTTCCAAGTGGATCCTAGAGAATCCAATCTTATAGCTATTAACAAGATTATTAGATATCTTAAGGGACTATCAACTCTTGAAGTAAAGTACCCTAAAGATATTGTGCTTAACATGTTTGTCTATATAGATATAGATTACGCAGGTTGAAAGAAAGACAGGAGAAGCATCCCTGAAGCTGTCAACTTAAGTGACAGGAGAAGCATCTCAGGAAGCTGTCAACTTCGTGAAAGAAGATGGAATTCTTATTATGATAAGAAATAACTTCAACTTCAGCAACTCTGTAGAACACTCTAAGTCAGGGCACCTTCACACCAGATATCATTTCTTTCGAGAGCATGTCTTTTAGTCAAAGAGTCAATTACAAAAACACTTATTAAATCACTTAATAAAGTTAATTTTTCAAGACTGGTTTGTAAATGTGGGATATCATTCATTATATATCAGTTGTAAATCCCATCTGTAAGGAATTCTTAATATAAGTTCACAAGTATTAAATCTTCAATATTTAAAGGACTTGTGAATTTATCAGTAATCCAGTACCTCGTACTTAGTGATACTATCTTGATTATCATGATTACAATGTCATATACATTTGTGGAAGTTAAGTATTATAGCATTAAGTTTGAATACTATTTTAATTAATTTAAATTATGACTGTAGACATTCCATTCCATATCAGTCTCATAGTTTGAATTATATTAAAATAATATGCAGCATAGTTATTTGTATCATGTACGAATAATTGTGGTACTTTTAGTATTAGTGATATTATTTAGAATTTTTGTTCTAAGTAATCAATGCATATTCCTAAAATCACTGATATTGAAAGTTGAAGTATTTTCTAAGTCATGTGTATAAAACTCTCAATATTTTATATGCTTAGAAAGTATTTCTAAAATTACTAATTATTCAGAAAGTGATTGCCATGTATATAAGTCATATATCCGTTTGGTGATTATTCAAGGATAATTATAAATATTTAAGTGCTAGTATCTAACTCATGGATATTTAGTATTTATTTATTTAATATTTATTTTGGGTTGTTTGGATTATGGAAATTGAAGCAATTCAATGATTTTATTTGCTCCATAATTCAAAATAACTTAAAATAAATAAGCAGCATGATTTATTATACCTAAATATGTCAACAATTGATATCTAGTATATTGATTGTAACTTATGTGTTATAAGTTAATTATGAGATTTTGGTTTTAGTGAATTTAGCAATGCTTATATCTCAAGAATTCACTGAAATCAGAATATGATTGTAGCATGATTAGTTGTTTGTATATTCTTGACTTATATCAGTTAATGATATTTAGTTAAAAGTTCAACTATAAACTATTTGTGAAGTATTAGTATTCGTGGCATTATTTAGAACTCCTCTAAGTAATCAATGTTTATCTTCAGTCACTTATTCTAATATACAAAGTGTGGAAATTTTTCTTAAGTACAACTATGGTTAAAATGGTTGATTGCTTTATTAGAAGTAACCATATGTTGTCAAGTTAAAATAATTTTTATACTTCCTCAAAAATTCCTGTTGGTGAGACTGCGTAGCCGTATGAACAGTTACGTGATAACTCAACACGATAACAACACTAGAACATGACAGGTTAATAAAACTACGTCTACACAAGAAATCAGGAAGAATGAAGACAAGGCAAATACAAAGAATCAGAAGATTATAAGAAGGCCCGAAGTCTGTTTACAGGTCACTGAAAGAAGTTCATTAATATGTTCATGCCTCATTGAAAAATAAAGGTTAAAGACTTTCAGGGTTTCAGAAATGATGAAGATTCAGTGTATAAGTGCTACCAGAAGATTTCAGTGTATTGGCATTGATTGAAGATAGACAGTGTATGAAGCATAGGAATCTGGAGAATTGAAGACATGGTATAGACAGAGGTTAAAGAAGACAATTGCATTCTTGAAGCTATACTCACTGACAGAAGTTCATTATGTTAGATATATTTGATAATTTCATGTCTAATATAATTTGTGTTTAGTTTTCAGATCTTACTTAAACAGGACAAATCAGTATTTAACTGGAAATCAGCACTTATACTGAAGTCAGAACTTAAGTTGTCAGAACTTAAGTTATCAGGAGATATTTATCACGAGATAATATCAGGACTTAAGGAGACTTTCAGATAAGGAAGACGGCTGATTGAAAGGAAAGAAGATCAAGACAAACGCAAGAAGAAATATGCATGAAGAAGGAATTATATGAACAATAGAATACTTGGAAGAAAAGAACTGATTGATATATTTTAGGAAGCAGAATTATATTCCATATCAATTAGCGATTATCTTGTAACTGTGTAGTATATAAACACAGATATAGGGTTTACACTGTATATGTTATCATCATCGAGAATAATATTCATTGAATCCCTAGCAGCTCTCGTGATAATTTATTCATCACTGAGAGAGGACAGTTCCACATTGTAACAGAGTTTAATAAAGTTTGTTTTCTATTACTTGTGTTCTTTAAATCTGATTTAATTGTGCTATACACTGTATTCCTGCTGCGTTCTGCTCCTAACTTCCCACTTGCAATGCCAAGCACATACTTAGGCCTATTCCTGATGAAATCTCTCCACAAATGCAAGTAATACCCTGAAATACACAAACACTAGAAAAACGCATCAAATACACAAATACTTGATTTCAAGACATCAATTCAAGCCATTATAAGACGTTCTAAGTGGTATAAAATGCCATTTATCACCCGTTCAGGTTTTAAAAAAAACTATTCCCACTAAACAAATGATTATTACTGCTTTATCTCACATAATCCAATATTCTAAAAAAATTTAAAAGTATTGACTTCAAAATAAACCAAGTAAATAAATACTGCCACATCAGCATCAGAACTTGATTATTATCAGAATTTAAAAGTCATCATAATATGGCTCCTTTACTCAAAAAGTGAATGTTTATTTCTGTAATTCTTCACATAAATACTGATTATGGTTTCATCAAGACTTAATCATCAGAACTTCCATCAGAACTTGTCCTCAGAATTTATGCAACTGACACTTAAACTGTTCATCTAAAATAACATTGATCACCACAGTAATTTTCATCATTCATATGGAGTGTAAGTGTGTGAATTAAGCTAAATATCAGACAAAGAGTAAAGTCTGATTCACTTCAGTATATCTTAGAAATAAGGCATAACTAAAAACTTTGCTCAAAATCTGTCATTATTCTGAAGTCTATTATAGAATGAGTTCATGCATGAGTCCACCTCAACTGTTTTGTGCTCATTTTATGTATCTTTTGAAATTCCATTTTACAGTGCTTCTCAGTGTAAGTGAGTCACGACTGCTTATACGAATTTATGCTATTATCAGAGTATTTCTCCAGTAATCAGAGAATGTGAAAAGTCACCAAGAAAATTTATTTTGCTTTTCTAATGCATATTACTTAATACCAGTAACTGTGTAGTATATAAACACAGATATAGGGTTTACACTATATATGTTATCATCATCTAGAATAATATTCATTGAAACCCTAGGAGCTCTCGTGATAATTTATTCATCACTGAGAGAGGACAGTTCCACATTGTAACAGAGTTTAATAAAGTTTGTTTTTTATTACTTGTGTTCTTTAAATCTGATTTGATTGTGCTATACACTGTATTCAACCCCCTTCTACAGTGTGTGTGACCTAACAAGTGGTATCAGAGCAGATCTGTTAACAAACAAACAGTTTAAGATCCAAAAATAATCATGTCTGAAGCAGAAACTCCAACCAAGTCCACCAAAACTGAAGAACCTCCAAAGACTCAAATCCATAGTCGATATGAGACTATTAGAGTTCCCATACTGAAACCATCTGAATATCCCATATGGAAGGTGAGGATGTCTATGTTTCTGGAAGCTACAGATCCAGAATATCTTGAAAAAATCAATTTAGGACCACATAAGCCAACCAAACTCGCAGTTGCAGTTGCAGGTGAAGCAGCAAAGTCTGGACCAAAGAAGAAGAGTGATTACACTGCTGAAGATATCACATTAATTGCTAAGGATGCTAAGGTATGACACTTGTTGCATAGTGCCATTGATAATATAATGTCAAACAGGGTAATTAACTGCAAGACTGCAAAGGAGATATGGGATGCTTTGGAGACAAGATGCCAGGGAACTGATTCAATTAAGAAGAACATGAAGTCTATACTCACTCAAGAGTATGAACACTTTGACTCAAAGCCTAATGAGTCATTGACTGATTTATATGACAGATTTGTCAAACTCTTGAATGATTTGTCACTAGTTGATAAGGAATATGATCTTGAAGATTCAAACCTTAAATTCCTGTTAGCTCTTCCTGAAAGTTGGGATTTGAAGGCCACAATTATAAGAGACAACTATAATCTTGAAGAAACAACTCTTGATGAAATTTATCGGATGCTCAAGACTCATGAACTTGAGATGGAACAAAAAAGCAAGAGGAAAGGAGGAAAGTCAAGGACAGTTGCTCTTAAGGCTGAGAAGGAATCCCCCAAAGCAGCTACCTCAAGGAAAGGCAAGGCAAAAGCTCTCATCACAAAGTCTGATACTGAGTCATCAAGTTCTGATAGTGATGATGACTCAGAAACTGAAAGCTTACCTGAGATGGATGTTGATGAAGAGATGATGAAGCTGTGTGCTTTTATGGTGAAAGAAATCACAAGGATTGTATACAGAAAATTCAGGAAGGGAAGAAGTTTTCCAGGAAAGGTGCAAGTTCTGATAAGAAGAGTTTTAGAAAATCTGAAGGCAAAGGAGGGAAGTCTGACAGAGGAGATTACACAAATGTCAAATGCTACAACTGTGGTGAGAAAAGCCACATATCTCCTGATTGCAAGAAATTGAAGAGTGACAAAGGCAAGGCTCTTGTCACAAAGAAGAAAAGCTGGACAGACACTTCAGATTCTGAAAGTGAGGAGAATTATGCCTTGATGGCAAATGCTGATAGCAGTTCTGATGCTGCTGAGTTAAAGGTACCTCAAACTACTTATGCCTTTCATACTGATGATATTAATGAGTTGAGAAGATATCTTAAAACCATGTTCATTAGTTATAGAGGTCAAACTTTAACATGTGAAAGATTAACTTCTGAAAATCTTGCTTGTAAAAAGAGGAATGATTATTTAGAAAAAGAGTTAGTCATGTTCCATCAAACACAGAAAGATAGAGATGATGCTTTCTATGTTAGGGATGAAGTACTTAAAATAAATGAATCTCTAAAAACTGAGTTAAAAAAGGAAAGAGAGATTATCAGAACTTGGACTAACTCTGGCAGAATAACTCAGAAATTGTTAAGCAGTGGAAACTGGAAAGAGGGCTTAGGTTATGGAGATGATAAGAATGATAAAAGAACTGTAGAAATTGAGCCTATAGTTGTTAAACAAAAGCCAAAGTTGAAACCTGTTAAGTTTGTAGCTGTAAAGTCTGATACTGATAAATCAGAAGTTAAAGAGAAATTAACTTCTGACAAACTAAAACAGGAAAAGCCAACTGAAGTTAACGTAGGCTTAATGACAAAGAAGCAACTTAAGCATAAGCTGAAAGATGTTAAGAATGTAAACAAGGTAAAGTCACCTAGGAAAAATAGGAATGGAAAGGAAGGTGTGAATAAAAGCAATAATTATAAGCCTGTTCCTAATGCTCCTAGAAAAACATGTCATAACTGTGAAAATTCTAACCATCTGGCTTCTTTTTGCAGGAAGAATAAGAACATAAACTCCTTACCTTCAAAATCAGAAGTTAAGAGTCAGTCTGTTAGATATAAGCCACAAAATCATTGTTTTCATTATGGCAGTTTATGGCATTCCATTTATACTTGTAAGGAATATCATAGTTTGTACTATGATTATTATCAAATAAAACCTTCTTTAAAGAAAGTTAGCACTGTTCTTTCTAGTGTAAGTTCTGATAGAAAGTGTGATAGTGTAAATGTTGATAAGAAAAATGTTAACAACTCCGATGCTAAATCCGCTGCAAATGTTAACAAACTTAATAAGGCCAAAGGATCCAAGCAAGTCTGGGTCCTTAAAACTAATCATTAATGGTCTTTGTGATTGCAGGGCAACAGGAAAAACATCCTAGTTCTGGACAGTGGATGTTCAGGACATATGACTAGAAATAAAGCCGTGCTATCATACTTTGTGGAGAAAGATGGCCCAAGTGTTTCTTATGGAGATGACAACATTGGAAAAAACACTAGAATATGGGAATATCAATCTTGGGAATGTCATCATTCAGAAAGTAGCTCTGGTCTCAGGACTTAAACACAATATGCTCAGTGTTAATCAAATCAGTGACAGAGGTTATCATGTGGATTTCTTTGAAGAACACTGTGAAATTGTAAGCAAATCTACAGGCAAAGTTGTTCTGAAAGGATACAGGCATGGTAACATTTATGAAGCCAAGCTTTCAACAAGTACTGATGGTTCTGCAATCTGTCTGTTAAGTAGAGCATCAATTGTACAAAGCTGGAATTGGCACAAGAAACTCTCTAATTTAAATTTCAAAATATAAATGAACTAGTCAAGAAAGATCTTATGAGAGGACTTCCAAAATCAGTATTTGCTCCTGATGGCCTTTGTGATTCATGTCAGAAGGAAAAACAAAGGAAATCTTCATTCAAGAGCAAGACTGAATCATCAATTCTTGAGCCTTATCACCTATTACATGTTGATCTATTTGGTCCAGTGAATGTCATGTCTATTGCAAAGAAAAAATATGATATGGTCATAGTGGATGAGTTCACCAGATACACATGGGTGTATTTCTTGCACACAAAAATTGAAACTGCATCTATCTTGATTGATCATGTCAAGCAACTGGATAAATTGGTCAAAGATTCTGTGAAGATCATAAGAAGTGATAATGGCACTGAGTTCAAGAATTTGATCATGGAAGAGTTCTGCAAAGACCATGGAATAAAGCCGGATTTTCTGCTCCTGGAACTCCACAACAAAATGAGTTGTTGAAAGAAAGAATAGAACTCTTATTGAAGCTGCACGAACTATGCTTGATGAAGCAAAGCTACCGACCTATTTTTGGGCTGAAGCTGTGCAGACTGCTTGTTTTACTCAGAATGCAACACTCATTAACAAGCATGGAAAGACACAATATGAGATGGTGAAGAAAAAGAAGCCAAATCTGAAGTATTTTCATGTATTTTCATGGAATCTATCAATGTCTCTTTTGATGATAAGAAGATTACGGGACATGAAAATTTCAATGATCATGATCAGCTGAGACTTGAAAATAAAGTCTTAAATTTTGATTCTGTAAATCCTGACAGTCTAAATCCTGATACTGCAAACTCTGATGGATTATACTCTGATGTAATTGAAACTGTGGTGACTACACCAAAGGAAGATGCACCTGTGCAGGGGGAGCATACTGAAGATACAACCATATCTCAAGAAGCATCAGAACCTATAACTTGCTCTTCAAGTTCTGATTCATCAAGTTTTGATGAGCCAAGTTCTGATAATTCTGGAAACTCAAATTCTGAAGGATGCAACTTAGAGAGCATAATTTTAGGGGGAGCATCAGAAAATGTTGATGAAGACAGCATGGATCATGGGGGAGCTTCCAGTTCTAGAGAAAACCTTCCATCTGCAAGGAAGTGGGCTAAATCATATACACCTAACTTAATTATTGGAAATCCTGATACAGGTGTCAGAACTAGAATAGCTACATCATATGAATGTCTCTATAATTCTTTTCTTTCTCAGACTGAACCAAAGAAAGTGGAAGAAGCTCTTCAAGATGCTGATTGGGTGCAAGTAATGCAGAAAGAGTTAAATGAATTTGAAAGAAATAAAGTCTGGACCCTAGTGCCAAGACCAAAGAACAGATAGTGCCAAGACCAAAGAATAGATCTGTAGTTGGTACAAAGTGGGTGTTTAGAAACAAAACTGATAGTGATGGCATAATAACAAGAAATAAAGCAAGGCTGGTTGCAAAAGGATATTCTCAACATGAGGGAATTGATTATGATGAAACATTTGCACCAGTTGTTAGATTGGAAGCCATAAGGATATTTTTGGCTTATGCTGCTCACAAAAAGTTTACAATCTTTCAAATGGATGTGAAAAGTGCTTTTCTCAATGGAGAATTGGAAGAGGAAGTATATGTTGAACAACCTTCAGGCTTTGTAGATTCCAAACTTCCAAATCATGTCTACATGCTTGATAAAGCACTTTATGGCCTTAAGCAAGCTCCAAGAGCATGGTATGAGACCTTAGCTCAGTTTTTTCTGGAAATTGGATTTAACAGTGGAACTATTGACAAAACACTGTTCTACCTCAACCATGGAAAGGACTTACTTTTGGTGCAAATATATGTTGATGATATCATTTTTGGTTCTACAAATGACGGACTTTGCAAGAAGTTTTCCAAACTGATGCAGTCAAGATATCAAATGAGTATGATGGGGAAACTTAACTATTTTCTGGGCCTTCAAGTCAAGCAGAATGAAGAAGGCACTTTTATTTGTCAATCCAAGTACACCAGAAATTTGCTGAAGATATTTGAAATGCAAGATTGTTCAAGTGCATCCACTCCCATGGCCACTGCAACAAAATTGGATAAGGATACTGGTATATCAGTCGATATTACTGATTACAGAGGTATGATTGGCTCACTACTCTATCTAACTGCTAGTAGACCTGATATCATGTATGCTACCTGTCTTTGTGCAAGATTTCAAGCAGATCCAAGAGAACCTCACTTAATAGCTGTGAAAAGAATTTTCAAGTATCTTAAGGGTACAACTGAACTGGGATTATGGTATCCTAGAGAATCAGACTTTAAACTAATAGGTTACTCAGATGCAGATTTTGCAGGATGCAAAATTGACAGGAAAAGCACAAGTGGAAGCTGCCAATTTCTCGGAGGCAGATTGGTTTCTTGGTTTAGCAAGAAACAAAAGTCAATTTCCACATCAACTGCAGAAGCAGAGTATATTGCTGCAGGAAGCTGTTGTGCACAGATTCTTTGGATGAAGAATCAGTTACTAGATTATGGGTTAACATATTTTAAAATCCCTATTTACTGTGATAATCAAAGTGCTATTGCTATGACAGTTAATCCAGTTCAACACTCAATGACAAAGCACATCAGCATTAGGTACCACTTCATAAGGGAACATGTGGATGAAGGTATAGTGGAATTGTACTTTGTTCCAACAGATCAACAACTAGCAGATATCTTCACAAAACCACTGTGTGAAGCTACTTTTACAAGATTGGTAAATGAACTTGGAATGGTTTCAGGTTCTTTCTCTAAGTCTTCTTAGTTTATGTTCTGTTTTATCAGATTTTATGATCAGTATTTACAGATATTACTATCACTGTGTATTCTGTGCTTAATTTGAAATTTGCTTAAGTGCTGATTGTTGTCTAATGTGAATTTCTAAACTCTGAAAGTAATATGCATGTTTCTGTGACTATTCAATCTAATGAGGATAACTTTGCTAGATGCTGACCTAGTAATCTCTAATATACTAAAGGTCCCATGTATGAAGTAATTATTTATGTGGAAATCTCTTAACACAAGCAAATTCTGATATTGAGCTTAGTTAAGTTTACTTTGTCTATCTTATTACTAAGTCAAAAACTAGAATAATGCTTCTTATCTGTTAAGTTCTGATATTAGTAAATCTAGTGGATGTACTAAGTGTTGATAAGCCTCACTTATCAAAAGAAAAAGAAAAGAAAAGAAATAAAAATTAGGTACTCCTTTGAGATCTAGAGTAAAAATGTGGAAGGGAAGACGCAAGTGCATTGCTGGTATTAAGTAATATGCATCAGAATAGCAAAATAAATATTTTTTTGGTGACTTTTCACACTCTATGATTACTGGAGAAATACTCTGATAATAGCATAAATTCTGATAAGCAGTCGTGACTCACTTACACTGAGAAGCCACTGTAAAATGGAATTTCAAAAGATGCATAAAATGAGCACAAAACAATTGAGGTGGACTCATGCATGAACACATTCTAAAGTAGACTTCAGAATCATGACAGATTTTGAGTGAAGTTCTTAGTTATGCCTTATTTCTAAGATGTACTGAAGTGAATCAGACTTTAATCTTTATCTGATATTTAGCTTACTGCACACACATACACTCCATATGAATGATGAAAATTACTGTGGTGATAAATGTTCTTTTAGATGAACAGTTTAGTGTCAGTTGCATAAATTCTGAGGACAAGTTATGATGGAAGTTCTGATGATTAAGTTCTGAAGAAACAAACTCAGAATTTGTGTGAAAAATTATAGATATAGCCATTCACCTTTCGAGTTAAGGAGTCATGTTCTGATGACTATTAAGTTCTGATATAAGTCTAAGTTCTGATATAAAATCCTGATTCTTTACTTGACTTATTTGTGATTAAATCTGAAACAGTCATATTTAAAATCAGAATACATTTGGGTGAGACATTAACAGTCAACATAATTTGGGTTAGTGGTACTCGTAAATGGATAGTAATTTTTACTGATTTCGTGTGCTCATTAACTCCTGTTTTAAGCTTCCAATGGCTGTCATTATTACTCATCAGTCTAGGGAGTCGAGGGGTCATCATTTTTACTTGTAATTATTGCCCAGTCCTCCCGTCCCTTGGTATTCCAATTTCTATTTAAACCAAAAATTCATTCCAGCCAAAACATCCTTCACTTTCTCACAAACTCACTCTCTTTTTATTCATATCAACAAAAATGGCTGAGTTTGGTTGGTTTTACAACTATGGCACTGACACTGTGCATATTTTTCAAAATGGAATTCCGACTGCATATCCCATCAACAACATTCCGTATAATCTTTAGATTCAATTTCTAGAGATCATTAAAAATGGCTTGTTGACTGTCCAAAGAAATCTTCATCTCCGTTATCTCCATCAGCAAGAACGGATCATCTATCTTGCAGTGCTCTTCGTCAGCAGCAAAAGGAGTTAGTCGTTAGGCTTCTTAGCTTAGGACTAAAGCTGTTGATGTTAGGAATTGTAGCTTAGGACTGTCTTGCAACTTTTACATGTAATTGCTAAATTTTATCGAATGTATTTGCTTGATATATTAATGAAATTTTATCTTTTTGGAAGATTTTGTCCTTGAGTCGTTTCATATTCTAATAATCTTTTAAATCCTGATACTAACCACATTCTGATGACCTTATAAATTCTGATCATAATCAAGTTCTGATGTTGACGTGGCAGTATTTATTTACTTGGTTTATTTTTTGGTCATTGTCTCACTGGTTATATTTTTACAGGATATTGGTAAAGCAGTAATAATCATTTATTTAGTGGGGACAGTTTTTTTTAAAACAAAAACTGAACGTCCTTGTTTAATGGGATTACTTGGTAAGTGGAACGGTTTTTCTCCTTGAAAAACTGCATGTGATAAGTAATGATTACTGAATACCCGTGCCCATTAATTATATTTTACTGCTGCATGTCTGACAGGTGTCTCAACGGTTTTTTTTTACCGTGTATAAGTAAAAGAGAGAAAAGATTGTAAAATCTTTTATTTACTTTCATATTTTATCTCTCTCTTTTTACTTTTATTCACTCTCACATCTACTGACGATTTATCATACAAACATTTTATCAAACACCTTACAGGCAACCAAATTTCTCACTTATTTCTAATGGCACCCAAGGATTTGATTGTAGATGGAGCCAAGTTTGTACCTAACAACTATGCTGCAATCTTGTACAAGACTGAAGCTCCATCTGATTTGCACTTTGTGCAAGATTTTCTAGCAAATAGTGAGATTGGGTATGCTTTGACCCAACCTCAAGCCATTTCAAGCCATCAAGTTTTGACGTTCTGGCGAACTGGGCATTTTGATTATGGTGATGCTACTGGTACTCCAAGCATTGTTTTTGAAGTGAATGATGTTGAACAGGTGGTTACTCCTGGAGCAGTTCGTAAAGCTCTCCATTTACTAGAAGGCTATATTTTTTCAACAGTGGAAGAACCTGTTCTACAGCAGTTCATGGCCAGTTTGGGTTATGAGGGTAGTTTGGGAAAGCTTGGACAATTGAAAAGAGCAAAAATCAGGAAGGAATGGAGCTTTTTCTTCGATTGTATCACTAAGGCATTCGCCAATAAGTGCTCCAAATTTTATGCCATTCCAATTATGAGTCAGCACATAGGGTATGCTCTTATTCATCAAACTCACTTTGATTTTGCAAGTGATGTGCTAGGTTTCAAAGGGGATAGGATGACAGAAGATAGAAATGTAGTGTACTTTGCTAGATTCTGTCAGCTTATATATAATTTTTGTTGTGCTGATGAACCCCAACCTACCACTGATTTAATTCCACCCTTTAAGCTTGCAAAATGGGCTTTTAATGACTTATTAAATGCTGACATAAAGAAACAAGTGGTTAGACCCTTATAGATACCTCATTCTGTAAAACAGATTCTTGTAAATGCTGATCCTCAAACCTACACATCTGTTTTCCCTGATGTTCAACCCACCAGCACATCCCAGCCACCACAACAACCATCAGAACATACAACACCTACACCTCAAACTTCTCAACCTCAACCTACTCAACCTTCCATCAGAACATATTTCAAACCATCACAGACATCTCAACCTTCACCATCAGCACATCCTGTGAGGCCTTCATCTTCCAAACCAAAAAGGACAAAGCCTGTACCTCAGACACAACAGAAGAGAAAGAGGATTATTTTGAGAGATGAGTCAAATAGTGAGGAACAGGTTCCAGTATCAGAATCTGTTGTTGTAGAAGCTGAGAAGATTCCATCTCAGAAAGCTAATAAAGCTGGGAGTTCTAAGCTTCTCAAAAGGCTTAGAAGGATGTATTCTGATGAAACTCCTAAAGTCTCTCCACCTTCAAAGAGACATAAAAAGCAAAGAGACAGGAGGCCTGTCAGTGTATCATCACATTCTGAAGAAACTTTGGAAGAAGGAGCTAAGGAAGGGGGTCAGGAATCTCTGATCCCAACAGAACCAATTGTTGTTGATTTTCTTCCTTCAGCACAACCAGAACCTACTCAAGACAGGATATCTACACCTCATGTGTCTTTTGTGTCTCCTGTTACACATCCAGTACATACTGAAGACTCAGGTACAAGTGTTGAGATTGATATTCACAACTTGATTGTGCCTGAGGTTTTGTATCTAGAAGCTCCACCATCTCCAATCACTCCACCAACAACACCAATTCCTGATGCTGATTTTAATCCAGAATTGCCTATAACACCTTCTCTGCATCTAGATACTGAAGATCAGATTTGAGGTGAGCATCAGAATACAGCTGTTGATCATAACTTAGTTGGAGATCAGCACTTAGAGGATGATGTTGAAGCCTCCATAGCCTCTCATACTGTTCTTTTATCAGAGGATGCTGATGATGTTGACTCTGTAAGTTCTGATGCTGCAAATGCTGATGATACTGGTAATGCTGCAATTGCTGATGCAGCTGGTCCTTCTAGACATGCACCTCTACAAGCTCCTTCAAAAGCTAAACTAGTCAAAAAATTTGTTAGAGGAGATGCACTGGTACCTTGAAGTGAAACTCATCGAGGACGGGAGTGGACTAAAGAATGGAACTCAGTTAGTTTTGTTCCTTCTGAAAAAATTCTTGCTGCGCACTTGGAAAAAGCTGATGAAATGCTAGTCAATGATGATTTCAAGATACAGCTAAGAGGTACTGCACTTAGTACAAGGCACCTTCAAGGTCAACAATCTGTAACTCAGGCCAAAGTGGACAAGATTCAAGAATCCTTAAATCAGCAAGATACGGTTGTCAAGCTAGACAAGAAAATGTTTTTGAAGACTGCCTTTGATAGAATTACCAACATTGAGAAAACTCAGGGGAAGCAACAGGCTCAGATTGATGAAATTTTGAAGAATCAAGCTTCTCATCAAAATCAACTCAATGAGATCCAATCCTCAGTGGAATTGCTCGTCTCTCTTCTTTTACCTGCTGATGCCAAAAAGGGGGAGAAAGTAATTAAGTCCAAATGCAAACCTGTTAAGACACTGAAGGGAAATGATGATGGGAAAGATGACCCGGGAAACTCTGGAATGGGTGGAGGTCATGGTCAAGGTAAAGGTCTTTCATCAAGTAGAACTGGAACTACAAGTCAAAAAATAAGTTCTGATACTGGGAGAAGAATAACTTCTGATACTGGTAAAAGGCTAAGTTCTGATGAACATCTGGAACTTGATGAGGAAATTTCAAGACAGTTATTTCTGAAAGAAAATCCAGGAATGGACTTTGAGAGTCTAAAGGAAGAAGAAGCTAGACTTAAGTTAGAAAAAGTCAACTCTAAATCTGAAGCTTCTGTTGTTGAAAAGAAACTTCCTAAGGCTAAAGGCATTGTGATAAAAGAAAGGACAAATCCTGTGGCAACTAAGGCCAAATCATAATTGCAGATAGATCCAAGGTCCAAGGACAAAGAAAAAGTTGGTGAACCTGTAAAGGTTTATGTGCCTGCTATAGATGAAGAAATATCTGATAAAGATGCTAATCTTACTCCGATTTCAAAGAAGATTTCTCAAACAACCTCTGACATGGCTCAAGTTGTTCAGAGTCAAGACATAGTTAGTTCTGATATGACAATGAAGCAAGCAACCTCTGACATAGCTCAAGTTAGCTTGATATCAGAAGATAAGTTAAAGGAAACCTCTGACATTGATCATGTTAAACCTTCAAAGTTACTCCTACCAGGATTCACTAAAGCTAAACAGACTCAACCTTTGAAGACTGTAACATGTGGTTTTGAAGCAAGAGTAGTTACAGGAAAGGAAGCAAGAAGAGTAGTGCTGATGAAAGAAGAGTACAGAACACAACCAATGATCCAACTTCCTTAAGTGAACCAGGTGTTGGACCAACTCCTGAAAGATTGAATCAGCTTGCATCTGTACAGATGGTTTACCATACCTTCTTGAAAGAACACATCTTGTTATATTTCATGACAGATGGAAGGGTTTACCTTATTAGGCAGAATGTTATACCACTGACGTATTATGAGGAACTAGAACATGTTCTTTTTCTACTTCAAGTGAAGCACAAATTAACAGATAGTGCTGCAAATTATTTGAAGACTCAAATTCAGAGACAGAAGAAGCTTTATTCTGTAAGGTCTGATAGCATATACTGTCCCAAGTATAGAGATCACAAGGGTGATATTGTCGAGATGAAGCCTAACTCTGCTAAGATTATAACTACCTTTCTGGGTTATAAGGCTGTGGAATTCAATCTTGAGTCTGACAAGGCATATTTGATCAGAATGGATCAGGAAATAAGGAAAGCTAAAATAAATGATCTCAGGGCTGCTATCTTTCAAATTGGTGAAGATACAGTTGAATTGAAGAATGCTAAAAGGAGGATGATTGATGAACTCAAATATGCTGAGAGATGTTTGTTAAAGAACTATCTCAGAACAACTCCTGCCATCAAAGAGATCAGTAATTGAAGCCAAGTCAAGATCTACAACTGCTCAAATTCTGATATGTATACAGACTGAAGCTGTTATCAGAAGTTAAAGTTGGTAAAGCTTTAAGGACTGTAAGTTGTAGTTATCAAGTCAATTTCTCATGCATTTGTACTTAATGTTTTTGACATCATCAAATATCTGTTAAACTTGTATATTATGCTAATTTACAAGTTGGGGGAGATTGTTAGATATATTTGATAATGTCATGTCTAATATGATTTGTGTTTAGTTTTCAAATCTTACTTAAACATGACAAATCAGTACTTAACTGGAAACCAGCACTTACACTGAAGTCAGAACTTAAGTTGTCAGAACTTAAGTTATCAGGAGATATTTATCAGGAGATAATATCAGGACTTAAGGAGACTTTCAGATAAGGAAGGCGGCTGATTGAAAGGAAAGAAAATTAAGACAAATGCAAGAAGAGATATGCATGAAAAAGGAATTCTATGAAGAATAGAATACTTGGAAGAAAAGATAACTGATTGATATATTTTAGGAAGCAGAATTATATTCCATATCAATTAGCGATTATCTTGTAACTGTGTAGTATATAAACACAGATATAGGGTTTATACTATATGTGTTATCATCATCGAGAATAATATTTATTGAAACCCTAGCAGCTCTCGTGATAATTTATTCATCATTGAGAGAGGACAATTCCACATTGTAACAGAGTTTAATAAATTTTGTTTTCTGTTACTTGTGGTCTTTAAATCCAATTTGATTGTGGTATACACTGTAATCAACCCCCTTTTACAGTGTGTGTGACCTAACACATTATATGTTCAAGCGTCAGTGGAGAACAGTGAATGAAGTATTCAAGATTATAGTAGCAATGAAGATGTTGTCTACAGTACCAGAAAGGATTCCAGTGAAAGTACATATGTTTGTTGACAGTTATTGTACGAAGTAATAAAGTTGAAGCAGGATTAACAATTTAATTAAGTTTATAATATGAAGACCTGAATCGGAGCTAGTCGTATGTGAACCAGACCAGTTGCACTAGGCGTCAGCGTTTCATGAAAGGAATCTGAGTATTATCATTAGAAGGATTGTTAAGTGAGGATTCGTATCAGAGAATACAGGTTTTATGATTCAGATGAAGACTCAAGTGAGAATACTTAAAGATGGGACAGCTCAGGGAATGCAATGTTCTACAGAAACTAAGTCAAGGTGATCACTACCTTGTAGTAGGAGTCATCTTGATCAGTATATTGATCTTCAGAAGCAATATCCTGGATGTACAGTTCAATATTTCAGTATAGGAACTGATCTTGACATAGTGTGATACTCAGGGAATAAATGAGAGAAAGAATAATTTCACAAGTACAGTTTTCATCCCTCTGGTCGCCATGGAGAAATGGGTCAAATTTTTTTAAGGCAAATTCACCCTAGGTTCACCTCTGTAATAACCCCAATTTTTGGAAATTTCTAAGACCTTGATAAATAATAACTTTTGTTGATATTGCTGATTAATAAAAATTGTCAGACCACCCTATGTAGGGGTTCTTTAATGGATATTCTGAGATCATATTAGCACTCCATAATATATATGAGGGTCTGTAAAGATCGTCAGAATTTGAATTCGGACACTTTAATTTTTTTCCCGAAAATCCACCAGATACCGACAGAATTAAGTATAAGGTAACATGATGAAAAAGATTTCAATTCAAGGATTATAAGAGAAGATCATTTAAAGAATATAAAATATTAAGAAAGGTTTAGGGAAGCCCAAGTAATAAGATCCTGTATATGATCCCTCAAACGATTAACGAGAATGAGAGTTAAGCGAACTATAATACAAATAAACGACCAAGGGGCTAGCATGTGCAAGTAGCATGGGAAGGAAGCTTCCAAGAGAAGCTAAAAAATGTGGTTGTAAGTAAAGACACCCTCACACCATGAGATTGTGACATGTGGCAAAGGAATGATGCAAGCAATGACATAAGCAAGTGATGTCATCACTTTATCAAGATATTTGTTCAAGAATTATCCTCCACCAAGCATTTCTTTCTCATTTCCCAAGGTAAACCATGCAAAAAAAATCTCTCCCCCATTTTCTTCTTCTTCCATTCGACCTTTTCATAGAAATGGTGAAATAGATTTTCAAAACTCAAGCTCTAGGCCATGGAAAATTACAAGGTTTGTTTCTTTGGATCCTATATTTTATAACTTAGTTATGCTATAAGTTTGAAGCCAAGATTCCAAGGATTCCTTAGTTAAACAATTCCTCAAAGTTCTTGATGAATAGTGTTTTCAAGAACTAACATTTTGTTTTCTTATGTTTTCTTTAAGATCCAAGCTTGGTAGAGATAGTTGGAGGTTCTTAGAGGCTTGTTAGTAATTCTCCGCTCTCCAAGGAAGGTATAAACTCTTAAACCCTTAGTTTTAAATTTGGTTTGTTTGGATGATAATGGTGATTAGGATTTTGGGTTGTTTGTGGTTGATGTTTGAATTGTTGTGGTTGGATTGGTGTTGATTCGGTGTTGGTAAAATTTGGAAATCGTTAAGTTATAGCCGTCGTAATGCCCGATTTTCCTTAACTATTTTGTGCATAAATTTTGGATCCAAACACCCACTGCTATTAACTAAAAACTTCCAAGCTTAGATAGTTTGTGTTTTAAGCTTCGTTTTGATATGGGGTTGGCTTAGATCCAATGTACGGTTTAGGAGAAACGACCGTTTTAAGTTATGGTGTTTCGCGAACGAACCTTTACCCCTCGCTTAAATTTGAAACCTTGTTTAAGGCCCTTAAAAGACTAACTGGATTACGAAACAATTATGTAAGGTGGATTAGGAATTTGGTAAAGTACTCGCGAAAGAGTCGCCTTAAATCTATATATGCATTATCTTATGATAAGTGCATGATTGTTATTAGCAAATCTTGCGATATATTGAAGCATGTTGATATGATATGATATATATATATATGCATTCCTTTTTTGAGATCTTGATATTTCATTGTCAATTCACTTGCTTATAAACTGCATAATACCTATGCTAGAGATAAGCAATACGTGTATAAACCCTTAGTATAGGGGACCCAGAGTTGAACATTTTTCTAAACCGGGAGGCGAGGTTCCCGAGTATATTATATATATATATAGTTTTCAAAACTATTAATCGAATAATGTTTATTCGATAGTTTTAAATTATAAGTGAATATTAGTTTGAATATTCATTCGAGGACTTATGATTCTGTTTATTTTATTAAATAATATTCCTTGTTTTTTTAAAGAATAATGTTTTGTTATTCTCCAAGTATTCAAGAAATGGTTGATATCGTCAATCATTCTTTCCTTAAATATTTTCAGAAAGTTATTTTCAAAACTTTTACTTATTGCTTTGATAAAAGCTATTCGTTATTGGAATATTAATTATAAGCATAATATTCATATATTATTTGATTATCTTGGAATTAATTTATCCTATCAAATCATCCTTATTCCAAACGCTTTCAAAAATATTTTCGAGTCTTCTAAATGATTTTAAAGGCTAGAGCGGATCCCAAAACTTGTTTTCAAATTTAAGATCTTCCTTTCGAAGGGAATTTAAATACTCGCTTAAAAATCTGAAGGATCCAGCTTTGTGGTGTATTTTATATTCATAACGAGGTTGCTGTTTTGATAAAAGAATTTGATTACTTGCCCAACATTCGGGAAGTAAGTTCATCTAAATGAGTCGGCATAAGTGACAGACCGGGGTACGGTCTATCAAAGTATAAGAGGCTGGGTGGTAGTCCATCAACGCGTAAGAAGCCGGGTGGCGGTCCAGCACAAGGTTCTAATGCGGCCAGGGTGATGACCGGTGGGGGATTCATCGATCTACTAGTAGAAAAGGTACCTTATTGGTATCTTTGCCTAATGAACAAGATATCGGGTTTATGCCAAAGTTTTCTTCTTTCCAAATTCATTGGATATTACAACTCTGTTTATACTTTTCATAACAGAGGTTTTCATGGAGTGTATGAGATATATATAGGTGTATATATATATCAGGAATTAATGAAGTATCTCGTAACTTCATTTCTTTTATATTAGGCCTCAATGATACTATAGAAGGGGGTTGAATATAGTATCTACAATCAATTCGATTATAAACACAAGTATGTAACAGAATACAAGTTTATTCAATATATCAAACTCTGTTACAGTAGGTTTAATCTACTCTCTCAGTGATGTTTGATATCACTAAGAGCTGCTAGGGTTACAATGAATAATATTTTCATGAATAATAATACATATAGTGTAAACCCTAATCTGTGTTTATATATTACACAGTTACAAGATATCTCCTAATTGATATGATATGTTCTATTTCCTAAAATACATCAATCAGAGATTATCTACTGTAGTCCTTTAGATGTACAACTCTCCAAGCATATCTTCTTTTGTTTAATCCAGATCCTCTCCTGTAAATCAGCCACTTTTCATCCCTGAAGTGTATCCGCACTTAAGTTCTGATGTAAGTCCTGATGGCTTAAGTTCTGTTAACTTCCTGTCTTCAGTAAGTTCTGATTTCCAGTTATGTTCTGATAGTAAGTTCTGAAACTAAACAAATCAGATTAGACATGACATCACAAATATATCTAACAATCTCCCCCAACTTGTAAATTATAAAAATATACAAGTTTATAGATTTGATGATGTCAAAAACATTTGAGTATAGATGCAATGAGAGTTTATATGTACAACTAAATACAACTTACAGTCCATGCAGCTTTTACCAAATTCACTGAATCATCCTGAATCCATAATGATTCCTTACAAAGTCTGATACCAGCTTGGTCTCTGCATTTCTTTTAACTTCAAGTAACTAAGCTTTGACTTGCTGCTGTTCTTCATCTTCAGTATCACCAATCTGATATATGGCAGCTCTGAGTGCAGAAATTGGATTTCTTTCAAGTCCATCTCCCAGTCTGATTACCCTTGGATGTGTAAAATCTTCATTATAGCATAAGCATCTTCCTTTCAGAATTACTTCTACCTTAGCAGAATTCTTCCTCATAGGAATTTCTCTTCCATCATCCTTAGTCATCATTGGAGTATACTCTGTCATTCTTGCATCAGAAATTCCGAGTAAATCTTTTATTGTCTTCATAATATATTCTGACCATTTCCTGGTAACATCAGAATTTACCTCTAGTAGATAATGAATATATTGGAGCTTTTTGACAGATTTCTTCAGCACATCAGAGTCAGATAATCTATAAGTTCTTCCATCAATCAGAAATAAAATCAATTTCTCTTTTTCTTCATAACCATCATGAGTATCCATCACTACTTGAGCAGAAAGCACTTTTATCAAGGTGCTTCTGTGTGATCTCTTCATATGGCTCATCAGTCAATGTGAATGGATCTCTAATATCAACTTCTATCCCAGTATGGAATTTCTCTCTGTCAGAACCTAATCCAGAAGTGTCTCTAGCTTGCTTGGCTTTTACCCCAAATGCTACAAGTTGATTCAACATCTGATTTATCTTAGGCTGAACTGGAATAGACTTGTTCCATAGCAGCTTCTTCTTGTCTTCTAATGTTAAGCTGTCTATGTCAACTTGAGCAGTGTCAGAGGTTGATGTCTTGATGAATTGGTCAGGATTTGCAGTTTCATCTGTAGCTTGCTGTTCTAAAATATCTTCAGGATTTTTTAAGTTCTGAACTTCTTCACTCTGAACAACTTGAGCTATGTCAGAGGTTGTCTTAGATTCTTCAGTCATCCTCTTTCACTTCAGAGTTTTAACTATTTCATCTTTAGCTGCAGCATCATCAAAGACTTGAACCATCTTGCACACTGGATCCATCAAAATTTGAGGAATATTCATCTTCTGTTTCTTGATGGTCTCCCCAACTTTTCTTTTTCCCTTGTCTTTGGGATCAGTAGTATTTTGAGATCTAGTCCTTGATCTAGGAATCTCTGTGGCAGATCTTTCTCTTATCACAATCCCCTTTTCTTTTGGCCTTGGTGGCTTTTTAGCATCAAAAGCTTTTGACTTGGTTTTGCTCTTCTCAGCAGCAAATTTAGCTTCTTCTTCTCTTAATTTCCTCTAAATCCACTCCTGGATTATACTTAAGGAATAGTCTTTTGGCCAATTCTTCATCAACAGATTGAATTTTGAGATCTTTGTAGAAGAATGTTGCTTTCTTTCCTTTGAATTTCAAAGTTTACAAAAACTTATGTGACTCTTGACTTCCAGCTTGGACTATCACATCAGAAGTAGTTGTCATAACTAGATCATCAGTATTTGAAGTATCAGCATTTGTGATCAACAAAGGAACATCCTGATCTATTGGCTTCTTTCCTTCCTTATTCCTCCCTTGCATAGCAGATCTATCAGAGTTCTTGCTACCAGACATTCTCTGATGAGAACTTGTCTATTGAGTGGAAATTCTGCTCATCTGCTTCCCTTGACTTTGACCTCTACTCTTTTCAGAGTTTTCCTGGTCATCTCCATGATCATCATTTTTCTTCAATGTTTGGCTTGGTGAGCATTTGGACTTAACTACCTTCTCCCCCCTTTTGGCATCATCTGTCAAGAGTAGAGAAAGAAGGAGTTCCACTGAAGATTGGATCTCATTTAACTGAGTCTGTTGAGCAGCTTGATTTTGTAATACCTCATCCAGTTGGGCCTGCTGCTTGGCTTGAACAAGCTCAATAGCATCCACTTTTTCTTGAATTGGTATGATAAACTTCTTCTTGTCAAGATCTTGCATCATGGCTAGCTTATCAGCTGTTTCCTGAGGTTTATCAACCTTTGCATGAGTCTTGGATTGTTGACCTTGTAGAGTTCTTGTACTGAGAGTAGTGACCTTTAGTTGATGCTTGAAGTCAGAACTTGTCAGCAACTCATCAGCTTCTGAAACATGTTCTGTTTGAACATGTGGGCTGGGAATAAAATCAATATCATTCCATTTATACATCCACTCAGCCCCTCTAAAGATTTCCTCCCATGGAACTGGAGCAGCCTCTTCCTCAAACTGGAATAATGCCTCCTTTCATGTAGGCATTTGAGTGTTTACTGGAGCTGACTCTCCAGAACTTGCTAGAATCTCCTCATTTTCAGATAACACCAAGGTGTGTGTGGCTGTAGGAGACTCTGAAGTAGTTGCAGCTTTGTCTAAATTATGATTTTCAGTTCCAAGATCAAGAATTGGTGTTGTTGGTATCTCAGCCTGTAAAATTGGAGAAGTAACAGGAGTTGGCTTTTTTGTTGTTGGAGCCTCCAGATATAGAACTGTAGGTATATTCAAATTATGAATATCTATTTCAGGACTTGTCTCTTGTTCTTTAACATAATCTATAGCTTTTATTAGAGAGTGAGGTGGAGAAATCACAGATTCTTGTACATGTTCTGATCTGTGGACTTCAGGAATTTCAGATGAATCAGAACTTCTTCAGCTGCTGGCAAGGCTTCAATCACAATAGGTTCTGATGAGATCAGAGATTCCTGATCCCCTCCCTCAGCATCCTCAGATTGAGTTTGTGTAATACGCACACATGCTCTCATCTTCCTCAATTTTGATTTTCTAGATGGAGGGGTGACATGATCTGTATCAGAATGTGAAGACCTCTTTCTTTTCTGAATGCCAGAAGCTTCAGCTGCTTTCTCCTTCTGAAGGGTTGACTCTTCAGCTTCTTTTATCACAGGTTCTAATGCAGGAACCTGGACCTGTTCTTCCTCATCTGATTCATCTCCAGTATCAGCCTTCTTTTTCTCCTTGGTGGAGATTGAGGAATAGATTTAACTCTTGAGGTTTTGGGTCTGGAGGATGTGTCAGATTTTACAACTGGCACCTTTTGAGAAGTACCAGAGGTTGGTTTGGTTTTGGATTTAGGTCTGGACTGTGAAGTGTTGACAACAGGTGCTGATGTTGGTGGTTGTGAGGTAGACTGTGGTTGTTGAGTAGTGGATGGTTGTGATGGTGCTACATCAGGGAATATGGTTGTGTAAGTGCCTGGGATAGTGTTGACTAAGAACTATTTGACAGATTGGGGTATTTGGAGAGGTCTTAGTACTTCCTTCTTGTTATCAGCAGATAACAAGTCAGTAAATGCCCTTTTATGTAACTTAAAAGGTTCCATTAGGTCACTGAACACTTGTGGCTTATCAGGACAACAATAACTATAAATTAGTTGGCAGAACCTAGCAAATATACTACATTTGCATCTTCCTTCATTCTGTCACCAATATAGCCTAACACAGCAGATGCATAATCAAAATGAGTCTGATTAAGAAGTGCAGGCCCTATTTGTTGACACATGATTGGAATGGCATCGAAATTGGAGCATTTGTTAGCAAAAGTCTTTGTGATGCAATCAAAGAAGAAGCTCCATTCCCTCCTGATGTAAGGCCTCTTCAACTATCCTAGCTTGGACAAGCTTTTCTCATATCCCAAGCTTGCCATCATGTTCTGAAGAACAGATTCTCCAGGTGCTGAGTTCTAAGTGCAGTTTTCAGGCAGATGAAGAGCCTGCCTTACTGTAGTAACAGTTACCATATACTCATCTTCTCCTGATGAGAATATGATGCTTGGAGATCCAGTTTCACCTTCATCATCATAGATTCCAGTCTTCCTGAAATCCAGCACTTGTTTACCAGAGATTGCTTGAGGCTGGGTAAGAGCATACCCAATCTCAGTGTGAGCCAAGAAATCCTGAACAAAGTGAAGTTCTGAAGGAGCTTTATCCTTGTTCAAGATAGCAGAGTAGTTGTTTGGGACAAACTTAGCTCCATTAAAAATAACATCCTTCGGTGCCATTTCTGTTAAAAAATCAAGTGAAAAATTTGTGTTTGCAAAGTGTTTGATAAAATGTCTGTAAGAGAACGTCAGAAAATAAGAGAGTAAGAAAATAAGAGAGAGAGAGAGAGAGAGAGAGAGAGAGAGAGAGAGAGAGAGAGAGAATAGAGTAAAAGATTGGGTAAAAGATTGTATAATCTTTTATCTCTGATATTTATACTCTGCACATGGTAACGTCTCTTTTGAATTAGAACCGGCAGTTTTTATACTTGGCAGCGTGTAATCAGTCAAATCATAAATAGTGGACACGATAAACATGCAGTAATTATTGCACACATGCACATACCAAAACCAACACGCAACCCACTAACAAATGATTATGACTATTTTTATCTCACCTAATTATTTTTTTATGAAATATGACCGTTACAGTACATACAAAAAAATAAGTCAAGTAAATAAATAATGCCACTTAAGCATCAGGATTTGCATCAGAACTTGACTATTATCAGAATTTAACGGTCATCAGAACATGGCTTCTGTAATCAAAAGGTGAATGACTATGTCTGTGTTTCTTCAAACAAATAATGACTGGTTACTTCAGAGTGTAGTCATCAGAACATAATCAGAACTTGTCCTCAGAAATTATGCAAATGATACTTAACTGTTTATCAGAAACAACTTAATCACCACAGTAATTTTCATCATTCATATGGAGTGAGAGTGTATGTATTTGCAAATGAAAGATTAAAGTATGATAAACTTCAGTATATCTTAGAAATAAGGCATAACTAAGAAAAATGCTTAAAATCAGTCTTTAATTGTGAAGTCTACTGTAGAATAAATTTATGCAAGAATCCACCTCAACTGTTTATACTTATTTTAAGCATCTTTTGAAATTATTTTGACAAGGGCTTCTCAATGTAAATGAGTTGCAACTACCATCAGAATTAATGGTGTTATCAGAATATTTCTCCAGCAATCAGAGAATGTGAAAAGTCACCAAGAAAAATTAATTTGCTTTTCTAATGCATATTACTTAATACCAGCAATGCACTTGGATCTTCCCTTTCACATATTTACTCTAGATCTCAAAGGAGTACCTAATTTCAATATTTCTTTTCTTTTCTTTTATTTCTTCAGATAAATGAGGCTTATCAAGCATAAAGTTCATCCTTAAGATTTACTGACATCAGAATTTGACAGATAAGAAGCAATAATCTAGTTTGTGACTTAATAATGAGATACAGGAAGTAAGTTTGACTAAGATCAAATTCAGAATTTGCTTGTGTTAATTATTTCCACATAAATAACTAATTCAAACATGGGAAACATAGTTTGTTAAAGACTACAAAGTCAGCATCTAACAAAATAAGCCTCTTTGGATTGAATAGTCACAGAACATTCAAAACACTTTCAGAGTTTAGAGAATCACATCAGATAATAAGCAGTGTTTAATATTTTACAATTTAAGCATAGATTACATTGAGATAATGTAATATCCGGGATATATCGTTTAATTGATTTTGCTATTAAATAATTATTATATGTGTTCCGTATCTATTCTGTGAATTATTTGTTAAGTGTTAAATGTGTTTGGATGTTTAAAAATATTATTAATTGAGTATTTTAATTTTTATATGTCCAAAATAAAATATAGATAATTGTCATATCTTCCTAATTATTTTTTTGTTGATTTATGAATTTATAGGAATCATATGGATTTTATAAAATCTTTTTTCGGGTATTTAAAATCTATTTTATAAAAACGGGAACCAACCGACGTCATCCGTTGTTACGTTTTTGGAACCCGAAACTCTTCCAAGAACTCCTTCCTAACCTAATTGTAATATTCCGAGCATATTCCATGATTCGAATTTTTCGATCCGGCGTACGGTTTGTCCTGCGCGGGTCCCGGCGCAACATTTTCGATACAATATTCGTTTCGGTAAATCAATAAAATTCCTATTTTTGAGAAACGGGAGCTTTTTATTAAACTATCACAATTATCACCTCGTAATACGTGTAACCAGGCGCCGAGACCCAGACCGCAGTACAAATTGTACTGATTTGGATAATTACCCCGAAAAACAATACTGATTGGATCAGTTTTTATATATAAACGTATCGTTTTATATCCGGAATGATCCAACGAGATACTAATTTTCTGTAATTATAAATAGCATTTTACCGTATTTTATTTCGTATCAAAATCATTTTCAGACAGTTAATTATATAATTTTCCAGAGAAATCCCTAAATTCATAAAACCCTCTGAGAATCAAACTACAATTTCAAGGTGTTATTGAAATCAGTTGGAAAAGTTGGAGTAACCAAATCGAAGGTCTCAAGGAGTACTATCAGATTCCGTGTTCCATAACACTGCAGAAATCAAGGTTTATTTTCTGAAAATTTATTTATTTTCGAATTATTTTTATTAAAAATATGAATTTTTGTTCGGATGATTGTTTGAATGATTTCATGATTTAATGTTGTAGAACTTGTTTTCCTGATGATTTTCATATGTCATACGTCTGATTTGGAGTTCAATAACATGCTCAAAAGTGGGTTTAATTCTCGAATTTTAAAATTAGGGTTTATAACCAGTATGAATGTTTTCAATTAAAATTAGGGTTTATAACCGTATGAATGTTTTCAAAAATAGGATTCCTGTTTTAAAAATATTCAAAAATCATATTCCCTATTTATTTTATTATAAAAATTAGATTTTAATTTCTGAAAATTCCAAAAATTATTATTTTAATTCCAAAACTTATTTTTAATTTAAAAATAATTCTGAATTAATTAGTTAATTAATTTCAGTTAATTTTTAATTGATTAATTGGTCAATTAATTTGAAAATTAATTGATTAATTGATTTAATTAATTATTAAATGATTTTAATTAATTATTTAATTAGATTTAATTATTTAAAAATGATTTAAAAATTCTGAAAAATAGTTTCGAGTTTTAAAAAATTATTTTAAATTATTTTCAAGGCTCGATAATTATTATAAAATTGTTTTGAAGCCAAAATGGGCCAACCAAACCCTGTTTATTACTCTGAAATTGATCCAACGACCCGTTTTAATCCCGAAAAATGTTTTAAAAATCATTTTAAATATCCGAAAGCCTATTTATGACCCGAGACTTCTTTATAAATGATATATCATTGATTATTTGACGTGTTATGTGTCATATGTGACTTGCTGGTTAACTGTCGGTCTGTATATTCGATGTTTACTTGTTTATTGCGTAACTTTCAATCCGTTGATCGGATTTGGGTGAAACGAAGGGTAGATAGAAGTATGTATCGAATAGAATCGTATGAGTTAAATATTGATAGATGCTTATGATATGTGAGCAGAAGAGGCAAGGCGTAGGAAAGGGAAACAGGTAGTCAAGGAGTAAGACAGTGGTGATTGAAAGCAAGTGCAGTGTAGTAAGCTAGTACCAGGAAAGTGTTCTGAACTTTCTCGAGATATTATAGTGATTGATAGTCTTGTTTTATATTGCAAGTGCTTTGAAGCACTGAACCCTAAACCCTGATTCCAGTTATTGATCTTGAGCCGTAAACCTTATTCTTTCTAAACCATTGATTGTTGTGCACCCAGATACAATACTACTCCACAAATACATACAAACTAAATATCAAACACTGAACCAGATTGCTTACACATTCAACCCATTGTATCTTATGCTTTGAAAGACCAAGTTTTTGAATCCCTGAAACATTGATTCCTTTGTTATCCAATTCTTTCATTACCTAAAAGCCAAGCTTTAGAAATGCCATATTGATCTTTATGCAGATTCAAACCATTTTCCTTATTGAACGTCCAATGTTGTTAATGATCCTGTTTATTGTTTATTATTGCTTATTCTGTTATTATGTTAGAATTGGATTGTTTTTATAAAATTGCGGACCAGATTCGTGGTCAGACCATATAATGGTCAAATTAGGCCAATGTGTGCCTTGGATCCAGTAGTTAGAGCAGTGCTGTGTGCTTTGCTCGGGGTTAGTGCGTGACTGATCAGCAGCCTAATCTTGGTTTTTGAAATGAAAATATAATATCCAATTCTAAATCATAATCTATTGTTCACTTGATACCGTAACAATTTTCACCTGACGATCATTATTCTCAGTTTTGTCATTGTGACTTGCTAAGCTGGTTAGCTCATTTGTGCGATATTGTTTATGTTCTTTTCCAGTTAAAAAGGAACCAGTTGGTAGCGAGGATCCCCAGTCCAGCGCGAGAGCTAGGGGTTCAGGTTGATCGAGTTGAGCTAGTAGGCTTCTTTTGGAATAATCTAAGTTTGTAAAAGTTTGTAAGAATGTTTATTACTCAGTTCTGAGTTTGGATAGTTGGGATTTAAACGGTTTGTAATATAAGTAAGTGTGTTTGTCTTGTGTGCATACTTTAACCTGTTGCGGTCCATGGTAGTTGGTAAGTAGGGTCACTGCATATTATTATTATTATCTTTATTATTGTTATAAGCAGGTTATAAATAGTGTGGTGTGTGTGGACCCCAAACTTCTGACCCGGGGTTGGAGGGCGCCACAGGTTTGGTATCAGAGCTATAGGTTATAAAGTCACTGACACAAGCCTAGATTGACGGGAATGGGTAGAGGGTTAGGATTAGAAGTAAAGAATAGAAAGATAGAATGTCGAGAGGTTGAGTGCTATGGTATAACAGATATTAGTGTAATTTGCGTCATGGTTCGAGATTCTTATATTGCGATATGATTTCAGATAGCAGCGATGGCTGACTCTTTCATCCCCGTATCAGTTGATTGAAAGGAATATGTCCTAAGTCCAATCGTGTATTAGGATTTAGGAATAACTTTTATGTAATCTGTTTTGATTTCATTGATATTAATAAAGACTTGTTTTGTTTTTAGTACGGGCTTTATCTATTTAAGTGTTTAAATAAGATATACCATAGTTTAGAGTAAAGCTTTTTATGGATTATGATGAGATCATAATAGTGAGACCTAAAAAGATGATAACTCTAAACTTAAATAGTTCCTGGTCATAGGATTACTAACTGGTAATTAATGATCCGCAGAGATCGGTACATACTATGCTTGCTTCATTATGAAGGATGTCTGTTCTCATAGACATTTGTGTGGTGACACTATAGCTAGTATGTAGGTGCTTATTATGGAATAAGTTCACTGAACATGACTCGCACAGCTGAACAACTGATGGAGTTCACTCATGTGTCAGCAGTTGTTCACATAGTGATAGTTGTACAAGTATCCTTAGACTTGAGGTCATCATAGTCATCTTGTGTACACTGAACTATGCTTTGGTTTAGTTCTTAGTCTCCAGGGACAATTATTAGGGCTCTTCTGGGTATAGGAATTTGTACACGAAGATAGTGTATGATCAATAAAGGATCTACCCCTTCCAGTGAAGGAAGCGAATGTTCAAGGCTGATCCACTTATGCTAGTTCAGGAATCTCTGGCCAGAGTGAATGAAATTAGAAAGGAGTTTCTAATTTGCATAGAACTACGCATAGTAAATGGTAAGCAAGTGATTGAATTAGATAGGCCTGAACGAGATCCATGCCTTGTATTTAATCGGGACATTGTAGGGTAGAAGGAGTTTATTGTACGGTAACTATTCACTGACAGGTTCTTGGTATTCTAAGCAGTGAATTCATATTATCCGGATAGTCGCGATATGTTGAGAAGCATCACTCACGATGTAGAATAAATGTGATTAATTAATTAATCATATTTAATAAATTAGAGAATTTATATAAATAATGATGAAATAGTTTTATTATTATTTATTTCTACTACCGGTTTAATATTGAACCTACAGGGTCACACCATAAAAAGAGAATGATTTAATGGTGGAGGAATTAATTAATAATGGCTAATAATTTTTTATTTATGAAATAAATAATTAATTGGCAAATTTAATAATTGATTAAATGAGATTTAATTGATTATAAATTAATTAAGAAAAGTTCTTAATATTATTAATTAAGGATTTAATTTGTGGAAATTAAATCAAGAGAGAGAATTATTTCTAAAGTGTTTAGAAAAAGGATTAATAATTAAAAGGTGTTTTAATTATTAATGAGAATAATAAATGGGATAATAATAATATTATTTATGGGAAAATTTCAGCTGAAAATTTTGCCTATAAATACACTATTATAGACCCTATTTTATTCTAACCCATATCAAACCCGAAAACCCAAAAAAGTTTGGAAAACCCAATTCTCTCCACCTCCTTCCTCCTCCTTAACATCGTTTTCTTGGTGGATACCGGTGGAGTGCTTCACACTTGAGGAGCAACTGCTAAGGATCTCTGATCGTTGTCTCCGAATTATTTTTAAAGGTTAGATTCGATCCCTCGAATTTTTATTCACGATTTATATGCTTTTATTTGGATTTTGTATGTGTAAAAGTGTTTTGCCATGCCCCCGCTGCGTTAAAAATCCAACATTGATCACTCAGAGCCTTCAGTTGGAATGCCATATTTAGATCCACGTCCCGTTGTTCCACCAGTGTTGGCTATTCTACCTCCACATGTGTTGCAGCCCGTACCACTGCAGGCTATTCCACCCCCAGGCATGAGGCCACCAATCAGAGGACCTCCACCAGCAGATTCAGATTCCACTGGGCATTCAGTTGTGAGTGCCCCATTCCAGTCTACATTGCCCCTACTTCCTTACTACCGATATGAGGCTCTTCTACTAGAGCGTGATTCCTTGTTGGCCCAGATCCGAGAACTACAACATATCATTAGAACTACAGATGTTGATCGTGGTGTGAGGGAGCTTCGAGAGGAGATTCATGTGACACGGAGGGTTCTTGAGGCTAGGCTACATGGAGCTATATTACCTAGCAGAGGCCCTGATGCACTGATGGGCTGAGCTACTGAGGTGATGGAGGACTTTGAGAGGTTGTCAGGACCAGAGTTTCCTTGGAGTTGAGTCAGAGATCCAAAGATGGAAATGCCGAGTAGTGTTGTTATGTTCGTGTAGTATGTATAGTAGTGTGTAGTATGTATCAGTAGACTTTTGAGTTGTATTTATAGACTAGCTATGCTGACTAGTGAGTAGGTTGGTGTACCCTTTTGCTTTTACTTCCGAAGCGTCTTTACGCTTGTACTACCCAAAACTTTTGATCTATATATATCAGTACCTTTTCCCTTTCCAGTATTGTCATTTACTTTATTGCACCTATTTTACTTTACCTTATTTATTGCACCAGTTATACCCCTGTGATACCATGTACCCTGTTTCCCATAACTGTTTATATTCTGTAAAGAAGCATTCAATTTACTTAGTTCAACTGTTACAACTGTTTTCAAAAAGAGATACTTCTGTTTTACAAAACTTTTCTTTTCTGCAAAGAATTTGGTTTAAAAGCTAAATAAGTTGTTTGATTCTTTATAGAAAATGCCTCCAAGAAGAAATACTCGCACCAACACCCAGAATGAAGAAACTAACAACAACAATAATAACAACCAAGATGATACAAACCAGAATGCAAACCCAGGACCTATAGACCCAACAATAGCCCAGATACTCCAAATCTTGGCCCAACAAATAGTTCACCTGGCACAACAACAACAAAGACAGACCAATCCCCAGGTAACTTTCAAAACTTTTCAGGCAATAAACCCACCAGAATTCAAGGGTTCTTTAGAGCCGATTGAAGCAAATGTTTGGTTAAAGGAGATAGAGAAGGCATTTGCCTTAGTAAAAGTCAAGGAAGAATAGAAGGTTGAGTTTGCAAGTTACTATTTGAAGAATGAGGCCACCTATTGGTGGGAGATGGTGAAGACGTTGGAAGGAACAGATGTTTTTACTTGGGAAAGGTTTAAGGAGTTGTTTTTAGAAAAGTATTTTCCTCAGTTTGTCCAAGACCAGATGGAACTGAAGTTTTTAGAATTAAAGCAAGGGATTATGTCAGTGGCGGACTATGAGAGTAAGTTTGAGGAATTGTCAAGGTATGTGCCGTCGTATGTGGATACTAACAGGAAGAAGGCTAAGAGATTCTAGCAAGGTTTGAAGCCATGGATCAGAGGGAAGGTAGCCATTTTTGAGTTGGATACCTATGCAGGAGTTGTACAGAAGGCTATGATCGCCGAGATAGAGAGTGAGATGTCACAGAAGGAGAAAGAAAGCAAGAAAAGGAAATTTGAAGGGAATGAAGGTCAGTCACAACCAGGGAAGTTTCCAAATTTTAAGAAGGGAAAGTTTCAGCCGGGGAGGAATTTTAATTTCAGGAGACAAAATGCAAGCGACGGAGGCCAGGGCAACCGTCCAGTTACTGCGAATTAGCCAAATCAGTTGAGATTAACTTTTCCAGATTGTCAAGTATGTGGGAAGAAGAATGGAGGAGTTTGTAATAAGTTGAAGGTAGTTTGTTTCAAGTGCAATCAGAAAGGGCACTATTCAAGGGAGTGCCGAAATCAGCCAGCAAGAGAGCCAACAAATAAGGATCAGCCTATCCGGAATCCAGCAGTGAAGGTTCTAGCCATTAGATTTACGTGCTTTAAATGTGGAAAGCCAGGACATATAGCCAGGGATTGCAAGACACCAGCCCCAGTCAGTAATGCATTGAGGATTATGGGGTCTACCCCAGCAGTGAATGAGACTCCAAGGGCTAGAGTTTTTTATATGTCTGTGAAGGATGCTATCCAGGATATGGATGTTGTGGTAGGTACGCTTAATGTGAATTCTTTATTTGCCAAAGTGTTAATAGATTCGGGAGCAACTCGATCGTTTGTTTCACAAGATTTTGTTAGTAAGTTAAATTGTCCAGTTGAGTATTTAAATGAAGTAATGACTGTGGAATTAGCAAATCAAGAACGAGTATCTGTTAATCAAGTTTGTGGGAATTATGAGATTGAGATTTCTGGTAGTAAGTTTTGTGTAGATTTGATACCATTTAAGTTAGGAGAATTTGACGTTATCTTAGGAATGGATTGGTTATCTAAGCACGATGCCCAGATAGATTGTCGAAATAAGAAGGTAATGGTGAAGACGCCAGACGAAAGAATAGTAACGTTCAAGGGCCAGAAACAAGTAAAGAAGTTCTTAACGATGATTCAAGCCAAGAAGTTACTACGGCAAGGATGCGAGCATTTCGTGGCATATGTGATTGATAAAAGTCAGGAGCCAGCAAAACTTGAAGATATTCCAGTAGTGAATGAATTTCCAGACGTGTTTCCCGACGAGTTACCAGGACTTCTTCCAGATAGGGAAATTGAGTTTGCAATCGACTTAGCACCTGGAACAGAACCGGTATCCAAGGCCCTGTATAGAATGGCGCCCGTTGAGATGAAAGAGCTAGCGAAGCAATTGCAAGAGTTGTTGAAGAAAGGAGTAATCAGACCCAGTGTATCCCCGTGGGGTGCACCGGTATTATTTGTCAAGAAGAAAGATGGAAGCATGAGACTGTGCATTGACTATAGGGAGCTCAACAAGCTTACAATCAAGAACAAGTATCCGTTACCCATAATTGACTATTTGTTTGATCAATTGAAGGGAGCCAAGTACTTCTCCAAGATTGATTTAAGATCGGGATATCATCAATTGAAGATCAAGCCAGAAGATATACCAAAGACATCTTTCAGAACAAGGTATGTATATTACGAATTTTTAGTGATGTCTTTTGGATTGACCAATGCCCCGGCAGCGTTTATGGACCTGATGAATAGAATTTTCAAGGAATACTTGGACAAGTTCGTTATTGTGTTTATAGACGATATTTTGATTTATTCAAAGGCGGAAGGGGATCATGCGGACATTTGAGAACAAATTTGAAGATTTTAAGGAAAAAGAAGTTATATGCTAAATTCTCGAAATGTGAGTTTTGGCTACAGGAAGTTCAGTTCTTAGGACACATAGTCAGTAATGAAGGGATCAAAGTGGACCCAGCAAAGATTGAGGCAATTACAAATTGGGAAAAACCGAGAACACCCATCGAGGTAAGAAGTTTCTTGGGATTAGCGGGATATTATCGTCGATTCGTTCAAAAATTTTCAAGGATTGCAACACCATTGACAAAGTTTACACGGAAGAAAGAAAAGTTTATATGGAACGATAAATGCAAAGAAAGTTTTTAGGAATTAAAACGAAGATTAATTACGGCACCTATTTTGTCATTTCCAGACGATCAAGGGAATTTTGTAATTTATAGCGATGTTTCTCATAAAGGACTAGGATGTGTTCTGATGCAGCACAATAAGGTGATTGCGTATGCGTCAAGGCAATTGAAGCCATATGAACAGAAATATCCTACTCATGATTTGGAGCTAGCAGCCATAGTTTTCGCTTTGAAAATTTGGAGACATTATCTGTATGGAGAAAAGTGCGAGATTTACATAGATCACAAAAGCTTAAAGTACATATTTACACAGAAGGAGCTTAATATGAGGCAAAGGAGATGGTTAGAATTGATCAAGGATTATGACTGCTCGATTAATTATCATCCCGGTAAAGCGAACGTTGTAGCAGACGCGTTGAGTCGGAAGGAAAAGTTAAATGTGTTATCAGTACCTGAAGAGATATATAAGGAATTTCAGAAACTGGAATTGGAGATTAGAGTTTGCAGGCCTAATGAAGCAAAAGTGTACAATATGACTTTTCAGCCGGAGTTGTTAGAGAAAATAAAGAAGTGTAAGGAAGATGTGATGGATCAAGATATAAATCGTTTGGTAGGTGAAGAATTGTGCACGCAAAAGGATGATCAAGGTATTCTTAGGTTTTCTTCAAGAATTTGGATTCCACCAGTGACGGAGCTGAAGAATGAAATTTTACAGGAAGCACATAATTCAAGGTATTCAATCCATCTAGGGAGTACCAAAATGTACAGAGATTTAAAGGAGAATTATTGGTGGCCATATATGAAGAGGGAAATTGCGGAATGGTTTAGCAGATGTTATACATGTCAGAGAGTTAAAGCCGAACATCAAAGACCAAGTGGATTGTTACAACCATTGGAGATTCCAGAGTGGAAGTGGGAACATATTGCCATGGATTTCATAGTTGGGTTACCAAGGACAAGGGCTAATCATGATTCCATTTGGGTTATAGTGGATAGACTTACCAAGTCAGCTCATTTTCTGCCTATAAATGAAAGACTTTCGCTCGACAAGTTGGTTCTTATGTACCTGAAGGAAATTGTAGTTCGTCATGGAGTTCTGGTGTCTATCGTATCCGATCGAGATCCAAGATTTAATTCAAGATTTTGGAAGAGTTTTCAAGAATGTTTGGGAACAAGACTGAATATGAGTACGGCTTACCACCCACAGACGGACGGCCAGAGTGAAAGAACGATCCAGACAATTGAAGATATGTTACGTGTTTGTGCTATTGATTTTAAAGGAAGTTGGGACGAGCATTTACCTATGGTAGAATTTGCTTATAACAACAGTTATCATGCCAGTATTGGGATGCCACCCTATGAAGCCCTTTATGGATGCAAATGCAGATCTCCAGTGTATTGGGACAAAGTAGGAGAACGCAAAATACTTGGACCTGAACTAGTACAGCAGACAAAAGAAGTGGTTGAAATTATCCAAAAGAGATTGATAGCCGCACAGGACCATCAAAGGAAATATGCAGACCAGTCAAGGAAAGACATGGAATTCGAAGAAGGAAGCTTGGTATTACTGAAAGTATCACCGTGGAAGGGACTAACGAGGTTTGGAAAGAAAGGAAAGCTGAGCCCAAGATATGTCGGACCTTTTGAGATTCTAAAGCGCGTTGGCAAAGTAGCTTAAGAATTGGCGTTACCTCCGCACATGGAACACATTCACAATGTTTTTCACGTATCGATGCTTAAGAAGTATAATCCAGACTCCAGGCATGTAATCGAATATGAGCCAATAGAGCTTCAGGCAGATTTGTCATATGTAGAGAGTCCGATAGAGATTCTAGAGGAAAGAGAGAAGGTATTGAGGAATAAAGTGGTAAAGCTAGTAAGAGTGTTATGGAGAAACCCAAAGGTTGAAGAGTCAACCTGGGAGTTAGAAAGTGATATAAGAGAAAAATACCCTCATTTATTTTTTTAGAAGATTCTGAGGACAGAATCCTTTTAAGGGGGGAAGGATGTAATATCCGAGATATATCGTTTAATTGCTTTTGCTATTAAATAATTATTATATGTGTTCCGTATCTATTCTGTGAATTATTTGTTAAGTGTTAAATGTGTTTGGATGTTTAAAAATATTATTAATTGAGTATTTTAATTTTTATATGTCTAAAATAAAATATAGATAATTGTCATATCTTCCTAATTATTTTTATGTTGATTTATGAATTTATAGGAATCATATGGATTTTATAAAATCTTTTTCCGGGTATTTAAAATCTATTTTATAAAAACGGGAACCACCCGACGTCATCCGTTGTTACGTTTTTGGCACCCGAAACTCTTCCGAGAACTCCTTCCTAACCCAATTGTAATATTCCGAGCATATTCCATGTTTCGACTTTTTCAATCCAGGGTACGGTTTGTCCTGCGCAGGTCCCGGCGCAATATTTTCGATACAATATTCGTTTCGGTAAATCAATAAAACTCGTATTTTCGAGAAACGGGAGCTTTTTATTAAACTATCACAATTATCACCTCGTAATACGCGTAACCAGGCGCTGAGACCAAGATCGCAGTACAAATTGTACTGATTTGGATAATTATCCCGAACACCGATACCGATTGGATCAGTTTTTATAAATAAACGTACCGTTTTATATCCGGAATGATCCAACGGGATACTAATTTTCCGTAATTATAAATAGCCTTTTACCGTATTTTATTTCGTATCAAAATCATTTGCAGACAGTTAATTATATAATTTTCCAGAGAAAAACCCTAAATTCATAAAACCCTCTGAGAATCAAACTACAATTTCAAGGTGTTATTGAAATCAGTTGGAAAAGTTGGAGTAACCAAATCGAAGGTCTCAAGGAGTACTATCAGATTCTGTGTTCCATATCACTGCAGAAATCAAGGTTTATTTTCTGAAAATTTATTTATTTTCGAATTGTTTTTTATTAAATATATGAATTTTTGTTCGGATGATTGTTTGAATGATTTGATGATTGAATGTTGTAGAGCTTGTTTTCCTGATGATTTTCATATGTCATACTTCTGATTTGGAGTTCAATAACTTGCTCAAAAGTGGGTTTAATTCTCCAATTTTAAAATTAGGGTTTATAACCCGTATGAATGTTTTCAATTGAAATTTGGGGCTTTTTGATTTAGGAGTTATTAGCTGTTGATTTATAGTGGATTATGTTCCTTATAAAATTTGCAATCGATTGATATATAGTTCGTTAACAGAGGATGCTTGAATCGTAGGGAGTTGTCTTTTTAAGTTTTCGATGTTTCGCCGGAAACCGGCGATGTTCTTGGCCAATTTCCGGCCAAGTCTGGGGTTATTGATATGTTTTGATTGTATGAATCGATTCCTGGTTGTCTGTAGATGTGATCTGGAGCTTGTGGTGGGGTGAGGATGCCGGGAACGTGTTCTCCGGCCACCCCCGACGTTTTCTCGGGGACCCCTGTCAAAATTGCAGTTTAGTACCTCATCTTTTGAAATCGATGAAGTTCAGTCCCTGAACTTTCCAGAGTTTTCAAAAATAGGATTCTTGTTTTAAAAATATTCAAAAATCATATTCCCTATTTATTTTTATTATAAAAATTCGATTTTAATTTCTGAAAATTCCAAAAATTATTATTTTAATTCCAAAAATTATTTTTAATTTAAAAATAAATTTGAATTAATTAGTTAATTAATTTCAATTAATTTTTAATTGATTAATTAGTCAATTAATTCGAAAATTAATTGATTAATTGATTTAATTAATTATTAATTGATTTTAATTTATTATTTAATTAGATTTAATTATTTAAAAATAATTTAAAAATTCCGAAAAATAGTTTCGAGCTTTAAAATATTATTTTAAATTATTTTCAAGGCTCGATAATTATTATAAAATTGTTTTGAAGCCAAAATGGGTCAACCAAACCCTGTTTATTTTATATTAGTTTCAAGGCTCGATAAATTGATCCAACGACCCGTTTTAATTTCGAAAAATGTTTTAAAAATCATTTTAAATATCTGAAAGCCTATTTATGACCCGAGACTTCTTTATAAATGATATATCATTTATTATGTGACATGTTATGTGTCATATGTGACTTGTTGGTTAACTGTCGGTTTGTATATACGATGTTTACTTATTTATTGCGTAACTTTCAATCCGTTAATCGGATTTGGGTGAAACGAAGGGTAGATAGACATATGTGTCGAATAGAATCGTATGAGCTGAATATTGATAGATGCTTATGATATGTGAGCAGAAGAGGCAAGGCGTAGGAAAGGGACACAGGTAGTAAAAGAGTAAGACATTGGTGATTGAAAGCAAGTGCAGTGTAGTCAGCTAGTACCAGGCAAGTGTTCTGAACTATCTTGAGATATTATAGTGATTGATAGTCTTGTTTTATATTGCAAGTGCTTTGAAGCACTGAACCCTAAACCCTGATTCCAATTATTGATCTTGAGCCGTAAACCTTATTCTTTCTAAACCATTGATTGTTGTGCACCCAGATACAATACTACTCCACAAATACATACAAATTAAATATCAAACACTGAACCAGATTGCTTACACATTCAACCCATTGTATCTTATATTTTGAAAGACCAAGTTTTTGAATCCCTGAAACATTGATTCCTTTGTTATCCAATTCTTTCATTACCTAACAGCCAAGCTTTAGAAATGCCATATTGATCTTTATGCAGATTCAAACCATTTTCCTTATTGAACGTCCAATGTTGTTAATGATCCTGTTTATTGTTTATTACTGCTTATTCTGTTATTATGTTAGAATTGGATTGTTTTTATAAAATTGTGGACCAAATTCGTGGTCAGACCATATAATGGTCAAATTAGGCCAATGTGTGCCTTGGATCCAGTAGTTAGAGCAGTGATGTGTGCTTTGCTCGGGGTTAGTGCGTGACTGATCAGCAGCCTAACCTTGGTATTTGAAATGAAAACATAATATCCAATTCTAAATCATAATCTATTGTTCACTTGATACCGTAACCATTTTCACCTAACGATCATTATTCTCAGTTCTGTCATTGTGACTTGCTGAGCTGGTTAGCTCATTTGTACGATGTTGTTTATGTTCTTTTCCAGTTAAAAAGGAACCAGTTGGTAGCGAGGATCCCCAGTCCAGCGCGAGAGCTAGGGGTTCAGGTTGATCGAGTTGAGCTAGTAGGCTTCTTTTGGAATAATCTAAGTTTATAAAAGTTTGTAATAATGTTTATTACTCAGTTCTGAGTTTGGATAGTTGGGATTTGAACGGTTTGTAATATAAGTAAGTGTGTTTGGATTGTGTGCATACTTTAACCTGTTACGGTCCGTGGTAGTTGGTAAGTATGGTCACTGCATATTATTATTATTATCTTTATTATTGTTATAAGCAGGTTATAAATAGTGTGGACCCCAAACTTCTGAACCGGGTTTGGAGGGTGCCACAGATAAGAAAATCTGTAAACACTGATCATAAAGTCTGATGTATGAGAACAAAAACTAAATTGATTTTGAGAAAGAACCTGAAACCATTCCAAGTTCATTTACCAGTCTTGTAAAAGTAGCTTCACATAGTGGTTTTGTGAAGATATCTGCTAGTTGTTGATCTGTTGGAACAAAATATAATTCCACTGTACCTTCCATCACATGTTTCCTTATGAAATGGTACCTAATGCTGATGTGCTTTGTCATTGAGTGTTGAACTGGATTTCCTGTCATAGCAATAGCACTTTGATTATCACAGTAAATAGGTATTTTAGAAAATTCTAACCCATAGTCCAGTAACTGATTCTTCATCCAAAGAATCTGTATACAACAGCTTCCTGCAGCAATATATTCTGCTTCTGCAGTTGTTGTGGAAATTGATTTATGTTTCTTGCTAAACTAAGAAACCAATCTACCTCCAAGAAATTGGCAGCTTCCACTTGTGCTTTTCCTGTCTATTTTGCATCCTGCAAAATCTGCATCTGAGTAACCTATTAGCTTAAAATCTGATACCCTAAGATACCACAATCCTAGATCAGTTGTACCCTTTAGATACTTGAAAATTCTTTTCACGGCTATTAGATGAGGTTCTCTTGGATCAGCCTGAAATCTTGCACAGAGACAGGTAGCATACATGATATCTAGTCTACTTGTAGTTAAATAGAGTAAAGAGCCAATCATACCTCTGTAGTTAGTAATATCTACTGATGCTTCAGTATCTTTATCTAACTTAGTGGCAGTGGCTATAGGAGTTGATGCAGTAGAACTGTCTTGCATTCCAAATTTCTTGAGTAAGTTTCTGGTGTACTTGGATTGACTGATAAAAGTACCTTCTTCAATTTGTTTGACTTGAAGTCCCAGAAAATAACTCAACTCTCCCATCATACTCATTTGATATCTTAACTATATTAACTTGGAAAATCTTTCACAAAGTTTTGTATTTGTAGAGCCAAAGATGATATCATCAACAAATATCTGTACCAAAAGTAAGTCCTTTCCATGGTTGAGATAAAATAAAGTCTTGTCAATTGTGCCTCTGTGAAATCCACTTTCCTGAAAAAACTGAGCTAAAGTCTCATACCATGCTCTTGGAGCTTGCTTAAGGCCATAAAGTGCTTTGTCAAGCCTGTAGACATGATTTGGAAACTTTGGATCTACAAAGCCTGGAGGTTGTTCAACATATACCTCTTCTTCCAATTCTCCATTGAGAAAAGAACTTTTCACATCCATTTGAAATAATTTAAACTTCTTGTGAGCGGCATAAGCCAAAAAGATTCTTATGGCTTCCAATCTAGCAACTGGAGCAAATGTTTCATCATAATCAATACCCTCCTGTTGAGAGTAACCTTTAACAACCAGCCTTGCTTTGTTTCTTGTAATTATGCCATCACTGTCAGTTTTATTTCTGAACACCCATTTTGTACCAACAATTGATCTGTCCTTTGGTCTTGGTACTAGGGTCCAGACTTTATTTCTTTCAAATTCATTTAACTCTTCCTGCATTGCTTGCACCCAATCAGCATCTTGAAGAGCTTCTTTCATTTTTTTGGTTCAGTCTGAGATAGAAAGGAATGATAGAGACATTCATTTGTTGTTGTTCTAGTTCTGACACCTGCTTCAGGATCTCCAATTATTAAGTCAGGTGTGTGTGATTTAGTCCACTTCCTTGCAGATGGAAGTTGATCTCTAGAACTGGATCCTCCCCCATGATCCATGTTGTCTCCATCAGCATTTTCTAATGCTCCCCCTGAAGTTATGCTCTCTGAGATTCCAGAATTTGAGTTGGATCCTTCAGGAATTGAAGAATTAGAGTTTCCAGAATTGTCAGAATTTAGCTCATCAGAACTTGATGAATCAGAACTTGAAGAGCCAATGACTGGTTCTGATGCTCCTTGAGAGTCTTGAGATGTGGTATGATCATCAGCTTGCTCCCCCTGAATAGGTGCATTTTCCTTTGGAGCAGTTACCACAGTTTCAATGATATCAGAATTTAACCCATCAGAACTTACAGGATCAGGATTTAGGTCATCAGAATTTATAGAATCAGAATTTATAGATTCATTTTCAAATCTCAGCTGATCATGATCATTAAAATCTTCAAGTCCAGTAATCTTTTTATCATCAAAAGTTACATTGATAGATTCCATGACAACCCTCGTTCTTAAATTGTAGACTCTAAAGGCTTTTGTGGAAAGTGGATATCCAACAAAAATTCCTTCATCAGCTTTTAGATCAAATTTTGACAGCTGTTCAGGATGAGTCTTAAGAACAAAACGCTTGCATCCAAATACATGAAAGTATTTCATATTTGACTTCTTTTTCTTCACCATCTCATATGGTGTTTTTTCATGCTTGTTTATGAGTGTAGCATTCTATATAAAATAAGCAGTCTGCACAGCTTTAGCCTAAATATAGGTTGGTAGCTTTTCTTCATCAAGCATAGTTCGTGCAGCTTCAATAAGAGTCATGTTCTTTCTTTCTACAACTCCATTCTGCTGTGGAGTTCCAGGTGCAGAAAATTCCTGCTTTATTCCATGCTCTTTGCAGAACTCTTCCATGATTGAATTCTTGAACTTAGTGTCATTATCACTTCTTATTATTTTAACAGAATCTTTGACTAACTTATCCAGTTGTCTGATATGATCAGTTAGAGTAGATGCAGTTTCATTCTTCTTGTGCAAGAAATACACCCAAGTGTATCTTGTGAACTCATCCACTATAACCATAGCATATTTCTTCTTTGCAATAGACATGACATTGACTAGACCAAATAGATCAACATGCAGTAAGTGATAAGGCTCAAGAATTGAGGATTCAGTTTTGCTCTTGAATGAAGATTTTCTTTGTTTTGCCTTTTGACATGAGTCACAAAGACCATCAAGAGCAATTATTAATTTCGGCAGTCCTCTCACAATATCTTTCTTTACTAGCTCATTTATGTTGTTGAAATTTAAATGAGAGAGTCTCTTGTGCCAATTTCAGCTTTCTTCAATTGATGCTCTACTTAACAGACAGATTGCAGAACCATCAGAATTTGTTGAAAGTCTGGCTTCATATATGTTACCATGTCTGTAACATTTCAGAACCACTTTGCCTGTAGAATTACTTACAACTTCACAGTGTTCTTCAAAGAAATCCACATGATAACCTCTGTCACAGATTTGACTCATACTTAGCAGATTGTGTTTAAATCCTGAGACAAGAGCTACTGTTTCAATTATGACATTCCCAAGATTGATATTGCCATATCCCAGAGTCTTTCCCATGTTGCCATCTCCATACGAAACTCATGGGCCAGCTTTCTCTACAAAGTCTGATAACAGAGCTTTATTTCCAGTCATATGTCCTGAACATCCACTGTCCAGAACCATGATGTTTTTCTTGTTGCCCTGCAATCACAAAGACCACTATTGATTAGTTTTAAGGACTCATGCTTGCTTGGATCCTTTGGCCTTGTTAAGTTTGTTAGCATTTGCAGCGGATTTAGTTTCAGAGTTTATTCTAACATGCTTTTTATCAGACTTTATATCAGACTTTGCATCAAAATTTACACTAGAAGAAATTACACTAATTTTCTGTAAAGAAGGTTTTATTTCATAATAATCATAGTACAAATCTTTCAGCTTATACTTAAGCTGCTTCTTTTTCATTAAGCCAATGTTTACCAAAGCTGGTTTATCCTGTTTTAATTTGTCAGAAGTTGACTTTTCTTTGACTTCTATTTTAGAGTCTTTCATCTCTTCATAATAAGACACAACAGTTTTTGCAACAAATTTAACAGGATTTACCTTTGGCTTTTCAGTCTGTTTGATAGAAATTGGCTTAATTGGCAAATTCCCTTTCTCACTTTTACCATCTTTATAACCTAACCCCTCTTTCCAGTTTCCACTACTTAGAATATTCTGAGTTGGTCTGCCTGAGTTAGTCCAAGTCCTGATGATTTCTCTTTCTTTTTCTAATTCAATTTTTAGATAATCATTATGTTTAAGCAATTCATTCTTAACATACACAACATTATCTCTCTCTGTCTGAATAGTGTTCATCTTGACTAACTCTTCTTCAAGATAGCTATTTCTTTTTTTGTACTTTAGATTTTCGGATTGTAATCTTTCATTCTCTAAAGTCTGATCTCTATAGCTAATATGAATGTTTTTCAGAAATAATCTCAACTTAGTAATATCTTCTGTATCAAAAGCAAGAGTTGATAGAGGTACCTTTAGTTCAGCAGCATCAGAACTGCTATCAGCATTTGCCATTAAGGCATAGTTCACCTCTTCTTCAGATTCTGAAGTGTCTGCCCGGTTTTTCTTCTTTGTGATAAGTGTCTGGCCTTTATCACCTTTTCCTTTCTTGCATTTAGGAGAGATGTGGCCTCTTTCACCACAATTGTAGTATTTGACATTTGAGTTGTCTCCTCTGTCGGACTTTCCTCCTTTGCCTTCAGTCTTTCTGAACCCTTTCTTATCAGAACTTCCACCTATCCTGGAAAACTTCTTACCCTTTCTGAATTTCTTGTAGGCTATCTTTGTGATACCCTTCACCATAAGAGCACACAGTTGCATCATCTCTGCATCAACATCCACTTCAGATAAATTTTTACAATCTGAATCATGATCATCAGGATCTGATGACTCTGAATCAGACTGTATAATGAGAGCCTTTCCTTTTGCCTTCATAGAGACAATTGGCTTTTCTTCAATCTTTAAAGCAACTGTCCTAAACTTCCCTCCGTGCCTCTTTTTTCTTTGCTCCATCTCAAGTTCATGAGTCTTGAGCATCCTATAGATTTCATCAAGAGACATACCAGCAAGTTCATAGTTGTCTCTTATTGTAGTAGCTTTCAAATCCCACTTTTTAGGAAGAGCTAGTAAGAATTTTAGATTTGAATCTTCTGGATCATATTTCTTATCCACTAGTGACAGATCATTCAACAGCTTTGTCAATCTGTCATATGTATTAGTTAGTGACTCATCATATTTTGAGTCAAAGTGCTCATACTCATGTGTGAGTATTGTCTTCCTGTTCTTTTTTATAACATTGGTTCCTTGACATCTCACTTCCAATGCATCCCAAATTTCTTTTGCAGTCTTGCATCTACTCACCCTGTTTGACATGACATTGTCAAGTGCACTATGAAGCAAGTGTCTTACTTTTGCATCCTTTCCTAGTGAAGAGATGTCTTCAGTGGTGAGTTCTCTCTTTTCGTTGGGAATCATCTTCTGTGGCTCATTCCCAACTGCAACAGAAAGCTTTGTGGGCTTGTGTGGACCATCATAAATTATGTCTAAATATTCTGAATCTGTAGCTTCCAGAAACATGGCCATCTTCACACTCCATACAGGGTACTCAGACACCCTGAGCATAGGAACCCTGATGGTTTCATATCTACTGGTGTTTTGAATGGGTTGAACCTTTGCAGGTTCTTGAGGGTCTTGTGTTTTTGATTGATCGGACATGATTGATTATTTGTTTGGATCTTAACTATTTTTAAGTTTAACAGATTGGCTCTGATACCACTTATTAGGCCTCAATGATACTATAGAAGGGGGTTGAATATAGTATCTACAATCAATTCGATTATAAACACAAGTATGTAACAGAAAACAAGTTTATTCAATATATCAAACTCTGTTACAGTAGGTTTAATCTACTCTCTCAATGATGTATGATATCACTAAGATCTTCTAGGGTTATAATGAATGATATTCTCGTGAATGATAACACATATAGTGTAAACCCTAATCTGTGTTTATATACTACACAGTTGCAAGATATCTCCTAATTGATATGATATGTTCTGTTTCCTAAAATACATCAATCAGAGATTATCTACTGTAGTCCTTTAGCTGTACAACTCTCCAAGCATATCTTCTTTTGTTTAATCCAGATCCTCTCCTGTAAATTAGCCGCTTATCATCCCTGAAGTGTATCCGCACTTAAGTTCTGATATAAGTCCTGATGGCTTAAATTCTGATAACTTCGTGTCTCCAGTAAGTTCTGATTTCCAGTTAAGTTCTGATAGTAAGTTTTGAAACTAAACAAATCAGATTAGACATGACATCACAAATATATCTAACATTTTAAATGATATTTCAAAGATTGATTCTATTCAAGTCTTATCTTATAGTCTCATCTATGTGATGAACTTTTGAAACTGATTATAACTTGAACGGTGGTAGTTCAAGTAGTATTCAGAAAAGATATAAGTATATGGCAGTATCTTGTAACTTCATCTTTTTAACTTATATCTAGTTAATGATTATCTTATGCATGACAAAGATTTTCATAAAAATGTTGAGACAAGGTTAGATATATGAGATCACCTTGCAACGATATTTTTATACAGTTCTAAACTAGAACTCTATGTATATTATGCATGGAAGAGGATTTCCAAGATTTTAAAAAGTATATATACATATATACTAATATTTTGTGACTTCATCACGTTAAGATATCAAACTTGGTTCAATTCTGCTTGACCAAGACTTTCATGAGTACTATGAGAAGGCTCATATATTGTTAATTATTATACATGTTATTTCGGTGGGCTTGTTGCTCACCCTTGCTTTATTCTTTCATCACAAAACAACAGCTGGACAAGATGAACATGACCAATCCCCAAATTCACGAGCGGATAGGAAATGTTCTATAGTTTCCTGTAGGTGTTGATGTCGTTGTAGCTGAGGTAGGAACTACCAATAGGCTAGGCTTTCAACTTTTGATGTACCGGATTTATGTATATTATGAATTTTAATAATGGCAAAAAATATGTAAATTTATTCAAAAACCCTTTTGAGGTGTAATGGCTTATAATTGTGGAATGACTTGTGTTATTTTGGTATTCATCTCTGAGACTATAACTTGTGGTGTGTATGTATATTGTGGGGTCATAGTATGTAGTAGTTGGTTATTTATTAAGATTTAGTGTTATTAAGGGAAATGAAACTCCTGACAACCCGGATCCCCGACCCCGGATTTGGGGCTGTTACAGAAATGGTATCAGAGCTAAGCGTTATAAACCTTAGAGATGATGCGACATTAAAATAATAAGTTCACTGAGATAATAAAAACTCTTGCCAAGTTCATAGTCGGACTACCTAACGTAGTAGTGACAGTTAAAACCCTTATGGGAACCCTTATGAATATCCTGATAGAAGCTTAGTTCGTTATCGTATAAGGTAGCGGGACTCCGAACCCTGAGGTAAAGGAGCAACAACGCGATGATGTTTTATTACTTATTGGAGATCAGATTATGGATTCGATAGAGCGTCCTAATAAGGGACCGGAAAATGCTCATGATGAGGATGTAGCCGTTGAGGAGGTTATCCCAGAGGAAATTGTTGTTGAGGAGGATCCCGAGGAGGATCCTGACAAGAGTAAAAATTTGATCACTAAAGAATTGATGACCGTAGTCAGGGCGACTACCAGAGGTAGGATTGGCCGGTTACTACCGTAGGATCGTTCAAATTTGCAAAGATCACGGCACCTTTATCGCGACTTACTCGTAATACTTAGAAGTTCAAATGGATAGAGAAATGTGAGAACACCTTTCAAAGAACTGAAGAAAATATTGGTGACGGCCCTATATTGGCGTTTCTGGATGGAAAAGGGGATTTTGTAAATTATAGTGATGCTTCGCACAATGGATTAGGGTGTGTGCTTATGCAGCACAGTAAGGTAATCGCGTACGCGTCAAAACAATTAAAGGAATATGAAATTCAATATCCCACCCATGATCTTGAGCTCGCGGTAATAATTTTTGCCCTAAAGATTAGAGGCACTACTTGTATGCAAAGAAGTGCGAGATTTACGCAAATCCTAAGAGATCAAGTATATTTTCACGTAGAAAGAGCTCAACATGCGTCAGAGGAGGTGGTTAGAGCTAATCAAGGGTTATGATTATGAGATTCTTTATCATCCAAGAAAAGCCAATACGGTGGCTGACGCCCTTAGTAGAAAGGACAGACTCAAGATGATAATGTCTTTGGAAGAATTGATAAGAGATTTCGAGAAAATGGAAATAGAAGTGAAGGTAACCGGATCCGGTACCGAAAAGCTGTCTGAGATTGCAATACAACCCGAATTATTGGAAAAGATCAGATTGTGCCAAGAAAAAGTGATGAATGAAGGCAGAGAGCCAATGACGGGAGAAGAGATTAATACCGAGAAAGATGATAAGGGAATAATAAGGTATTCCGACAAAAATTGTGTTTCAATGTTCAAGAGCTTAAAGATGAGATCTTAGATGAAAGACATAGTTTGAGGAATAAGATTTAGGGAAAAACCTGAATGTAATAGTCAGGGAGGTCGCCACCAAGAAAGAAGGAACCCATAACATAATGAAGTGGAAAAAAAGTATTTTAACGTATAAGATAACCCTGATTATGGGAGAAGGATGAAACATTTCATACTGAGAAAACAGAATTCGAGCAAGATAGGGAGAACCAGGACGGTACTCCTATGGGGCAATTCATGGACCTGCCTAAACAAAACTTATACTTTTATTCCCAGCCACCACCCGGAGGAAGCCATGCGGTGGGAAATTCTTTCAGGACCTTTAAGTCGCTAAGCTCACAGAGTTTCAAGGAACAAACTGACCTAGTCAAGGCAAGAGCCTAGCTAGAGGAAATAGAGGAATCAATTGAGATTATAAGTGATTGACGAAGTACAAAAATCTATTTTTGCAACTTACCTTCCTAAGGGAGAGGCCACCCACTGGTGTAAGGCTAATGAAGATAGAGATATAGTGTAGAAGTTTTAGAACCATACCAGAGGTGGACAAGTATGATGAATCGTGAATCTAGGTTGTGAAAGTCGTCAAGGTTCGTCTAAAGGACACGAATCCAGAATGACGGGATGTTTAAAATAAATGCTTATGTTGTGTTGGTTCATGAAATGGTTGTAATAGAAATGAAAATAAAAGTCTGAAAGGGAAAGAAGTATAAAGGGATATAAAGGAAATAGAGTTGAGACACGATAAGGGAGTTAGGTATGTGAAACCCTAAGAAACCCTAGCAATAAATATAGAAAAGTGTGTCATCATCAGCGCAATGGGTGACTGATCATGAGATAAAGTCAAGTTTTGGAGGCGTAAACGATACATATAATTAATCCCCTTTAAGTTGGGAGTATTCGATAAAACTTCGTCGATGGATTAATAAGGGAATACGGGTGGACTGAGGAGACAGGAAAGCAAGAAATTAATAAATTAGATGAAGGAAGTAGCCTTCAAAAATGTAAAGTGTATGTAACACATGTGACTTGATACCCAAAAGGGAGACACCAAGTATAGAAGATATCCCAACATTGAGATGACTGTTGAGATATACAGCAAAGGTAAATGAGGATTTAGTAAGAAGAAGTTCACGTTGAACATGACCAATATCTTTCAAAACATCCTTGTTGTCATTACTAAATCAGGCAAGAAAAGAGGATAACCGTTGTTATCTTTTGGAGGTCATATGGATTGACCTCAGTTTGAATAAGGATGTTATTGTGAAATTAGGTATAGACTATCGAGGTGGGAATGATTGAATAAGATACCCTTATTAGGAATATATGACTTGATTTATCCATGAAAGGATGCGAGTACCTTTTTAAAGGTGGAATTAAGGATAGAACCTCGATAACTTGAGATGAACCATGGGGGAATGCATAAAGGTTGGCATTTCATCCTTAATAGGCACATTATGAGTTTGGGTAGTACAGAATGAAGGACTTAGGCAACAACAACCTTTGAAGATCAGTGGAGAAACTTTTCAGAACTATATAGACAATGATTATAGTATTAGTAAATGGTATCTTGATATGCCCTATACCTAGGGTGTACATGATGAAGGATTTAAGGATAACCTTAGAGGTTTTTACAAGGAGAAAGGTGTTATTCCCTAACAATACAACAAGAATTACAAAAGGGGGGTTAAATGTAATTTTGGCTACTTTTTCAAATTTAAAGAATGTTCTAACTTGATAAATATAACAGTGTTTGATTAGCAATGGTGCGGAATAAAGGAGTGATAGAAATCAAAACACTAAGTAATAAAAACAAAAGCTTTTAAAACTTTCTGGTGGATTTGAAAGTATCCACCAGATATATATATATATATATATATATATATATATATCAAATTGAGAACTCTGTGAAGCTTTGAATAGCTCACAGCTGCTTACAAGTTTGAACAACTAAACTACAGAGAAATGCTTATAGAATATAGCTTGATATGTTTCTCTAAAAATAAGCTTGCTTAGTTGATTTTTCTACTTTCTACACTTGGTTTATATATATCACCAAGTTTACATGATAATAAGATAAGATAATAAAACAAAACATATCTAGTCTAATTCCATGCTACTTCACTACTCTATTCCAGTATCTTTGAATATCTTCACAATTGCATGGAAATGGTAATGCTTCTTTGTTTTCAAATTCCTACTTAACAGGATGCCACATTCCTTTTGCAAACACCCAACGCATGTGACTATGTTTTCACTGTCAACAGCTATTTAAATTTGATCATCCGTCGGGACTATGCTTGTCATCTGTCGGGAGCTTTGTTGATCATCTGTCGGAAGTCTTGTAGATCATCGGGAGTCTATTTGCCACTTGACTCTATTTCACTTATACAAAATTAGAAGACATCTCATATTTACAATTAATCAACCTACTCTTCATATCAATCTAGTAGTCAACATGACTTATAGAACCCTAAGTAATCTTCTTGACTAATACATGTTATTCGCAGAAATGTGCTACCGTTCTTATTTGTTACATAAGCTACTCACTCGATGGATGACAAATTGAAGATCATTCAAAAGACATTGATTGTAAGGAACAATGACTATCAGGAAGGGCCAATGAGGTGGCCGACACTCTAAGTGTAAGAGAGCAGTTATAGGCGCTCGTGCCAGCGGAATACAATAATAATGGTTAAAGCCTTGAAGGTTGTATTATGGTGTGAAAGATTGACATTCCTTCTGATGATTGTGCAATACTCAACCGTAATAGTAGGATTGGTGGAGATTTAATTCATGTTATCGCTGTGAGTGGGCTACCTATTTTAGAAGGTCCTATCTTGAGATAATCCAAGACCATGTTATGAAGGGACTAAATGAACCTTTGAGCTTCATGTCTTCTAATAAAGACATATGGTTAATAATGGTATTAACCTGCTATCATTGCTTTGATTAAAACTCTTCTGCAATTTTATATGCTTCATGTCATATGTACGCCAAGTTCAGGAGTGTTCTTTATGAATCATGAAATGGTGATTATGTTGCCTCCCTAGAAGATTTCGATACGGCAGGTATGGACTCTGTATCGTTAGATATTAAAATTTCAAGGAAAACGAATGACTAGTAGGTCAGCGGTGGACCATAGTAATGCAGCAATGATTTTGCAAGTAATGAGCCGGTTACAACCGTGAGAGTGGTATTGGAATGGATGTTGAGATTGAGTACCACTAATCGGATCATGTTGACGTATAAGTTATCTTTGATAGACAAACTAGGTCGATATCTACCTATTATGTAAGAATCCTAATTTTTGTAATATTTTAAAACTTCAGTGAATAGTAACTAGAACTAATTATGTAGTACGTATGGAGTTCATCACAAATATGAACAGTGGAATTTTGGAAATCCGAGATCATATTCTTGTTTATCGCGGAAAATAAGTGAATGTAAAAGCCGTCGGAATTCGAAGTTTCACGATTATACTACGTGTTTTCGTATCCGTAAGGAATGGCATAGAACCGAGGATACTACGTGGAATAAACATTATATCAAGGTGTTTCTATGATCAAGAGAAAGGAATAGAATTGGTTAAAAGATTATAAGCAATAAAAGAATTCACTACGAAACGAAATGTTATGCGAGAAAACTATCAGAATAAAACGACAAGTGCATGAGTGTAAATTAAATAAGAAGTGAATGGAAGCCATGCAAGGTGGCCATGCAAGATCCTACACCCAACTAGTAGTTAGAAGTGTAGCTAGTAGTTAGTAAATCAAACTAGAATAGTAGCATGAATAGTGTAGGGGAGACAAGAAGTACCATGCACCATGCTTCTACTTTTCTACTCCACCACACAAATAATCAAGTCAAACCTCCACTTTTCTTTTGTCCAAATAATTATATATCAACCAATACTTCTATTTTACACCACACCACTCAAGTACCCAAGTCAAGAAAAGCTCCCACACTCCTCATTACCAGCAGTTCGGATTTTTAGACCAAGGGGGAAAGGAAAATTTATAACTTGAGTTTTAGAGCTTCATTGTTACGACCGGTATTTTATGTAATATTATTTTTAGACTTTGTATAATATTAGAGCCGAATGCAAATATACTCAATGATTGTACGTTGTGTGAATGAAAATTTCTGCATTATAAATTGCTTTATGTGGAATATGATTTTTCAAAGCAAAAGTTTATTTATTTCCCTTATTTTTGATTTATAAGGAATATTCTAAACCTTGGAGAAATTTTCTTTTAAAAGTTATTTTGTTCACAAATTTCAAAAGTGATTTTATTAAATTTCTAAAAATCCAAGTTATTTTATGGTATAAATTTTATAATTTTTGAACTTGTATTTTATTTTATAAAAATAAATCTTTAAAAAAATTATTTGTTATAATTAGAAAATTACATGGGAGCCCTTGCATGCAAATCACTCTTCTATTCTACCAAAGGGCAAAGGAGACCTTTCCAACCCCACTAAATCATTTGTTGTTAACCAAATTACCACACTAACCTTGCATGCAAAATGGCCTAACTTTAGCTAGAGGTCATTCTTGTACATTCTCATTTCCACTCATTTTCTTTATCAAACAAAAGCATAAAACCAAAAACAAAGTGGGAGAAGTCATTTCACTCACTCCACACTCCAATACACCTCATTTTTTTTCTCACCTCCCCTTCCCTCCCTTGCTCTCGGCTGAACCCCCATTTCCCCCACTCCCTTCCATTTTCCACCCCATTTCTCATCTTCCCTAGTGTAATTCTTCCACCTACATTCATTTTATATACTTTCCAAGAGTTTTGTGACTTGGGAGATGAGATTTCATGGTTGCATGTGTAGTTTTTGTGTGAGAGAAACTCTTGATTCTTGTGAATTCAAGAGCTCTCTATGAGATACATTTTATATATGTGTTAACTAAGTGTTTTATGGAGAAACCATGCTTTAAAAACCTTTGCATGCTACTGAAATTTCATTATATAATCATGTTTAGCCATGCATGCTAGTTTTAAGATGTTAATATGATGATCAACCATGTTGTGCATGCTACTCTTTTCAAAATCATGTTTTTATGTTTAAAAATCTATAAATTCGAAATATTGTACTTGAGATAGATTGTTTCCATGATATATTTCTTATTAATAGATAAGAGAAGATATATTTCATGATTATTAAGGAAGAGTAATAGGTATAAGTCAAATTTGCAAGAATTTAAACTTTATGATTTAGCCGAAATCTTGTTAAGTGTTTTCCATGAGTTGCATGTTATATTTTTATTTGCATATTGATGTTCTTGGGCATGGATGATCTCCCCTCCTGTTGAGGCACTATTTTAGGATGTTGATGCACCAGTTTTGCTTTATTAAAGGTTGGATGCTTGGTTAAAAAGTGGGAGTCAAGGTGGAAAGGGATTAGTTTGTGTTTGCATTTTTCCAGATTTGATGCACTAGTTTATGGGGAAGTTTTGAATGAGCATTTGTTGTGCACTTTGAGGCCCAAGCCACCAGAAGCTAGCACTAGGAGTATATAAAAGGTTTTAGGTGTTTGTTGGAGGTTTGTAAGTCGTTTGGTTAGGTGCATGAGTGAAATCACAAAATCTGTCCAGCAGGGGACAATTTTGTTGCGACTTAGAAATAGGAAGTTTTGACCATGTCATAGGTAGGCCCTGTTGGCCCTTAGTTCGAGGGAGTGTCAGAGGAGTTTTTCCAGCCATATTTCATAGGATTTGACTTAAAACCAGTTGTAATTGAATGGTAGTGTTGGGCTGTTCCAAACCCTAAACTGTAAGATCTTTGATTCGGTTATATTTACTTTCTTTTAAATATTGTAATAGTTATATATTATGTTTTGTTAAGTTGGGGGTGTGACAGGTTTTGGTATCAGAGCTACGGTTTAGAGTCCCTGCACAACCCAAATAGGTTATAGGATATATGTATAGGTTATAGATAATATGCGAGAGAGTAGGTTAAGTAAATTTATTATTAATACCCCTCTTATTGGTTTGTCAGGAAAGGGCGCACTCATCGTCATCCTCTGGGACGGACGACACTATTGTTTTCTTCGTGTATGCTGAGTTAAGGCGCGAGTTTGACATGCTTCTAGACAAGTACGACCGACTGATAGACCGATTGAAGAACGTGTATCCGGACAACCGAAACTATGAAGGGAAGCCTAAGGAGCAGATGACTGCGAGGCTTGAGACTTTGGTTCAGTACGTTAACACTAAGCTTGAGGAGATGCCATCACACCGAGACCGCACCAGCCAGTACATCATCCAGATGGTGGCGGATGAGCTCCAGAGCATTGTGAAGACGCTTCGAGAGGAGAAGACTACCAAGCCCCGTTTTGATGGAGTTGAGCCTTAGTTCTTTCCATTATCTACCTTTCATGTTGTTGCATTATCGGACTTCATAGAATTCCCAGTAGTTTCCTTTAAATAAGCATGTTATTCCTAGAATCAGACTCTATCCTGATCCTGATGTATTGTGACCTTTAGATTTCAATTATTATGCACTATCGTTCTATTTGCTTTCAACTGTTATCTTACGCCTTTATGTGCATCACCATATTTATTTAATTTGAAACTTGACCTCAAATGTAAATAAGAATACCATGTGATACCCTCAAATTATTTCATTATTCATACCTGTTTTGACACAACTCTTATTTCAGGATCATGCCACCCAAAAAGAAGAACCCAACAACCACATCTACCACAGATCCAAATATTCTTCGATTACTGGAAACCTTACAACAGCAAACCAACCCTATAGCTCAACAAAAAATAACTCTTCAACAATGATTTGAAAACCAAGATAACCGTGAACCACACCGACCACCTGATCCACCAGTACCACCTCGACAAGTTGTCACTTTCAAGACCTTTCAGAATATGAACCCACCTGCATTTCATGATATCACTGATCCAATAATAGCTAACACATGGATTAAGGAAATGGAAAGGGCTTTTGAGTTGGTACAGTTAGGGGACGATCAGAAGACATCATATGCTACTTACTTCTTGAAGGGCGAAGTCATCTATTGGTGGGAATCAGTGAAAGCTATGGAAGCAAATCAGCAAGTTTCTTGGGAAAGATTTAAGAAGTTATTTCTGGAAAAGTATTACCCTAAGTACATGTAGAATCAGATGGAGCTTAAATTTCTTGAATTGAAGCAAGGGAATATGTCTATACTGAAATATGAGAAGAAGTTCACAGAATTGTCAAGGTTCGTGACAAAGTATACCAGCAGTGAGGAGGAAAAAACGAAGAGATTTCAACAAGGATTGGAGCCTTGGATCAGAGATAAAGTGGCTATGTTTGAGCTTGATACTTATGCAGGAGTAGTACAGAAAGCTGCTCTGATTGAGAACAATGGGATGCAGTGAAGAAAGGAAAGGGATAACAAGAAGAGAAAGGTCCCATTTTATGGAGAAAAGTTTGAAGCCAGAAATTCACAAGATCGGAATGAAAAGAGGATTAGATTCCATAAGGGCGGAAATTTTCAAAAGAAGGGAAATTTGAGCAAAAGACAAGAATCGAAGGGGAACAACCAGGCAAGCCAAGGACAAATTGGAGAGAACAGATTTCAGAGACCGGAATGCAAGCATTGTGGAAGAAGGCACCCCGGAGTGTGTAATAAGCTGAGCATGACATGCTATAGGTGCAACCAGAAGGGACATTTGGCAAACGAGTGTAAGATGCCGAAGCCAGGAGTTACATGTTACAAGTGTGGAAAGACTGGACACATAGCTAGGGAGTGCAAGACAACTGGACAAGTCAAAGCTCTAATGAATGTGGCAAGTACCAGTGCAAGCATGCCAGCCGAGGTATTGGCATTACCTCCACCACCAACAACTCCGCAAGCAACAGCAAGGACATTCGATTTGAAAATGAAGGACATTGTTCAGAACTCTGAGATGATAGCAAGTACACTTTTACTAAATAATGTCGAAGCTAAAGTATTGACTGATTCAGGAGCAACGAGATCTTTCATATTAGAAACTTTTGTTGATAAAATTCAATGTGATAAAATGGTTATGAATGAGGTAATAAATGTGGTAATTGCGAACCAAGGGAAGATTCCTGTAAGTCAATTTTGTCTGAAGTGTGAGATTGGTATTTTGGGGTATAAGTTTTCAGCCGACTTGATACTCTTCAAGTTGGGAGAGTTTGATATAATTTTAGGTATGGATTGGTTAGGGAAGAATAACGCCCAGATTAATTGTAAGTCCAAGAAAGTGTATTTAAAGACGAAGAGTGGAAAGAAAGTAGAATTTAAGGGACAAAGGCAAGAGCAACTGTTTCTTACAATCGTTTAGGCTAAGAAGTTACTTAAAAAAGGTTGTGAGTCATTCCTAGCTTATGTAGTGGATTCAGAAAAGGGCAACCCCAGTATAGAAGGTATTCCCGTAGTTAACGAATTTCCAGATGTGTTTCCAGATGAACTACTAGGCTTACCGCCAGATCGACAAAACAAGTTCGAGATCAACCTTGCTCCGGGCACATAACCAGTTTCAAAGGCCCCATATAGGATGGCACCAGTAGAAATGAAGGAGCTGGCGAGCCAGCTACAAGAATTATTGGACAAAGGAGTGATACGGCCAAGTACGTCGCCATGGGGAGCACCTGTCTTGTTCGTAAAGAAGAAAGATGGAAGTATGCGCTTATGTATAGATTATCGAGAGTTGAATAAGGACGATTAAGAATCGCTACCCGCTACCAAGAATAGATGACCTATTTGATCAGCTGAAAGGAGCAAAGTGCTTTTCAAAGATTGGCTTGAGATCAGGATACCATCAATTAAAGATCAAAGAAGAAGATATCCCCAAGACAGCATTCAGGACCAGATACGGACATTATGAATTCTTAGTAATGCCTTTTGAATTGACTAATGCCCCGAAAGCATTTATGGATCTGATGAATCGGGTATTTAAAAAGTATTTGGACAAGTTCATTGTGGTATTCATTGATGACATCCTTATTTATTCAAAATCGAAAGAAGAACATAAGCAGCATCTATGGATAGCATTGGAGATACTCCGCCAGGAGAAGTTGTATGCCAAGTTTTCTAAATGTGAGTTTTGGTTAAAGGAAGTTCAATTTTTGGGACACGTCATTGGAGATGAAGGAAAAAGTGGATCCGGCAAAGATTGAGGTGATTATGAGTTGGGAGAGGCCAAAGACACCTACGGAAGTGCGAAGTTTTCTAGGATTGGCAGGGTATTATAGAAGGTTTGTCAAGGATTTTTTGAAAATCTCCACGCCATTGACTAAGTTAACCAGGAAGAATCAGAAGTTCGAATGAAATGCAGAATGTGAGGATAGCTTTCAAGAGTTGAAACAGAGATTGGTAACAGCTCCGGTGTTAGTACTACATGACGACCAAGGAAACTTTGTGATTTTCAGCGATGCTTCACATAAATGATTGGGTTGTGTGCTAATGCAACACAGTAAGGTGATCGCGTATGCGTCAAGACAGTTAAAACCGCGTGAGTTGAAGTATCCGACGCATGACTTGGAACTAGCCACCATAGTGTTCACACTTAGGATTTGGAGACATTACCTCTACGGAGAAAAGTATGAAATCTACACGGATCACAAGAGTTTAAAGTACATTTTCACTTAGAAGGAGCTCAATATGAGGCAAAGAAGATGGTTGGAATTGATTAAGAACTATGATTCTTCGATAAATTATCTAGCTGGAAAGGCGAACGTTGTAGCCGATGCTTTGAGTAGGAAGGAAAGATTGATTATGATAGCAACACCAAAAGAATTGTCTGAAGCGATTAAGAGGTTTGAATTGGAACTTTGTGATTGTGGAATAGTTGAAGAGGTTTGTCGTACAATGACTTTTCAGCCAACATTATTGGAAAAGATAAGGAAATGTCAGGAAGAAGTAATGGAGGAAGAGAAGAATCAGCTAACTGGAGAAGAGATTGGTACTCAAAAGGATGAGCAAGGTATACTAAGGTTTTTCTCAAGAATTTGGATTCCTCATGTACCTAAATTAAAGAATGAGATTTTGCAAGAAGCCCACAATTCAAGATTTTCAATCCATCCGGGAAGCACCAAGATGTATCGGGACTTGAGGCAGAACTTTTGGTGGCCAAATATGAAGCGAGAGGTGGCAGAATGGGTTGCAAAGTGTTATACTTGTCAGAAAGTGAAGGCAGAACATCAACGACCAAGCGGATTAATTCAGCCCCTAAAGATTCCAGAATGGAAATGGGAAAATATTGCTATGGACTTTATAGTGGGACTACCGCGAACGAAATCCGGACATGACGCTATATGGGTTATAGTTGATCGGCTTACGAAGTCGGCACATTTCCTTCCCATTAATGAGAAGTCGTCATTGGACAGGATGGTTCATCTGTATGTGCGTGAAATCGTACTAAGGCATGGAGTACCCGTATCGATAGTTTCAGACAGAGATCCTTAATTTAACTCGAGATTCTAGAAGCAATTTTAAGAGAGTCTTGGCACGAAGTTGAACATGAGTACGGCGTATCACCCGCAGAATGATGGTCAGAGCGAAAGGACAATTCAAACAATCGAAGACATGTTGCGCAGTTGTGCAATCAATTTTGCAGGAAGTTGGGATGACCACTTGCCATTAGTAGAATTCTCTTATAACAACAGCTATCACTCCAGTATTGGCATGCTACCATACGAAGCTTTGTACGGACGGAAATGTAGATCAGCGACAAGTTGGGATGAAGTAGGAGAAGGAAAGATTCTAGGCTCGGAATTGGTACAACAGTTGCATGAGACAGTCAAGTTAATTCAGAAAAGGTTGCTTGCTGCTCAAGATAGACAGAGAAAGTATGTGGATCCAGCGTGTAAGGATGTTAGACTCCAAGTAGGCGAAGCCATTTTGCTGAAGGTGTCACCAAAGAAAGGGTTGTCTAGATTTGGCAAGAAAGGGAAGTTAGCACCTAGATATATAGGTCCTTTTAAAATTTTGAGTCAAGTGGGGAAGGTGGCCTACGAGTTAGCCTTACCACCTCAGTATCAACATGTGCATAATGTGTTCCATGTGTCATTGCTTAAGAAGTACAATCCTGATGCCAACCACGTGATAGAATATGAACCTGTAGAAATTCAGGCAGACCTGTCATTTGTGGAGCAACCTGTCAAATTACTCGACTGGAAAGTAAAGAGTCTTAGGAATAAGTCGGTAAAGTTAGTGAAAGTACTTTGGAGGAACCCCAAGGTCGAAGAATCAACTTGGAAGTTAGAGTCTGATATGCGTTCCCGGTATTCTCATATGTTCTCTTAGATTCTGGGGACAGAATCCCTTAAGGGGGAGAGGATGTTACGGCCGACATTTTATGTAATATTATTTGTGGACTTTGTATAATATTAGAGCCGAATGCAAATATACTCAATGATTGTACGTTGTGTGAATGAAAATTTCTGCATTATAAATTGCTTTATGTGGAATATGATTTTTCAAAGCAAAAGCTTATTTATTTCCCTTATTTTTGATTTATAAGGAATATTCTAAACCTTGGAGAAATTTTCTTTTAAAAGTTATTTTGTTCACAAATTTCAAAAGTGATTTTATTAAATTTCTAAAAATCCAAGTTATTTTATGGTATAAATTTTATAATTTTTGAACTTGTATTTTATTTTATAAAAATAAATCTTTAAAAAAATTATTTGTTATAATTAGAAAATTACATGGGAGCCCTTACATGCAAATCACTCTTCTATTCTACCAAAGGACAAAGGAGACCTTTCCAACCCCACTAAATCATTTGTTATTAACCAAATTACCACACTAACCTTGCATGCAAAATGGCCTAACTTTAGCTAGAGGTCATTCTTGTACATTCTCATTTCCACTCATTTTCTTTATCAAACAAAAGCATAAAACCAAAAACAAAGTGGGAGAAGTCATTTCACTCACTCCACACTCCAATACACCTCATTTTTTTTCTCACCTCCCCTTCCCTCCCTTGCTCTCGGCCGAACCCCCATTTCCCCCACTCCCTTCCATTTTCCACCCCATTTCTCATCTTCCCTAGTGTAATTCTTCCACCTACATTCATTTTATATACTTTCCAAGAGTTTTGTGACTTGGGAGATGAGATTTCATGGTTGCATGTGTAGTTTTTGTGTGAGAGAAACTCTTGATTCTTGTGAATTCAAGAGCTCTCTATGAGATACATTTTATATATGTGTTAACTAAGTGTTTTATGGAGAAACCATGCTTTAAAAACCTTTGCATGCTACTGAAATTTCATTATATAATCATGTTTAGCCATGCATGCTAGTTTTAAGATGTTAATATGATGATCAACCATGTTGTGCATGCTACTCTTTTTGATATCATGTTTTTATGTTTAAAAATCTATAAATTCGAAATATTGTACTTGAGATAGATTGTTTCTATGATATATTTCTTATTAATAGATAAGAGAAGATATATTTCATGATTATTAAGGAAGGGTAATAGGTATAAGTCAAATTTGCAAGAATTTAAACTTTATGCTTTAGCCGAAATCTTGTTAAGTGTTTTCCATTAGTTGCATGTTATATTTTTATTTGCATATTGATGTTCTTGGGCATGGATGATCTCCCCTCCTATTTAGGCACTATTTTAGGATGTTGATGCACTAGTTTTGCTTTAGTAAAGGTTGGATGCTTGGTTAAAAAGTGGGAGTCAAGGTGGAAAGGGATTAGTTAGTGTTTGTATTTTTCCAGATTTGATGCACTAGTTTATGAGGAAGTTTTGAACGAGCATTTTTTATGCACTTTGAGGCTCAAGCCACCAGAAGCTAACACTAGAAGTATATAAAAGGTTTTAGGTATTTGTTGGAGGTTTGTAAGTCGTTTGGTTAGGTGCACGAGTGAAATCACAAAATCTGTCCAGCAGGGGACAATTTTGTTACAACTTAGAAATAGGATGTTTTGACCATGTCATAGGTAGGCCCTATTGGGCCTTAGTTCAAGGGAGTGTCAGAGGAGTTTTTACAGCCATAGTTCATATGATTTGAGTTAGAATCATGTGTCACAAGTTAGTTCAAGTCAGGACCTTTTCTGCCCAGAAAAACAGGGGAACCATGGACTTTAAGCTTAGACCTAGGGAGGCCCAAGCTAGGCCCTTGAGCCACATCAAGTTTGGGAGTTGCCTTATGATTAGAAGAGTCTAGTGTAGAAGTTTTGGAGGTTAACTTGTAGTGTGTGAGTGTCTAATGCACCCAAGAAACCATAGGTGTCATTCTGAAATTTACCTTAGTAAGCACCTTCACTTACCATATAGTTTTGGAGCACTTATGAGTGAGACCTAGGTTGACCACTATAGTTGCAAGATAGCATAAATCCAGTAGAGTGAAAGGCCCAAGTGAGGGTCAATGGGTTTTAGAATGTTTAGTAAAGGCACATCGAGTTAGGAGACAAAAGTTGAGACTTTGTCTAGTTTAGCGATCAAGTGACTTGGTTGGGGATCGAGATCATCCAAGCCTAGTGTTGCATTATGGTGTGTGTATGATATTATTTGGTATTAAAATATGATATGTGAGTATATGTGGCTATGTGTACTATTGTATTTATAAGGTGATTATAAATTGCGTGCATATAGGCCTAAGTGCCATTTGTGTTTAATTTCGGGTTGTAAATAGGTTGAGTTGGTGAGAATATATTATAATGAGGTTATTATTATTTGTGTAGGATCTCGAGACAAGGGTAAACTTTCCATAAAGGTCGAGTAAAGCTTCCAGTTGCTCCTACTTGCCAGTCCAGTCCAGTCCATCCTTTCTCAAGGCAAGTGTCCTTCCCTTGTAAACTTATATTGTGCAAGTGATTCAACCTACCTTCCAGTTTACACTGCGAATGTGTGATAGCTAATTCTTATATATATATGATGCGAGTAATCTGATTTATCTTGTCATACCTGGACCAAGTGATTCTCAAATCTATCTTCGTATTATATAGAAATGCCATGAACCCTCAAGTACTTATTGCAAGTAGAACAAAAGTCATACCATGCTAGTATACCAAAGTAATGGTGATGCCATAATAAAATAGAGATTTGTTATAATACTTTATTGATCCTTTCGATTATCATGCTATTGAATCCTGAGAAATCTTTATATTGCACCCTGATGCTTTGATTCAACTCTTATAATAACCTCGATAGAAATTTTATCTTAATACCTAAAAGCCAATCATTTCTTAAAGTCGTTCATGATTGTTTGATAACTATATCCTTACTCTAAATCTTGATACCCTGTTATACCTTGAGTTGATGATCACTTTCTTTGTATTTTAACACCTCTATCATACTTGGAACCAGTAATGCTTATCTTCTTGATGTTCTAATACATATACCTTATCTAAAACCATTGCTTTAAGCCTAGTTTGGCATTACTCTTTCATATTATCCAATAGCCTTGCTAAATCTCCTTGTCAAAGTTCTTGTAAATGGAAACCTTTCAATTACCCAAATAGAGTAAAGTCTAGTGGATCTTGGCCCTGAGATTTTGTGACATATTTCCAGTGTTTCAAAGTTGATCTATAATCCCTTGATAAAGATGTTTACTGTTTAAGAAATTTTATTATCAATCGGCATCAGTTTTTGAAATGATTAAAATGTGGATTTTCAGTCCCAGAGGGGGATAAATGTTTTCTTTGAATAGTGGATCTGGACTGAGACGCGAGTCCTTTCCACACTTATATTGTAGTCTTAAAAGTTGCCTAGGGATCTCATTAATATTTTAGAACCCAGCGAGGTTCGGGATTACTTAGCGGCTGATCACCGGCTGTAATCCGTAGGGTCATAAAATGATTTTGATTAAGATATGATTTTAAAAATGTTTTGATTCAAGCAAATGGTGCCATCACCCAAAATTTCATCTCTTGTTATTATTAGTTATATCTTCACATTTTCATTCTTTAATATATATCTTGATTTATGTTTTGTATCGTATTGTTTAGCACTTGTTGAGCATTTGGCTCACTACTTGCTTTAACCCTGATATTACAGCTAGCAGCTATGGTTAGATTCAAGCAGACAGCACGTAAGACTTGTGATGCCGATGCGTATGTCCGAACTCAGGTAGAATAAGAGATAGTTTGTGTGAGGACTCGATATTAAAACCAGTTGTAATAGATGGTAGTGTTGGGCTGTTCAAAACCCTAAACTGTAAGATCTTAGATTCGGTTATATTTACTTTCTTTTAAATATTATAATAGTTATATATTATGTATTGTTAAGTTGGGGGTGTGACATTCATAAATCATGAAATTTGGACCATAGCTTCCTCATTACATATAAAAGGTACGTGAAAATTTTTATGGCCATTCATTAAGGATTTCATAGGTAAATCGTGGTCCAAAGTTGGGCATGTTTTTATTCGTTAGAAACTAAGTTATGTTCTTGATGTCTTCTTGTTAGTTTAAGGCTTGTTAAGGATATATCAAGCTTCTCCAAGGTTAATACACTCTTCCTAGGTGTTCTAAGGATCAAAGAAAGGTATAACTCTTCACCCTTAAAGATTTTATGGTTGAATTTTAAGGATTTATGTTATATAGTTTCAAGATTCAAAAAATTGTGAGTGCTTGAGGTTTATGTGTCTAAATCTTGTTAAGTTTTAAAGATTATGAGATGTGGTTCTTGGATGTTACACTAGATGATGTAGAGAATGAGTAGATGAGTGAATCTTGAGAAGTAAAAAGTGTTGTGTTGGTCATAAGTAGTGATTGTGTCAAGAACAAGTAGTAGAAATGGAATGTGGATCCTATTGCACTTGGTCTTCCTTCTGCAGTGTATTCGGCCATGTAAATATTTGAAACTTGTGAGTCACTGGCTATGGCTCGGTAGATCTTGATTTGTAGTTTCTGTACATGTATGGATCGTCGCGAGGGGATTTACGGTTTAGGAGTTATGACCGTTTTAGTGTAAAACGTTCATACGAAAAGCCAACTGCACATAAGGCCACTTGCATGATGATTTTGAAAGGCTAAAAATGATTTCGGAATCTTGGAAAAATCATGATAATTAAATAATGCAGCAAGGAAGACTGTCCAAAAAGAATATTAAGAAAATATTAATTTTTCGCTTTTATAAAAATGTTTTAGTGAAGCGAATCGATAATCGTGTACTAACTAAGATCGTTGGTTATTGATTTTAGATCGCCAACAAAAGCCCCGAGACCATACTACTCCTAGCACTCGAGACAAGTTTACGAAACCCTATCACAAATTATCCATGCTATATATACTGCTGTGATATTGATGCCATGATTTACAGTTTGAAAATATATGCTTGTCTGTGATATCAATACATTCAAATTATGCGATTGTTTACGAAGACAAACTTCGTTTTATACGAGTACAAGAAATTTAAACGTAATTTTTATGTAATAAAAGATAGTGGGAGTCGGAGACATTTTAAATCGATTTAATTTTGGAACGAGCCGGACACGAAAGATTTCTATTTCAATAAAAAAGTACTTTCGTGTAACATACATATTAAGCGAACGATTGAGATTTGACTTATAACTATAAGAGATAATCGAATATTCACTCAAGGGATATCCTATTTGATTATTTATTTATAAGTAATACCTAAAGAGTTACTAAAATATCCAGAAAATACTTAAAGAGATATTGAAGAGTATTTAAATCAATTCACTCTATCTAAAATGTATGTAACCATTAGAAGGATAATTATAAGATGTCAAATCATGTCTTAAGTATTTAATTAAGATATTTATCAATTCATTGAACCATATTGAGAAACATTTAGTACTTAAGGTTTTATCAATTCATTGAACCCTTCTTAAAAATATTATGAGAACGTAAATATTTAATATTCCGTACTTCGAAAAATCATTTAAAAATAGATATAGTTCCCAAGGATACTTTCTAAATTATTCAAAATTCTCGGAAGAGATCAATCATCTGAAACCTATCAAAACCTTAGGGAACTTAGTCTAGAAGCATAAGGGTTTTGCTTCCTCGCTCAACGAAAAACAAGTAAACAATATATGTAAAACTCTACTACAGTTATGGGTTTGAAAATGATTTTAAACTCAAAACTCTGACAACTCCCAATTCAACTCAGAACGATCTACTCCTTCGATAAAGGATTTTATGTAAATGAAATAATTGTTTTGGGACTGAAATGTGGCCTGCCCGGCACGGAGAGGTATCGTGTAGTGACCAAGCGCGGAGTGGCGCAGTATATAGTTATATGGTCTCTGTGACCATTGACTTTCGGACTTGCACGGAATTGGGCAACCATCGTGTAATGTCTTGATAAGCCCAAAGACGGCTAGGTTTGTATTTCTTCTACTAGTAGAGAAAATTTCGTATTCGGCTGATCACCGGTACGTGGTTTATTTCAGTATAGTCCCTTTCCTCCACTTTGGATAAATTGTTGTGAAACCTACAGCAGAAGGCTGATAAGGCTGAGTTTTAAATAAGGATGTTGATGTATATATATCACATCCATATAAGAATCTTGGTTCAAGCATCATATTGAGATTTTGAGATGAAATGAGTACGAGTATAAGCTGATTAAACTGATACATTTAAATTTGAGTTTTTCATAAAATTGAGAAGCATATAAACATTTAGAAACCTTGGATATACAATGTTTAATGGTTTTTTTCCTAAATGATCATATTTAAATAATGGATATCTATATCTTGCTGAGCGTTAGTGCTCACTCTTGCTTTTATAAATATCATATCACAACAGATTACCAGCATGGCCCGAACCAGTTTGACTGCCCGCAAGCGGGTAGGGGACGCACGTGAGTATCGTAGACTGTTTGTCCTCCACCCACCTCAGGTAGACGAGTAGAGATAGTTTCCTTTTGAGTACTTGAACCAAGACTATTTGTGACCTGAGCCAGTCTCATGTAGAGCTGTTCTCGGTGTTCACCCTTTTGGGATAATTTCCTTCGGTGTTCACCCATAAGAGGACCCCACTGAGCCAGACACTGAGATAGCTCCTCCTGAGGATATTCCATACGGCAGCACGGAGGTTCCATCTTCAGAGATGATGAGGATGGATGTGCATCAGAGGTCGATAGAGCGTTTGTTAGATCAGCTCTCAGCAGCCCAGGCTCGAGTCGCTGAGCTCGAGAACAAGACGGGAGTAGCAGATTTGATGGATAGGATGATAGCTATGCAGGCCAGAGTCACTGTACTGACTGAGGAGTTAGAGGCGGAGTTAGAGGCAGCCACCCCAGTGAGGACACCCACCACGCCCCCTATACCAGTTAGTCCCGCACGGATTGAGACCGACGACGGCATGGACCCTATTCTTGATGGTGTGGCAGTGACTCCTGCAGATTCCCCGCTTCCACCACCCATACCAATCATATCCCTAGCAGATCACGACTGGGTGGTAGGTCGCTATGCTACTGATCTGACAGCGGCCGAGGCCCGTATTGCTGAGCTGAGGGACCAGCTTTCCATCGAGCGGCACATGAGGATAGAGGCCCGAGGCAGGCGAGGATACCCCAGCGCCCGACGCGTGCGCATGACCATTCGCCGCATAGAGCAGAGGACCATCGGTAGGATTTACCGCTTATCCCCACAGCGTGACTTGGTAAGTAGGCGCGAGGTTATCAGGGTTGTGGTCCACGCTATGAGGCGGATTCGTGATGTTGCTCGTGGCTAGTGGACACTGTTAGTAGTTGGTTGTTGTTCCTCAGCGGTGGTACTTAGTTGTTTTGTGATAGTTGTTATGGGTGTTATCTTTGATAGTGCCACCAGCTAAGGATTATTGTATTAAGGCAGATTGTACTTTTATTATTCAGTATGTTGTACCCAGACCTGGCATATGGCCAAATTATGTATAATTATCGTGTTGATTAGTTGTGATTTCTAGATTGTGGTTTAATCTTCTTTCATACCTGCATAATTATATACTGTCATAACAAATCAGGAAGCATGAGGATTGGAAAATAAAAACAACCTAAATAAGTTTATGTAACAGGAAAATGCCGCCAAGGAGAATAGTAACAAGAACTCACCGGGCTGCATCCGGCAGCCAGGGCAGTAATAATGAACACGGGCATCGAGCACAGACCCCACCATTAAGAATTAACGAAGAACGAAATGAGTATGATGATGAGGACTATGAAGAGTAAGAGGCTGAAGATACTCAGGGGATGGAAGTGCCAGTGAACCCTATGGAGCAGTTTGTAGAATTTCTGAGGCAAAACCTGTAACAGCAACGACCACCCCAGCAACCCCAGCAGGCCATGGCTAATGCGTTTAAATCTTTCAAGTAGGTCAAGCCCCCAGAGTTTCACGGTGTTGCTGACCCAGTTCAGGCCATGGCTTGGCTGAAAGAGGTAGAAAAGACCTTTGAGCGAATTGGCACTGAGGAAGCCCACAAGACTAATTTTGCCATTTATCTCTTAAAGGGTGAGGCTAACTATTGGTGGGAAGCCAAGAAAAGAAAAATATGAAGCCCCAAGGGATTGTTACTTGGGAAAGATTCACTGAGTTGTTTTTAAAGAAGTATGTCCCGAAGTTTATGGAGATTCAAATGCAGCAAAAGTTCCTAGAGCTGAAACAAGAGAATATGAGCGTAGCGGAATATGAAGCTAAGTTCACAGAATTGTCGAGGTTTGTGCCACAGCTGGTGAACACCAAAGAGCAAAAGGATGAGAGATTTCAACAGGGATTGAAGGAGTGGATTCAGAACAAGCTGGCAATTCTGGAGATAACTGACTATGCCACCCTAGTGCAGAAGGCCACCATAGCTGAAGCAGGGAGTAAAATGAGCCAGAAAATGAGGCAAACTAAGAAACAAAAGTTTGATGGTTGAAGCAGGAGTGTGGGAGGGGAGAGCTTCCCTAGTAAGTTTGTCAGGGGGACGGCCTCCCAACCCAACCGCAGTACAGGATTCGGGGGATCAGGGAGCGTGAGTGTGGCCCGGAGCGGGAACCAAATGGGAATGTCTTATCATAGCCAACCACGACCTCCCCTTCCAGAATGCAAGAGCTGTGGTATGAAGAATTATGTGCAATGTGTGCAGAAACTGGTGACATACTTTAAATGTGGTAAGGTAGGGCACTATGCCACAGCTTGTAACCAGGAAGTGGCTAAGTGTTTTCAGTATGGAAAGACAGGACACATGAAGAAGGACTGCCCTGTGACAGCCCCAGCTAGCTCGAGGGGTAGTGTAGCTGCATCTAACAGAGTGCCGACTGTCAGGACCTTTAATATGACTGTGAAAGATGCCATAAGGAACAACAATGTTATAGCAGGTACACTTCTCCTAAACTCCAATTCCGCCAATGTGCTATTTGATTCTGGAGCTACTAAGTCTTTCGTATCTAAGGAATTTGCTAAAAAATTGGACTTAAAAGTGGAACCTTTGAAAGAATCTTTGTCACACCCCCAACTTAAATAGCGAAATAAATATAGCTATTACATCATTTTAATGAAGGATACACAACCAATCCAAGATCTTACAGTTTAGGGTTTGGAACAACCCATCACTACCAGCTATTACATCTGATTACAAATACCGAATCCTCACAGCTATTATTACTTATTCTACCTGAGCTCGAACATAAGCATCAGCATCACAGGTCTTACGGGCAGTCTGCTTGAATCTAACCATAGTTGCTAGCTGTAATATCAGGGTAAAGTAAGAAGTGAGCCAAAAGCTCAACAAGTGCTAACAGTACAACGCAAAACATAAATCGAGATATACCTTTAGGAATGACAATGGAAAGACATAATCAATGATAACGAGAGATAAAACTTATGTGAGTTGGCATCATTTTGCTTGCATCAAAACAATTTTAAAATCATTCTTAATCAAAATCATTTTATGACGCTACGGATTACAGCCGATGATCAGCCGCGAAGTAATCCCGAACCTCGCTGGGTTCTAAAATATTATTGGGAATCCCTAGGCAACTTTTAAGCCTAATATAAGTGTGGAAAGGACTCACGTCTCAGTCCAGATCCACCATTCAAAGAAAACATTTATCCCCCTTTGGGACTGAAAAATCCACATCTTAATCATTTTAAAAACTGATGCCGATTTATGACAAAATCTCTTTCGACTGTAATCATTTTTATCAAGGGATTATAGATCAACTTGAAACACTGGAAATATGACACTAAATCTCAGGGCCATGATCCACTAGACTTTACTATATTAGGGTAATTGAGAGGTTTCCATAAACAAGAACTTTGACAAGGAAATTGAGCAAGGCTATTGGATAATATGAAAGAGTAATGCCAAACTAGGCTTAAAGCAATGGTTGTAGACAAGGTATAGGTATTAGAACATCAAGAAGATAAGCATCACTGGTTCCAATAGGATAGAGGTATTAAAATATAAAGAAAGTGATCATCAGCTCAAGATATAACAGGGTATCAAGCTTTAGGGTAAGGATAGGGTTATCAAACAATCATGAATGAATTTAAGAAATGATTGGCTTTTAGGTATCAAGATAAAGTTTCTATCGAGGTTATTTCAAGAGTTGAATCAAAGCATCAGGGTGCAATATCAAGATTTCTCAGGGATCAATAGCATGATAATCAAAAGGATCAATAAAGTATTATAACAAATCTCTATTTTATCATGGCATTAAACTATCATGAAAGACTTTTGAACTACTTGCAATACGTACTCGAGGGTTCATGGCATCTCTATGTAACTCAAAGATAAACAAAAGATACGCTTGATTTAAATATATCAGAATGACTCAGGATAATTGCATCGATATATATATGAACTGTTTACAGTAAATACGAAGGAAGTTGAATCACTTGCCTTGAGATAGACTGGTCTGGTCTGACTGGTAGGAGCAACAACTGGAGCTTCACTCGACTTTTATGGCAAGTTTTCCCTCGTCTCGAGATCCTACATAAATAATAATAATCCTCATTATAATATATTCTTACCATCTTAACCTATTTACAACCCGAAATTAAACATGGATGGCACTTAGGCCTATACGCACTTAATTCATATCCACCATTATATTTTCAAATGTACACACGTAGCCACATAATCACATATCGTATATTAATACCAAATAACATCATATACACCATAATGCCATACTAGGCTTGGATGATCTCGACTCACCACTTAAGTCACTTGGTCGCTAACTAAACAAAGTCTTCAAATTTGGGCTTCCTAACTCAATGTGCCTTTCCTAAATTATCCAAAACCTATTGACCCTCACTTGTGCCTTTTGCTCTAATGACCTTATACTATCTTACAACTATGGTGGTCGACCTAATACTCACTTCTAAGTGTTCTAAAGCTATGTGATAAGTGAAAGTGCTCACTGGTGCAAATTTCAGAATGGTAACTAAGTTTCTTGAGTGCATTAGACACTCTTAAACTACAAGTTTTTCTTCAAAATTTTTACACAAGACTCTCCTGACCTAAGGGCATCTCACAAGCTTGATGTGGCTCAAAGGCCTGGCTTGGGCCTTCTTGGGCCTAAGCTAAAAGTCCAAGGTTCCCCTGTTTTTCTGGGCAGAAAATGCCCTGACTTGAATTAACTTGTGACACATGGTTCTAGCTCATATCCTATGAACTATGGTTGGAAAAACTTCTCTGACATACCCTCTAACTAAGGCCCAATTGGGCCTAATGAGGGCCTACCCATGACATGGCCAAATCTCCCTATTTCTAAGTTGCAATAAAACTGTCCCCTGCTGGACAGATTTTGTTATTCTACTTGTGCACCTAACCAAATGACATGCAAACCTCCAACCAACTCCTAAAACCTATTATATACTCCCCATACTAACTTCTGGTAGCTTGGGCCTCAAAGTGCACATCAATGACATGGTCAAAACTCACTCTAAACCTCAGGGTACTAAACTGATTTTTCTGCAGAAACTATAACTCTCATTTTTCCAAGGCTTTGACTTGACAAACCTATCTAACAACAACTCAAAACTTAAACAAAGACTTATACATGGTATTCTACTGAACTAACTCCATTTTTCTCAAAATAACCTTGGTGAGATCATCCTTACCTAAGGTGCAACTATGGCAAAACAAAAGAGACTACTCTTTACAAATCACAAACCTTTATGCTCTTGAAGCAACAAGATATATATTTTTTTTATAATAGATAACCACGAATTATTATCATGCAATAAGAAGTATAAATCAATATTAATACATTATTCCTACTGAAATTAAGGCTCACTAACAACATGAATCTAAATGATCAAAAACTTCCAAAAAAAATCAAAAGTGATTTACATACATGCATGCTTTCGGATCTTTCAAGCCAAAGCAACATGATTTCCAAATAAATTTTTATCATAATTCAACATGCAAGCCTAACATGGATTACAACTAAATGATCAACTAGCATGCAAAAGGGTTTTATCAAGCTTTTACTATAAAATTCACGTTATCATCACAAAATACACAAAAATGTAACAAGGCAACAAAACACCATCCATTCGGCTCCTATCAAGTCATGGCCGAATGGATTAGGGTAAGAACAACATTTCATAAGTGTAACACTCTTATGTCTAGCCATTCTTGACCCTATGATACTATATCTCATGGTGAAAGCCTTAGATTCACAAGAATCAAGGAGGTTCACTTTGAGTTTAACAAAAACATCACCATGCAAGGTCAAAACATAGGTTTTTCACTCTAAACTTTTGAAATATATATAAGAATAACATATAGGGAGTAAAATTACTTGGATATAAGATGATTGTTTGAGTGAGAGTTGAAGAAAGAAGGGGATGGGGCTCGGTTTTGGTGGTTGCCGAGAGGGGAGGGGAAAAACCGAGAGGTGAGGGAGGAGGGAGGGAGAAGAGAGTGAAGTGGTGGGGTGAAGTGAGGTGATGATCACTTCTTGGACTTGTTTTTATGCATTGATTTGACTATAATGTGAGTGGGTTTGAGATTTTACAAGAGTAACCCTCCAATATAGTTAGGTAGATTTGCATGCAAGGGTAAAGGGGTAAATTGGTTAGCAAAATGTGAGTTAGTGGGGTTGAGAATGTCTTCTTTGCCCTTTGATTAAATAGAAGAGAGTTTGCATGCAAGGTTATTCATGTAATTTGATAAATATGATAACTAAAATTTATAATGATTTATTTTTATAAAATAAAATACAAGTTCAAAAATTATAAAATTTATACCATAAATTAACTTGTATTTTTAGAGACTTTATAAAATCATTTTCAAAATTTGTGAACAAAATGCCTTTTAAAAGAAGATTTTTCCAAAGCTTAGAATATTTCTTATAAATCAAAAATAAAGAAATTAAATAAACTCTTGCTTTGAAAAATCATATACTACCCAAAGCAAATTTATAATGCAGAAATTTTCACTCACACAAACGTACAATCATTGAATATATTTTCATTTGACTTAATATTATACCAAATTCACAAATAATATTACATAAAATGCCGGTCGTAACATCCTCTCCCCCTTAAGGGATTCTGTCCCCAGAATCTAAGAGAACAGATGAGGATACCGGGAACGCATATCAGACTCTAACTCCCAAGTCGACTCTTCGACCTTAGGGTTCCTCCAAAGTACTTTTACTAACTTTACTGACTTATTTCTAAGACTCTTTACTTGCCAGTCGAGTATTTTAACCGGTTGCTCCACAAATGACAGGTCTGCCTGAATTTCTACGGGTTCATATTCTATCACATGGCTAGTGTCAGGATTATATTTCTTAAGTAACGACACATGGAACACATTATGCACATGCCGATACTGAGGTGGTAAGGCCAACTCGTAGGCCACCTTTCCTACTTGACTCAAAATCTCAAAAGGACCTATGTATCTAGGTGCTAACTTTCCTTTCTTGCCATATCTCATCAACCCTTTCCTAGGTGACACCTTTAGCCACACAGCTTCGCCAATTTGGAATTGAACATCCTTACGCGCTGGATCCGCATACTTCCTCTGTCTATCTTGAGCAGCAAGCAACCTTTTCTGAATTAACTTGACTGAGTCATGCAACTGTTGTACCAATTCTGAGCCGAGAATTCTTCCTTCTCCTACTTCATCCCAACTTGTTGGTGATCTACATTTTCGCCCATACAAAGCTTCATATGGTGGCATGCCGATACTGGAATGATAGCTGTTGTTATATGAGAATTCAATCAATGGCAGGTGGTCGTCCCAACTTCCTGCAAAATCGATTGCACAACTGCGCAACATGTCTTCGATTGTTTGAATCGTCCTTTCGCTCTGACCATCAGTCTGCGGATGATACGCCGTGCTCATATTCAACTTCGTGCCAAGACATTCCTGGAATTGCTTCCAGAATCTCGAGTTAAATCGGGGATCTCTGTCTGAAACTATTGATACGGGTACTCCATGCCTTAATACGATTTCGTGCACATACAGATGAACCAACTTGTCCAGTGACGACTTCTCATTTATTGGAAGGAAATGCGCCGACTTCGTAAGACGATCAATTATAACCCATATTGCGTCATGTCCGGATTTTGCTCGCGGTAGTCCTACTATAAAGTCCATAGCGATATTTTCCCATTTCCATTCTGGAATCTTCAGGGGCTGAATTAATCCGCTTGGTCGTTGATGTTCTGCCTTTACTTTCTGACAAGTATAGCACTTCGCAACCCATTCTGCCACGTCTCGCTTCATATTTGGCCACCAAAAGTTCTTCTTTAAGTCTTGATACATCTTGGTGCTTCCCGGGTGGATTGAAAATTTCGAATGGTGGGCTTCACGGAGGATCTTATTCTTTAATTCAGGTACATGAGGAATCCATATTCTGGATGAAAACCTTAGTATTCCTTGCTCATCCCTTTTAGTATTAATCTCTTCTCCAGATAACTGATTTTTCTCTTTTTCCATTACTTCCTCTTGACACTTCTTTATCTTTTCCATTAGTGTTGGCTGAAAGGTCATTGCACGACAAACTTCTTTGACTTTCCCATAAGCACAAAGTTCCAATTCCAATTTTCCGATTTCTTCAGATAACTCTTTTGATGTTATCATCATATTCAATCTCTCCTTCCGACTCAGCGCATCGGCCACTACGTTCGCCTTTCCAGGATGGTAATTTATCGAACAGTCATAGTCCTTGATCAATTCCAGCCATCTCCTCTGCCTCATATTGAGCTCTTTCTGAGTAAAAATGTACTTTAAACTCTTGTGATCCGTGTAGATTTCACACTTCTCTCCATAGAGATAGTGTCTCCAAATCTTGAGTGCGAACACTATGGCGGCTAGTTCCAAGTCATGCGTCGGATACTTTAACTCATGCGGCTTCAACTGTCTTGACGCATATGCTATTACCTTACTGTGTTGCATCAACACACAACCCAAACCCTTATGTGAAGCGTCGCTGAATATTACAAAATTCCCTTGATCATCTGGAAGTACCAACACCGGAGCTGTTACCAACTTCTGTTTTAACTTTGAAAGCTATTTTCACATTCTGCACTCCATTCAAACTTTTGATTCTTTCTGGTTAACTTGGTCAATGGCGTGGCGATCTTCGAGAAATCCTTGACGAATCTTCTATAGTATCCGGCCAATCCTAGAAAACTTCGCACTTCCGTAGGAGTCTTTGGCCTCTCCCAACTCATAACTGCCTCAATCTTCGCCGGATCCACTTTAACTCCCTCATTTCCAATAACATGCCCCAAAAATTGAACTTCCTTTAACCAAAACTCACATTTGGTAAACTTGGCATACAACTTCTCTTGTCGGAGTATCTCCAATGCTATCCAGAGGTGCTGCTTATGTTCTTCTTCCGACTTAGAATAAATAAGGATGTCATCAATAAATACCACGACAAATTTATCCAAATACTTCTTAAATACTCGATTCATCAGATCCATAAATGCGGCCGGAGCGTTGGTCAATCCAAACGGCATTACTAGGAATTCATAATGCCCATATCTGGTCCTAAATGCGGTCTTGGGAATATCTTCTTCCTTGATCTTTAATTGATGGTATCCCGATCTCAAATCAATCTTCGAAAAGCATTTTGCTCCCTTTAACTGATCAAAAAGGTCATCTATCCTTGGTAGCGGGTAGCGGTTCTTGATCGTTACTTTATTCAACTCCCGGTAATCTATGCATAGACGCATACTCCCATCTTTCTTCTTCACAAAGAGAACAGGTGCTCCCCATGGCGACGTACTTGGTCGTATCACTCCCTTATCCAATAATTCTTGTAGCTGGCTCGCCAACTCTTTCATTTCTGCTGGTGCCATCCTATACGGAGCCTTTGAAACTGGTTCCGTGCCTGGAGCAAGGTTGATCTCGAACTCAATTTGTCGATCTGGTGGTAAGCCTGGTAGTTCGTCGGGAACACATCGGGGAACTCATTAACTACAGGAATATCTTCCATGCTGGGGCTGCCTCTCTCTGAATCCACTACATATGCTAGGAACGACTCACAACCTTTTCTAAGTAACTTCTTAGCCTGAATAATTGTAAGAAATAGTTGCTCTTGCCTCTGCCCCTTAAATACTACCTTCTCTCCACTCTTCATCTTTAAATACACTCTCTTGGTCTTACAATTTATCTGAGCGCTATTCTCTCCTAACCAATCCATTCCTAAAATTATATCAAACTCTCCCAGCTTGAAGAGTATCAAGTCGGCTGAGAACTTATATCCTGAAATATCAATCTCACATTTTGGACAAAATTGATTCACAGGAATCTTCTCTTGGTTCGCAATTACCACATTTACTACCTCACTCATAACCGTTTTATCATATTGGAGCTTATCAACAAAAGATTCTGATATGAAAGATCTTGTTGCTCCTGAATCAATCAATACTTTAGCTTTGACATTTTTGAATAAAAGTGTACCTGCTATCACCTCAGAATTCTGAACAGCATCTTTCATCTTTAGATCAAATGTCCTTGTTGTTGCTTGCGGGGTTGGTGCGGGTGGTGGAGGTAATGCCAATACTTCAGCTGGCACGCTTGCACTGGTACTTGCCACGTTCATCAGAGCTCTGACTGGTCCTGTTGCCTTACACTCCCTAGCCATGTGTCCAGTCTTCCCACACTTGTAACACGTAACTCCTGGCTTCGACATCTTGCACTCGTTTGCCAAATGTCCCTTCTGATTGCACCTATAACAGGTCATACTCAGCTTATTACATACTCCAGGGTGCCTTCTTCCACAGTGCTTGCATTCTGGCCTCTGGAACCTGTTTTCTCCAACTTGCCCTTGGCTTGCCTGATTGTTCCCTTTTGATTCTTGCCTTTTGCCTAAATTTCCCTTCCTTTGAAAATTTCCGCCCTTCTGGAAACCAATCCTCTTTATATTCCGATCTTGCGAACTTCCAGCTTCAGACTTTTCTCCATAAAATGGAACCTTCCTCTTCTTGTTATCCCTCTCTTTCCTTGAATGCATCCCATTATTCTCAATCAGAGCAGCTTTCTGTACTACTCCCGCATAAGTTTCAAGCTCAAACATAGCCACCCTATCTCTGATCCAAGGCTCCAATCCTTGCTGAAATTTCTTTGCTTTTTCTTCCTCAGTGCTAGTATACTTTGTCACAAACCTTGACAACTCAGTGAACTTCTTCTCATATTCCAGTACAGTCATGTTCCCTTGCTTTAACTCTAGAAATTTTAGCTCCATCTGATTCTGCATGTACTTAGGGTAATACTTGTCCAGAAATAACTTCTTAAATCTCTCCCAAGAAACCTGCTGAGTGACTTCCATAGCTTTTACTGATTCCCACCAATAGATGACTTCTCCCTTCAAGAAGTAAGTGGCATACGGCATCTTCTGATCGTCTCCTAACTGTACCAACTCAAAAGCCCTTTCCATCTCCTTGATCCATGTGTTTGCTATCACTGGATCAGTGGTATCATGAAATACAGGTGGATTCACATTCTGAAAAGCTTTGAAAGTGACAATTTGTCTAGGTGGTACTGGTGGTTCAGGTGGTTGGTGTGGCTCACGGTTATCTTGGTTTTCAATTCATTGTTGAAGAGTTAGTTATTGTTGAGCTATAGCATTGGTTTGCTGTTGCAAGGTTTCCAGTAGTCGAAGAATGTTTGGGTCTGTGGTGAAGGTGGTTGTTGGGTTCTTCTTTTTGGGAGGCATGATCCTGAAATAAGAGTTGTGTCATAACAGATATGAATGATAAAATGATTCGAGGGTATCGCATGGCATTCTCATTTACATATGGGGTCAAGTTTCCAAATTAAGCAGATATGATGATAAAAACATAAAATAACAGTTGAGAGCAAATGGAACAATAGCACATAATTATTGAAATTTTAAAGGTCACAGTACATAGGATTGGGACATAGTCTGATTCTAGGAATAACAGGCTTATTTAAAGGAAAGACGGAAACAACTGGGGATTCCATAGAGTCTGATAGTACAACAACATGAAAGGTAAATGGAAAGAACTAAGGCTCCACTCCATCTGAACGGGGCTTGGTAGTCTTTTCCTCTCGAAGCGTCTTCACAATGCTCTGGAGCTCATCCGCCACCATTTGAATGACATACTGGCTGGTACGGTCCCGGTGCGCTGGCATCTCCTCAAGCTTAGTGTTGACGTGCTGAACCAAGGTCTCAAGTCTCGAAATCATCTGCTCTTTGGGCTTCCCTTCGTAGTTTTGGCTGTCCGGATACACGTTCTTCAGTCGGTCTATCAGTCGGTCGTACTTGCCCTGAAGCATGTCGAACTCGCGCCTCAACTCAGCATACACGGAGAAAGCAATAGTGTCGTCTGACCCAGAGGATGACGAGGAATGCGCCCTTTGCTGACAACCAATAAGAGGAGTATTAATAATAATTTACTTAACCTACTCTCTCGCATAATATCTATAACCTACACACAAATCCTATAACCTATTTGGGCTGTCCAGGGACTCTAAACCGTAGCTCTGATACCAAAACCTGTCACACCCCCAACTTAAATAGCGAAATAAATATAGCTATTACATCATTTTAATGAAGGATACACAACCAATCCAAGATCTTACAGTTTAGGGTTTGGAACAGCCCATCACTACCAGCTATTACATCTGATTACAAATACCGAATCCTCACAGCTATTATTACTTATTCTACCTGAGCTCGAACATAAGCATCAGCATCACAGGTCTTACGGGCAGTCTGCTTGAATCTAACCATAGCTGCTAGCTGTAATATCAGGGTAAAGCAAGAAGTGAGCCAAAAGCTCAACAAGTGCTAACAGTACAACGCAAAACATAAATCGAGATATACCTTTAGGAATGACAATGGAAAGACATAATCAATGATAACGAGAGATAAAACTTATGTGAGTTGGCATCATTTTGCTTGCATCAAAACAATTTTAAAATCATTCTTAATCAAAATCATTTTATGACGCTACGGATTACAGCCGGTGATCAGCCGCGAAGTAATCCCGAACCTCGCTGGGTTCTAAAACATTATTGGGAATACCTAGGCAACTTTTAAGCCTAATATAAGTGTGGAAAGGACTCGCGTCTCAGTCCAGATCCACCATTCAAAGAAAACATTTATCCCCCTTTGGGACTGAAAAATCCACATTTTAATCATTTTAAAAACTGATGCCGATTTATGACAAAATCTCTTTCGACTGTAATCATTTTTATCAAGGGATTATAGATCAACTTGAAACACTGGAAATATGACACTAAATCTCAGGGCCATGATCAACTAGACTTTACTATATTAGGGTAATTGAGAGGTTTCCTTAAACAAGAACTTTGACAAGGAAATTGAGCAAGGCTATTGGATAATATGAAAGAGTAATGCCAAACTAGGCTTAAAGCAATGGTTGTAGACAAGGTATAGGTATTAGAACATCAAGAAGATAAGCATCACTGGTTCCAATAGGATAGAGGTGTTAAAATATAAAGAAAGTGATCATCAACTCAAGATATAACAGGGTATCAAGCTTTAGGGTAAGGATAGGGTTATCAAACAATCATGAATGAATTTAAGAAATGGTTGGCTTTTAGGTATCAAGATAAAGTTTCTATCGAGGTTATTTCAAGAGTTGAATCAAAGCATCAGGGTGCAATATCAAGATTTCTCAGGGATCAATAGCATGATAATCAAAAGGATCAATAAAGTATTATAACAAATCTCTATTTTATCATGGCATTAAACTATCATGAAAGACTTTTGAACTACTTGCAATACGTACTCGAGGGTTCATGGCATCTCTATGTAACTCAAAGATAAACAAAAGATACGCTTGATTTAAATATATCAGAATGACTCAGGATAATTGCATCGATATATATATGAACTGTTTACAGTAAATACGAAGGTCAAGTTGAATCACTTGCCTTGAGATAGACTGGTCTGGTCTGACTGGTAGGAGCAACAACTGGAGCTTCACTCGACTTTTATGGCAAGTTTTCCCTCGTCTCGAGATCCTACATAAATAATAATAATCCTCATTATAATATATTCTTACCATCTTAACCTATTTACAACCCGAAATTAAACATGGATGGCACTTAGGCCTATACGCACTTAATTCATATCCACCATTATATTTTCAAATGTACACACGTAGCCACATAATCACATATCGTATATTAATACCAAATAACATCATATACACCATAATGCCACACTAGGCTTGGATGATCTCGACTCACCACTTAAGTCACTTGGTCGCTAACTAAACAAAGTCTTCAAATTTGGGCTTCCTAACTCAATGTGCCTTTCCTAAATTATCCAAAACCTATTGACCCTCACTTGTGCCTTTTGCTCTACTGACATTATACTATCTTACAACTATGGTGGTCGACCTAATACTCACTTCTAAGTGTTCTAAAGCTATGTGATAAGTGAAAGTGCTCACTGGTGCAAATTTCAGAATGGTAACTAAGGTTTCTTGAGTGCATTAGACACTCTTAAACTACAAGTTTTTCTTCAAAATTTTTACACAAGACTCTCCTGACCTAAGGGCATCTCACAAGCTTGATGTGGCTCAAAGGCCTGGCTTGGGCCTTCTTGGGCCTAAGCTAAAAGTCCAAGGTTCCCCTGTTTTTCTGGGCAGAAAATGCCCTGACTTGAATTAACTTGTGACACATGGTTCTAGCTCATATCCTATGAACTATGGTTGGAAAAACTTCTCTGACATACCCTCTAACTAAGGCCCAATTGGGCCTAATGAGGGTCTACCCATGACATGGCCAAATCTCCCTATTTCTAAGTTGCAACAAAACTGTCCCCTGCTGGACAGATTTTGTTATTCTACTTGTGCACCTAACCAAATGACATGCAAACCTCCAACCAACTCCTAAAACCTATTATATACTCCCCATACTAACTTCTGGTAGCTTGGGCCTCAAAGTGCACATCAATGACATGGTCAAAACTCACTCTAAACCTCAGGGTACTAAACTGATTTTTCTGCAGAAACTATAACTCTCATTTTTCCAAGGCTTTGACTTGACAAACCTATCTAACAATAACTCAAAACTTAAACAAAGACTTATACATGGTATTCTACTGAACTAACTCCTTTTTTCTCAAAATAACCTTGGTGAGATCATCCTTACCTAAGGTGCAACTATGGCAAAACAAAAGAGACTACTCTTTACAAATCACAAACCTTTATGCTCTTGAAGCAACAAGATATATATTTTTTTATAATAGATAACCACGAATTATTACCATGCAATAAGAAGTATAAATCAATATTAATACATTATTCCTACTGAAATTAAGGCTCACTAACAACATGAATCTAAATGATCAAAAATTTCCAAAAAAAATCAAAAGTGATTTACATGCATGCATGCTTTCGGATCTTTCAAGCCAAAGCAACATGATTTCCAAATAAATTTTTATCATAATTCAACATGCAAGCCTAACATGGATTACAACTAAATGATCAACTAGCATGCAAAAGGGTTTTATCAAGCTTTTACTATAAAATTCACGTTATCATCACAAAATACACAAAAATGTAACAAGGCAACAAAACACCATCCATTCGGCTCCTATCAAGTCATGGCCGAATGGATTAGGGTAAGAACAATATTTCATAAGTGTAACACTCTTATGTCTAGCCATTCTTGACCCTATGATACTATATCTCATGGTGAAAGCCTTAGATTCACAAGAATCAAGGAGATTCACTTTGAGTTTAACAAAAACATCACCATGCAAGGTCAAAACATAGGTTTTTCACTCTAAACTTTTGAAATATATATAAGAATAACATATAGGGAGTAAAATTACTTGGATATAAGATGATTGTTTGAGTGAGAGTTGAAGAAAGAAGGGGATGGGGCTCGGTTTTGGTGGTTGCCGAGAGGGGAGGGGAAAAACCGAGAGGTGAGGGAGGAGGGAGGGAGAAGAGAGTGAAGTGGTGGGGTGAAGTGAGGTGATGATCACTTCTTGGACTTGTTTTTATGCATTGATTTGACTATAATGTGAGTGGGTTTGAGATTTTACAAGAGTAACCCTCCAATATAGTTAGGTAGATTTGCATGCAAGGGTAAAGGGGTAAATTGGTTAGCAAAATGTGAGTTAGTGGGGTTGAGAATGTCTTCTTTGCCCTTTGATTAAATAGAAGAGAGTTTGCATGCAAGGTTATTCATGTAATTTGATAAATATGACAACTAAAATTTATAATGATTTATTTTTATAAAATAAAATACAAGTTCAAAAATTATAAAATTTATACCATAAATTAACTTGTATTTTTAGAGACTTTATAAAATCATTTTCAAAATTTGTGAACAAAATGCCTTTTAAAAGAAGATTTTTCCAAAGCTTAGAATATTCCTTATAAATCAAAAATAAAGAAATTAAATAAACTCTTGCTTTGAAAAATCATATACTACCCAAAGCAAATTTATAATGCAGAAATTTTCACTCACACAAACGTATAATCATTGAATATATTTTCATTTGACTTAATATTATACCAAATTCACAAATAATATTACATAAAATGCCGGTCGTAACAATCTTTGCAAGTGGAAATATCTAATCAAGAGATTATCCCTGTAAATCAAGTTTATGCTAACTGCAACCTAGAATTAGGTGGAGTGAGATACCCAGTAGATTTAATTCCCTTTCGATTAGGGGAGTTTGTTGTGATATTAGGAATGGATTGGCTATCTAGGAACCATGCCCAGATTGATTGTGAGGGGAAGAAAGTAAAATTGAAAACACCTAGTGGTAAGAATATAATAATTAAGGGGCAACGGCAAACCAAGAAATTTCTAACTATGGTGCAGACCAATAGACTTTTAAGGCAAGGATGTGAGGCCTACTTGGCTCACGTGGTGGATACCAAACGAAAAACCCCTGAGATCCACACCATAACTGTAGTTAATGAGTTTGAGGATATATTTCCCAAGGATCTTCCCGAACTACCCCCGGATCGGGAGATAGAATTTGCCATTGATTTAGCTCCCGGCACGACACCAGTATCAAAGGCCCCGTATCGTTTGGCCCCCATCGAAATGAAAGAGTTGGCTGATCAACTGCAAGATCTATTGGATAAAGGAATGATTAGACCGAGCGTGTCCCCGTGGGGTGCACCCGTATTATTTGTGAAGAAGAAGGATGGCAGCATGAGACTGTGTATCGATTATCGAGAGCTGAACAAGCTAACCATTAAAAACAAGTACCCATTGCCAAGAATAGATGACCTCTTTGACCAACTAAAGGATGCAACGTGTTTTTCCAAGATTGACCTTAGGAAAAGTTATCACCAACTTAAGATCAAACTGGAAGATATACCTAAGACTGCATTTCGCAATAGGTACAGACATTATGAGTTCCTAGTTATGTCATTTGGTTTGACTAACGCGCCCGCGACTTTCATGGATCTGATGAACAGAGTCTTTAAGAAGTATCTGGACGAATGCGTGATAGTCTTCATCGATGATATTCTAATTTACTCTAGATCGGAGGAGGAACATGCAGAACACCTCAGAATAGTATTGGAAATCTTACGGAAAGAAAAATTGTATGCCAAATTCTCAAAGTGTGAATTCTGGTTGAAAGAAGTTCAGTTTTTGGGTCATGTGATTAGTAAGGAAGGAATTCTCGTAGACCCTGCAAAGATAGAAGTTATCGCTAATTAAGAACAACCAACCACGCCTACCAAGGTAAGAAGCTTTATTGGACTGGCCGGGTATTATCGAAGGTTTGTAAAGGATTTCGCCAAGATAGCAGGCCCGTTGACTAGACTTACTCGGAAAATAGAAAAGTTTATTTGGACAGAGAAATATGTGGAGATTTCCAAGAATTGAAGAAAAGGTTGGTATCGGCTCCAGTGCTGGCCCTACTAGACGATAAAGGGAACTTTGTGATTTATAGTGATGCGTCCCATAAAGGTTTGGGATGTGTGCTGATGCAGCACGGTAAGGTGATTGCCTATGCATCCAGGCAATTAAAGGAATATGAAGTGAGGTACCCCACCCACGACTTAGAATTAGCCGCCATAGTGTTTGCCCTTAAGATGTGGAGACATTACCTATACGGAGAAAAGTGTGAGATTTATACTGACCATAAGAGTCTTAAATATATCTTTACCCAGAAGGAGCTAAACATGAGGCAGAGAAGGTGGTTAGAATTGATTAAGGACTACGACTGTGAAATTCTTTGTCACCCGGGGAAGGCCAATGTGGTGGCCGATGCCCTTAGTCGTAAGGAAAGGTTGAAAAGGATCACCACATCAGAGAATTTGATCAGAGAATTTGAAAAGTTAGAGATTGAGGTCAAGGCCGCTGAGCCAGGGATCGAAGGATTGTATGAGATGGTTATGCAACCGAAGCTACTGGAAAAGATTAGGCGATGCCAATAAATAGTGTTGAGGGAGAACAAGGAACTGGTAAGCGGAGAGGAGGCCAAGTGTGAACCAGACGAGAAGGGAATTAGGAGGCATGCCTACAGGATATGGATCCCTAACACCAAGAATTAAAGGATGAAATTTTACGTGAAGGACACAGCTCTAGATATACGGTCCACCCAGGGAGCACCAAAATGTACCAAGATTTGATGGAGTACTACTGGTGGCCTAACATGAAGAAGGATGTAGCGGAGTGGATCAGTAAGTGTATGACCTGTCAGAGAGTAAAGGCAGAACACCAGCGACCAAGCGGACTCTTGCAACCCTTAGAAATTCCGATATGGAAATGGGAGCAGATAGCTATGGATTTTATGGTAGGATTACCCCGAACTAAGACTAACCGTGATGGAATATGGGTAATTGTAGACCGACTAACCAAGTCAGCGCACTTTCTTCCAATCAAGGAAATCTACACAGTGGATAGATTAGCGGAGCTATACATTAAAGAAATTGTGGTAAGATATGGAGTGCCAGTAGCTATCGTATCTGACCGAGATCCCCAATTCAACTCCATATTTTGGAGGAGCTTTCAGGAATGCCTAGGAACCAAACTAAACATGAGCACTGCTTACCATCCATAAACAGATGGACAAAGTGAGCGAACCATTCAAACATTGGAGGACATGCTGAGAATGTGTGTAATTGATTTTAAGGGTTCTTGGGATGAACACCTGTCTTTGATAGAGTTTGCCTACAACAACAGTTATCATGCGAATATCGGGATGCCCCCATACAAGGCGTTGTATGGCCGAAGGTGCCGTTCGCCCTTGTATTGGGATGAAGTTGGTGAGAGAAAGTTACTAGGTCCCGACTTGGTGCAAAGGACAAGGGACATAGTTCAATTAGTCAGAGGACGCCTAGCAGTAGCCCAAAACCGACAGCGTAAATACGCCGATCTGGCACGTAAGGACAGAGAGTATGAAGTGGGTGACCAGGTATTTCTGAAAGTGGCACCATGGAAAGGATTGATGAGATTTGGGAAGAAGGGGAAGCTGAGCCCCCGTTATAATGGACCTTTCGAGATTCTAAGATGGATAGGACCCGTGGCATACGAGTTAGCTTTACCTCCAAATCTTTAACAGGTTCATAATGTTTTTCATGTATCAATGTTGAGGAAGTATAATGCGGATGCCAAACATATAGTGGAGCATGGGCAAGTAGACCTTCAACCAGATCTGTCCTATGTTGAGCAGCCTGTCGAAATCATTGACCGAAAAGAGCAAGTACTCCGGAACAAGAGTGTCAGTCTAGTCAGAGTCTTATCGACTTGGGGATTAGAGAGTCACATGCAAGAAAAGTACCCCCATCTATTTGTGGATTGATTCCGGGACGGAATCCTTTTAAGGGGGGGGGAGACTGTAAGAACCCTGATTTTTGTAATATTTTAAAACTTCAGTGAATAGTAACTGGAACTAATTATGTAGTACGTATGGAGTTCATCACAAATATGAAGAGTGGAATTTTGGAAATCCGATATCATATTCTTGTTTATCGCGGAAAATTAGTGAATGTAAAAGCCGTCAGAATTCAAAGATTCACGATTATACTACGTGTTTTCGTATCCGTAAGAAATGGCGTAGAACCAGGGATACTACGTGGAATAAACATTATATCAAGGTGTTTCTATGATCAAGAGAAAGGAATAGAATTAGTTAAAGGATTATAAGCAATAAAGAATTCACTACGAAACGAAATGTTATGCGAGAAAACTATCAGAATAAAATGACAAGTGCATGAGTGTAAATTAAATAAGAAGTGAATGGAAGCCATGCAAGGTGGCCACGTAAGATCCTACACCCAACTAGTAGTTATAAGTGTAGCTAGTAGTTAGTAAATCAAACTAGAATAGTAGCATGAATAGTGTAGGGGACACAAGAAGTACCATGCACCATGCTTCTACTTTTCTATTCCACCACACAAATAATCAAGTCAAACCACCACTTTTCTTTTGTCCAAATAATTATATATTAACCCATACTTCTATTTTAAACCACACCACTCAAGTACCCAAGTCAAGAAAAGCTCCCACACTCCTCATTACCAGTAGTTCAGATTTTCAGACCAAGGGGGAAAGAAAAATTTATAACTTGCGTTTTAGAGCTTCATAAATCATGAAATTTGGACCATAGCTTCCTCATTACATATAAAAGGTACGTGCAAATTTTTATGGCCATTCATTAAGAATTTCATAGGTAAATCGTGGTCCAAAGTTGGGCATGTTTTTGTTGGTTAGAAACTAAGTTATGTTCTTGATGTTTTCTTGTTAGTTTAAGGCTTGTTAAGGATAGATCAAGCTTCTCCAAGGTTAATACACTCTTCCTAGGTGTTCTAAGGATCAAAGAAAGGTATAACTCTTCACCCTTAAAGAATTTATGGTTGAATTTTAAGGATTTATGTTATATAGTTTCAAGATTCAAAAGATTGTGAGTGCTTGAGGTTTATGTGTCTAAATCTTGTTAAGTTTTAAAGATTATGAGATGTGGTTCTTGGATGTTACACTAGATGATGTAGAGAATGAGTAGATGAGTGAATCTTGAGAAGTAAAAAGTGTTGTGTTGGTCATAAGTAGTGATTGTGTTAAGAACAAGTAGTAGAAATAGAATGTGGAGCCTATTGTACTTGGTCTGCCTGCTGCAGTGTATTCGGCCATGTAAATATTTGAAACTTTTTAGTCGCTAGCCATGACTGGGTAGATCTTGATTTGTAGTTTATGTACATGTGTGGATCGTCGTGAGGGAATTTACGGTTTAGGAGTTATGACCGTTTTAGTATAGAGCGTTCATACGAAAAGCCAACTGCACATTAGGCCACTTGCATGATGATTTTGAAAGGCTAAAAATGATTTCGGAATCTTGGAATAATTATGATAATTATATAATGCAGCAAGGAAGACTGTCCAAAAAGAATTTTAAGAAAATATTAATTTTTCGATTTTATAAAAAATATTTAGTGAAGCGAATCGATAATTGCGTACTAACTAAGATCGTTGGTTATTAATTTCAGATCGCAAACAAAAGCCCCGAGACCATACCACTCCTAGCACTCGAGGCAAGTTTACAAAACCCTATCACAAATTATCCATGCTATATATACTATTATGATATTGATGCCATGATTTACAGTTTGAAAATATATGCTTGTCTGTGATATCAATACAATCAAATTATGCAACTGTTTACGAAAACAAACTTCGTTTTATACGAGTACGAGAAATTGAAACGTAATTTTTATATAATACAAGATAGTGGGAGTCGGAGATATTTTAAATCGATTTAATTCCGGAACGAGCCGGACGCGAAAGATTTCTATTTCAATAAACAAAGTACTTTCGTGTAACATAAATATTAAGCGAACGATTGAGATTTGACTTATAACTATAAGAGATAATCGAATATTCACTCAAGGGATATCCTATTTGATTATTTATTTATAAGTAATACCTAAAGAGTGAAAATACTTAAAGAGATATAGAAGAGTTTTTAAATCAATTCACTCTATCTAAAACGTATGTAACCATTCGAAGGATAATTATAAGATGCCAAATCCTCTCTTAAGTATTTAATTAAGATGTTTATCAATTCATTGAACCTTATTGAGAAACATTTAGTACTTAAGGTTTTATCAATTCATTGAACCCTTCTTAAAAATATTATGAGAACGTAAATATTTAATATTCCGTACTTTTAAAAATCATTTAAAAATAGACATAGTTCCCAAGGATACTTTCTAAATTATTCAAAATTCTTAGAAGAGATCAATCATCTGAAACCTATCAAAACCTTAGGGAACTTAGTCTAGAAGCATAAGGATTTTGCTTCCTCGCTCAACGAAAAACAAGTAAACAATATATGTAAAACTCTACTACAGTTACGGGTTTGAAAATGATTTTAAACTCAAAACTCCGACAACTCCCAAGGATCAATTGTATTAAAAGTGATGAATAAATCATCTTATTTAAAGGTCAACTCAGAACGATCTATTCCTTCGATAAAGGATTTTATGTAAATGAAATAATTGTTTTGGGACTGGAATGTGGCCTGCCCGGCACGAAGAGGTATTGGGTAGTGACCAAGCGCGGAGTGGCGCAGTATACAGTTGTATGGTCTCGGTGACCATTGACTTTCATACTTGCACGTAAATGGGCAACCATCGTGTAATGTCTTGATAAGTCCAAAGGCGGCTAGGTTTGTATTCCTTCTACTAGTAGAGAAAATTTCGTATTCGGCTGATCACCGGTACGTGGTTTATTCCAGTATAGTCCCTTTCCTCCACTTTGGATAAATTGTTGTGAAACCTACAGCAGAAGGCCGATAAGGCTGAGTTTTAAATAAGGATGTTGATGTATATATATCACATCCATATGAGAATCTTAATTCAAGCATCATATTGAGATTTTGAGATGAAATGAGTACGAGTATAAGCTGATCAAACTCATACATTTAAAGTTGAGTTTTTCATAAAATTGACAAGCATATAAACTTTTAGAAACCTTGGATATACAATGCTTAATAGTTGTTTTTGCCTAAATGATCATATTTAAATAATGGATATCTATATCTTGCTGAGCGTTAGTGCTCACTCTTGCTTTTATAAATATCATATCACAACAGATTACCAGCATGGCCCGAACCAGGATGACTACCCGCAAGCGGGTAGGGGATGCACATGAGTACCATAGACTGTTCGTCCGCCAGCCACCTCAGGTAGACGAGTAGAGATAGTTTCCTTTTGAGTACTTGAACCAAGACTATTTGTGACCAGAGCTAGTCTCATGTAGAGTTGTTCTCGGCGTTCACCCTTTTGGGATAATTTCCTTCGGTCCATAATAACTTAAATACTTTAACGTTAATTTAGTAATGTATCTGAGCTTATAACCTGTGTGTGTGTGAGTTTGGTTAAAAGGTCGAGTAATGAGGTGAAAAAAGGATTAATTATTTATTAGACAATATTAAGTGATCGTAACAACCCGAATTCCCGACCTTGAATTTGGGGGTGTTACATATTAAATATCGACAGAGAGTCGTATTACTATACGAGGAAGGTTATGGTGCAAGCGCAGAATTCTAGTAACGATGATGTCTAGAATGAATTCCCAGATTCGATTTTTGATGTCGAGGGAGTTTCGAAGGTGATTGTTTATAAGCTCGAGCAAGAGCATGGGTCCATAAAACGATGGACGGAATAGTGAATATTCAGGCATGTGAAATACGATGTTATAATACTTGAGGTTGGCATATGTACATATGTTTCATTCTCCTTTGATAAACCTCTATAGTTCAGAGGTAGATTCCAAGCCAGATATTTGGTGGCAGTATTTTTTTATATAATGCTCTTAGATTCTTTCTTTTTCTCTTTTTTTCATTTTCGTGTAAACTAAGAAGAAGAACCCTTCCAGAAGGGGAGGTATTGCCGAATGACTATTTGTGTGATAGAAGCCTATTAGGATACCACATGTTGTTTAAATTGCTTGTCAAGTACTAAAGGCTGGCCACCTTCTGTACTAACTATGCAATAGAATAAGTGTTCATGATTATAGTGATCTCTTAATAAATTCTTTTACTTCTATATGATTGATGAAACTTTCGAAGATAGAAGCACTTAGAAAAAGAGTAGTATGAGTATGGTGGTATTCAGAATGGAAACTCGTTCATGATACTAAGGTCGACGCGTTTATTAAAAGATTATAGTATGCTAACGAGCAAAAGTGTAACCAGTATAGTATTATATACGGAAGATAGTAACAACTACGAACTGGAAAATAGTGGGTATTGAGAAACAAAAGCTATAGTGCTAGAAACTATGATGAGAATCTGTGCAGTAGACTTGAAAGGAATTTGGAATGATCATTTAGCATAAATTGAGTTTTTTTTTACGATGATAGATAATATGTCAGTGTCGGAATGTCGCATTACGAGGCCCTGTACAGAAAAAGATGTCGAACTCCCTTATATTGGAATGAAGTTGGAGAGCGCAAGATGCTCAGACCCGAAGTGGTCCAAAGGACCAGAGACATAGTGGATCTAATCAGAGGACGGCTGGTAGTAACCCCAGGATGGACAGGAGAGGTATGCTGATTTGACTCGAAAGGACAAAGAGTATGAAATGGGGGACCTAGTGATGTTAAAGGTATATCCTTGGAAAGGATTGATAAGGTTCGGAAAAATGGAAAGCCAAGTTCACGATTTGTTGGATCCTTGGATATATTAAGACGTATTGGGAAGTTATCAAATGAACTAGCCCTACCCCGAACATGTAATAAGTTCATAACGTGTTCCACGTATCAATGTTAAGGAAGTTCATCCGAATGTCGGACATATAGGAGAATATGAGCGCATAGACATGCAACCAGACTTGACCTATATGGAGCAACCAGTGAGGATCATGGATCAAAAGGAGCAAGTGCTTAGGAATAGGGTTATCAAGCTAGTAAGAATTTTGTGGTAGAACGATAATGTGGAAAATCGACTTGGGAACTAGAAAGTGCAAGGCTAGAAAGGTATCCCCGATTTTTTCCTATCTGATTCCGGGACGGAATCCTTTTACGGAGGGGAGACTGTAATAACCCCAATTTTTGGAAATTTTTGAGACCTGGATAAATAGTAACTTTTGCTGATATTGCTGATTAATAAAAATTGTCAGACCACCCTATGGAGGGGTTCTTTAATGGATATTCTGAGATCATATTAGCACTCCATAATATATATGAGGGTATGTAAAGATCGACATAATTTGAATTCGGACACTTTAATTTTTTTCCTGAAAATCCACTAGATACCGACAGAATTAAGTATAAGGTAACATGATGAAAAATATTTTAATACAAGGATTATAAGAGAGGATCATTTAAGGAATATAAAATATTAAGAAAGGTTTAGGGAAGCCCAAGTAATAAGATCCTGGATATGATCCCTCAAACGATTAACGAGAATGAGAGTTAAGCGAACCGTAAAACAAATAAACGACCAAGAGGCTAGCACGTGCAAGTAGCATAGGAAGGAAGGTTCCAAGAGAAGCTAAAACATGTGGTTGTAAGTAAAGACACCTTCACACCATGAGATTGTGACATGTGGCAAAAATATGATGCAAGCAATGACATAAGCAAGTGATGTCATCACTTTATCAAGATACTTGTTCAAGAATTATCCTCCACCAAGCATTTCTTTCTCATTTCCCAAGGCAAACCAAGCAAGCAAAATCTCTCCCCCATTTTCTTCTTCTTCCATTCGACCTATTCATAGAAATGGTGAAATAGATTTTCAAAACTCAAGCTCTAGGCCATAGAAAATTACAAGGTTTGTTTCTTTGGATCCTATATTTCATAACTTAGTTATGCTATAAGTTTGAAGCCAAGATTCCAAGGATTCCTTAGTTAAACAATTCATCAAAGTTCTTGATGAATAGTATTTTCAAGAACTAACATTTTTTTTCTTCTGTTTTCTTTAATATCCAAGCTTGGTAGAGATAGTTAGAGGTTCCTAGAGGCTTGTTAGTAATTCTCCGCTCTCCAAGGAAGGTATAAACTCTTGAACCCTTAGTTTTAAATTTGGTTTGTTTGGATGATAATGGTGATTAGGATTTTGGGTTGTTTTGGGTTGATGTTTGGATTGTTGTGGTTGGATTGGTGTTGATTCAGTGTTGGTAAAATTTGAAAATCGTTAGGTTATAGCTGTCGTAATGCCCGATTTTACTTAACTGTTTTGTGCATAAATTTTGGACATGAACACTCATTGCAACGAACTAAAAACTTCCAATCTTAGATAGCTTGTGTTTTAAGCTTCATTTTGATATATGGTTCGCTTTGATCCAATGTACGGTTTAGGATAAACGACCGTTTTAAGTTACGGCATTTCGCGAACAAACCTTTACCCCTCGCTTAAATTTGAAACCTTGTTTAAGGCCCTTAAAAGACTAATTGGATTACGAAACAATTATGTAAGGTGGACTAGGCAGTTGGTAAAGTACTCGACAAAGATTCGCCTTAAAATGTTTGATAGTTAATTTTATAAAAATGGTGGAGCCGAGGGTACTCGAGCGACTAATGAAAATCGTTATGCGTAGAAGCGAACTTTTAGATTCTAAGGGGATAAAGTCTAGTTTCTTAAGCGGCCGTGGTTTAATTCTGGCTTATATGTTTTTATTAGTTACCGGACCCACTCTAAGCTTAAGTCTACCCCAGAACACTCAGGCAAGTTTTTTACTTGTTATACTGTTGTTGTGATGTAAACATATATATGCATTATCTTGTGATAAGTGCATGATTGTTATTAGCAAATCTTGCGATATATTGAAGAATTTTGATATGATATATATATATATATATGCATGCCTGTTTTAAGATCTTGATATTTCATTGTCAATTCACTTGCCTATAAACTGCATAATACCTATGCTGGAAATAAGCAATACTTGCATATACCCTTAGTATAGGGGACCCAGAGTTGAACATTTTTCTAAACCGGGAGGCGAGGTTTCCGAGTATATTATATATATATATATATATTGTTTTCAAAACTATTAATCGAATAATGTTTATTCGATAGTTTTATATTATAAGTGAATATTAGTTTGAATATTCATTCGAGGACTTATGATTCCGTTTATTTTATTAAATAATATTCCTTATTTTCTTAAAGAATAATGTTTCGTTATTCGCCAAGTACTCAAGAAATGGTTGATATCGTCAAACATTCTTTCCTTAAATATTTTCAGAAAGTTATTTTCAAAACTTTTACTTATTGCTTTGATAAAAGTTATTCGTTATTGGAATATTAATTATAAGCATAATATTCAGATATTCTTTGATTTTCTTGGAATTGATTTATTCTATCATATTATCCTTATTCCAAACGCTTTCAAAAATATTTTCGAGTCTTTAAAATAATTTTAAAGGCTAGAGCGGATCCCAAAACTTGTTTTCAAATTTAAGATCTTCCTTTCGAAAGGGATTTAAATACTCGCTTAAAAATCTGAAGGATCCGGCTCTGTGGTGTATTTTATATTCGCAACGAGGTTGCTGTTTTGATAAAAGTATTTGATTACTTTCCCAACATTCGGGAAATGGGTTGAATTTCTTCACCCTAGGTTCACCTTGGTCGCCATAGAGAAATGGGTTGAATTTCTTCTAAGGCAAATTCACCCTAGGTTCACCTTGGTCGCCATAGAGAAATGGGTTGAATTTTTTCCAAGGAAAATTCACCCTAGGTTCACCTTGGTCGCCATAGAGAAATGGGTTGAATTTTTTTTAAGGCAAATTCACCCTAGGTTCACCTTGGTCGCCATAGAGAAATGGGTTGAGTTTTTTTAAGGCAAATTCACCCTAGGTTCACCTTGGTCACCATAGAGAATTGAGTTGAATTTTTCTAAGGCAAAATTCACTATTGGTCACCACAGAGCTTGTATTACCTTGGTCGCCACAGAAACCTCAGCCACAACATTATTGATTAATTATTAATTAATTTATGTGGTTTATTTAGAGCCACATATTTCAATTGATATAAAATCTACACATCTGAAGCGGAAGAGATCAGTTGTATTGTTCTGAGTTTTTATCTTCTTCTCCGATGAGAGGAGATAAAAATAGCAGCAAAGAAAATACAGAGAGGCTCCGGGCACATTGTAAATCTGTTAATCTTCTCACCGGAGTAACGTTATAATACCCGATTTAATTCTTGTATATTCATAGGGGCATTATAATCGTTACCCGGTAATTAGATCCTTAGACAAACAAAAGCTAGATCATTGTATAGGATTTGACTTGTAAATCTTTGTAGAAGCTAGGAACTTTGTTGTTCTTAGATTGTAGTCGGGTAGTTTATTTACCGGAGTGTAGCAACACCCCTCACAGATTTATTTAGTCGGGTAATTTATTTTCTCGTTTTATTGTTCCAAACACTATTCACCTCAAGAACACGAAACCACTAACCGAGCACTAAATCTTATATCCGCTAAAGATTAGAAAGAATTTTTAATTTAGTGATTATCGTATTCAACCCCTCCCCCCTTCTACGATAATTCAGTACCTAACAATTGGTATTAGAGCTTGTTGATCAATATACAGATCTGATCTGGTGTGTCAGCCCAAATAGTCAAGTTCTCATATTTTTAGATATTTTAATTTTCAAAAATTATCAACACTTGAGATTTTTGGATTTTAAATAATTTGGACTTAGCCATAATTTTTAATTTCTGATTTATTTATTTTTCCATAAATTTTAAAATTTTTAAATTTAAATTTTTCTTAAATAATAATTTACATTTTATTTAATTTTTAAGAAAAATCAAAATTCTAGAAAATTAGATTTTACGTAAATAGTTATTTTTTATTAATTTATTTTCTAAGAAAATTAAAAATATTGGAAATTTAAATTTCTCTTAAATATTAAATTAAGGGTACTCAAAGTATTGGTAGACTTAAGATTCCTCCAGGCATTAAAGATGATTTTAATCTTTCGAAGAAAACGAAGACCATGTGTTATTCAGACGGAAAATTCCCGAATACGGAAATTGAAGATAATGGTTTTCTTACTCCAAAGGAACTGCTTTCAAGACCTATAGACGAAAATTGTGGAACTTCCTCAAAGGCTTACTCCATAGGATACCACTGGATTTTCAGACGCGGGAATTGAATGAAATTTCTTCAGGTACAATTTTTCTCGGAGATTTTAAGACAACTCTATGATTCCAGATTATACAGTCACACAGTGGTTTGTACCAATGCTATATTTATCCAGGAATCAATGAGATCATACAGGCAGGAATTGTGGAGGTCAGAGAGAATAGTGGGGATAAACAAACATCTCAGTTACATGCAATTAAGTTGGAACCTCAGGACAGAATATAAGAGTTACTGATTGCTGAATCAGAAGAAACTTAGGTAGAAGTACTTGAGGGGCTGGATGTCAGGGCAGTGTTTCACTTGTTAGGGAAGTTTAGTTGCATCAGATTCACAAGGAGTACATAAGTTATATCCAAGGATCAAGCCCATCTATTCTAAAGCAGAGATTCTTACAAATTCAGTTCAAGAGGTGGTTATAGACTGAGGTTGGGACATAAACAAGATTTGATAGCTACAGGTTTGACAAGCAATATGTGTCAAGTAACTATTAGGGGTTTTACTACAACAGAACAAGAAGCTAGACAAATAAGGATGATTAAGGATTCAGTTGAAGAGTTGAGACAAAGGTGGAATGTTTTCTTAGGGAAGCATCCAGTCAAAATTTATAGTGCACGGGAAAGAGTTGGGATGGATCAGATGACGAGAATAATGGATATCTTGCTTTCATAACAATCTCTGAAGATGATCCAACTCACATATCTCAGGTTTCAATTTCTTAAACCACTACAATATCTTGTTCTCAATATTCAATGCATGATAAGATCTTAGTGTTTAAATGTTTAACACTCGCACAAGCATGATAGCATCACACATAGGTAATGCTGAACTAGTTCACTAGATTATTTTTATGGTAACTAGGATTGATGTTTAACTTGTGCATGTTACTTTAGATGATCTTATATATGTGTTTGAATATTTTGTTGAACATAATTTATTGCTTTAGTGAGATATATGTTTTCCAGCATATAAGACCTTTTTAATGCTTATTTTCTGTATCCTATTACAATGTGATTTATCCATTTAATCATAATTGTTTGTTAAGATGTATTAGTTTATATTTGGATTGAGATAGCTAGATGAGATACATCAACAGGATTGGACTAGATAGAATTAGTGATTTATTTGTTAATTATGTTTGTTCCACATCATGCATGTCTTGCTTAATTCTTATGAGTAATGTTTCTGAATGAATGCCATGTATTCTTAACTCAATGCTTGCCTATCTCAATGTCATAAATGTATCTCTTAGTACTTGCAGTAATTGTAGAAAAGGCATGTTTAAAATTATAATAGGGCGAAGAATACTAGTCCTCCTTATGTAAGGTTGGAACCATTTTTTCCCTAGCCTAGAGACAAATTTTTCAAGGGTATTTAAATGGAGAAAATGGTCAGTCAAAGAAAAGAATTAGCATGATAAGGTAATAGTTGTTGTTATATCTGTTTATAATAAAATATCTAATCCAACTGGACCCAAGCTGATAAGTTGGGTACTAAGAACTGTTAATCCATTTGTGAGTGCAGGACATAACAGGTTAATTGATTCATATGTATTCTTGGTAATTCATACTTAAGGCATATGATCAAAGAAAGAGCCTCACAATCAAATGTGATTGACAAAATCTATTCCGTCAATAATCTTTGAAGATGATAACAAAGGTTTTCATTACGGGACAAGCTATGCAGAAAAGGGATGTCATCATGGACTCAACAATTGCTATCATTGATAACAACTAATCATTGGAGTCATTGATAACAATTGAAGCATCTTTCTTGCTAGAGAATTAAGGCACAAATCTTATTATCAGACAGTTCTGTATCAAACAAAATGTCAATTCAATAAAGGATTAGTATCTCATCTGAAGCAGGAAGGTTGAGAAGCTTGCTCTTCTTAGAGTAAGGAAGGGATATGCTTGTAGCTAAACTAGAATCTTTGAAAAGGTGAAGTCAATGGTTTCTACTATAAAGCTTCATCTGACAAAAGTTTAGTTATAGCGAAAGAAGCTCTCACCCTTGAACATCATCTCAAGGAACTCTCTCGTAAAAAGGGGTTAGTGAGAGGACTGTCGCATCTGGAATTCAGAAGGATGAAATATGTGAGGCATGTCAGAAAGAGGAGTCAAAGACAATATCATATCAAATTAAAGATATACCTTAATGATGGTGGTTGACTACTCTTATTGAACAAAGTTGGTGTTCGTGCATTCCAACGACAAGACATCACAGATGGTGTGTGGCGCCCTTCAAACTCGGGTCAGAAGTTTGGGGTCCACAACACAAACACAATATATCAACCTGTATAAGAAATATTATTAGTAATGACCCTGCTTCACAAAACCATGGATCGCAACAGGTTAAAGTATGAAAACAAGCCACAACCTTAATTTATTACATCGTACCAAATCCCAACTAATTTAACTTACAATTAATGATAAAGTCATTCTTACAATCTGACTATCTCTTTACCGCATGAAACTTCTGCAAGCTCGATCCAACTCGACTGGAACCTTAGCCCGCACTTTGGACTGAGGAACTTCACTATCATCCATATTCTTTTCAGCTGTAAAATATATGAAAGAATCGCAAAGGTGAGCTAACTAGCTCAGCAAGTCATGATAACGTTAACTGAGGTTAATCAATGATCAAATGAGATGATTCAAAGGAATCAAGTTTCTTTTTAACTAATCATTAGAATTGGATATTCATTTTAAGTTTTAAAACCAAGGTTAGGCTGCTGATCAGTCACGCACTAACCCCGAGCAAAGCACACAGCACTGCTCTAATTACTGGATCCAAGGCACACATTGGCCTAACTTGACCATTGGTATGGTCTGACCACGAATCTGGTCCTCATATATAAAAACTATCCAATCCTAAAGCAGTTCAATATGATAAACGATATAATTCAATAAAACAAGATCATAATCAATAATGATTAAACATTTGAATAAAACGTAAGGGAACTCATGGATATCACAAGGGTATATCAGGGTATGTAAAAGAAACGGTTTTCAATCTGTAAAAGAATCAGGTATTGAACAAATAGTGATTTTCCGAGGTATAGTTCTTTGATATTATAAAGAATGGTTGGAGTATAAAAGTTTCTGTGTTTTCAAACCATTTTCTTCTGGTATTTGGTAGTTAAATATTTGGGAAATAGTATCATATTTGTGTGGTTTGGTGTCTGAGGATCAACAAAGTACGGTTTGTCAAGAATAAGGCTTACGGCTCAAGATCAAGAAAGAATCAGGTTTTAAGGGTAAATAGTTTGAAGCATATGCATTATAAAACAGGAGTTATGTTTAATGATAACAATATGTTATAAAACAGTTCGAAATCATTGGTAATATATCTTGAAGAAAAGTTCAGAAATACTTGCCTTACAAGGCTTTACAACTATTACTGATCAACCCTGAGCCGACTTTGATGCTCAGGCTCTAACGTCCAATCACTAGATCCCATTGGATTCGACTTCGACACTCAGGTCTTTCTGTTGAAACTCTACTGAGCTCATCGACTGACCACTAGGTTATCTTTAGTCCATCGTCCACTTTCAAGTTTCCGGCTATAACCTACAGGGTCGAAATACCCTACGTTAAACGTCTAGGTATGCTTGACATATCCTCGATACTAATTCTCACCCAACAATATTCAAACCCGACTCGTAATCATTCATATTAGAATAACACAGACAACAATTAGGGTTCACATTCTCGAAATCGATCCAGTGTTCATTTTTACAAAATACGCATATTCGTCATTTTACGAAATTAGGGTTACTGGATTTTTGACCGAACATTCACCACAACATACAATTAGGTTTCGCACAAGATACAAGTATATACTTATTTACACTCGTTCGATGTTCCGATAATTACAGGGTATGTCCCGAATTTCTGAATTTAATTTCCAAAAGTTCGGGCAGCACCTCCTCTATTTATCGGCCTACCCGTCGAACAACTCGACGTCAAATCACAACGAAGCAATCAATCCAGTTATGTATTTCAATCCTCAATACAACCTTTATATTTTAAATAAATATTTTTCTTCCGAAAATAACTTCACGGATTAAGTTTATTTATTTTATAAAGATAGGACTCAGATCAAAATCATCCTTGTCCACCGCCGACTCACCGAAGTTCATCGTCGACGGCGGCGAAATTCTCGGGGAACCCGATAATACGGATTCCAACCCAAAATTTCACCAATATTCGAAACATTTTTCACGCAAAATATTCATATCACGAATATCATTCAAAATTAATTTCCAGCAACTAAACCCAAAAATTCATATTAGAGTACGCATAACAGATTGCAAGCCAACAAAACCAACACACGGCGCAGGACACACACGCGCCACCTCCTCCACCAGAAAACGGGGAGGGTGGCGATAGAGAAACCGAAAACGCAACACAGCAGTAGACACACGAGTACATACTTACACATACACGCGAATACAACCCTGCAGACCAGGCCACCACCACCCCGCCGGAAAATCGAGGAAGGGCGGCGTTACCCGGCCACAACCGAATTACACAATACATATACACAAGATTGTATATGCATGTATAGATAATTTGAATAATCAACCAAAACCAGGACATCAATTGAACATGAATGGCCGGAAAAACGGCAGTGAGCTCGTTGGAGCAGAGAACAGATGGGGGGTAAGCACGGTTGTGTTTATCTCCCTCTTTACTATATTTATTATTTTATTTTTTTATAAAAGATTTGTGAACTATAAACATTTACTCTGCTGCCACACACAATTGCAAATTGATACGTGTCCCCCCTTTTTATAAAAACCTGACACGTGTCCTGATATTCCCGTAAATCGAAATCTGATTCGCTTTTCTCTTGACTTAACGACCCAAGTTGTACATACAACAATTTCAGAAAATTACGAGAATAGTTTTAAAATGTTCTAAATATCCCGAAATTTATAAAAACATAAATTTCGTAATTTTAAAATAATTTTTGAAATGCAATGTATACCCGCTTTTAACGAATAAGCGAAACAACGCGCGGGTGAAATTAATCTCAAAAATTCCCAAAATAATTTTAAAATTCTCGGAATATTCCAAACTTAAATAAATACGAGTTTCATAATTTTTGAAGAATTTTGGAATTAAATATGGATTTTTCAAATAAAAGCAATCAGAAAATCATTTAAAAATAAATAATTAATAAAATATTGATTTCTCAATTTTATAAAATTTTAAAAATAATTAATGTAATTATAAAATCATAAAAACAATTTTAGAGATATTTCAAGTATTTACGCAAATAAATTTGTTGCAAATTCACTTTTGAAAATGAAAACAATCCAATATGGTCCCATAATTAATCACACGAACAATCCAGTATATTACAAATCACACATCAATAGTCAAACAACACATAGTTGTCAAAACCAACACACATATTTTATTTATTTAATACTTTCTATAAATACATAAATAAATAATTCAAAAATACACGAGTCGTTATATCCTTCTCCCCTTAAAAGGATTATGTCCTCAGAATCTAGTCTAACTAACTAAGTGAGGATATTTGTCAAGCATATCTAACTCAAATTTCCAGGTAGACTTTCCTATTCAAGGATTTCAAACGTATTCACAATAGATATACACTCATTTCCAAAGACTCGCCTTTAACGATCAAGAATTTAGATCGATCACTATATGCAACACAACTTGGACCAGAGCTTATTGGCTCCTGATCAACCACTTGGTTCGAATCAGACACTTATTGCCCTAACCTTGACAGGTAAAACACACTATATGTACATACTGTCATGATGGTAACATCAACTCATGAACAACTTTGTCTATATTTATCAATACCTCGAATGGTTCACTAATTTTAGGACTTAGCTTGTCGCTTCTACTCAAACTTATCCACAGCTCTTTCAAGACGACACTTTTACTAACACTACTGGTTCTATTTCTATATTCAAACTTTCTCTCAATACAATTTCGTCTTCTTTCTTTGTCTACTCCGAGCTGCTTTAATCAATATTACTATGCTCTTGGTGTGCCGATTTAACTTAGAATTTGACAACCTTCTTTCTCCCGCTTTATTTTAATAGAAATGGGGAACTACACTTGCATTCACATGAAGCTTGATAAAGTGGCATTCCAAAGCTGACATTGCTGATAAATGATCGTTCCAGTGTTTCCTTAAAACTTCACTTCTCAACATATCTTACATTTCCTAAATCATTTCCGTACTTTGACTCTCCGCATAAGGATGTTATACGGTGCTCGTTTTCCACTTGGTTTCTAAACGTTTAAGCATCCCTTATCATTTTTCATCAGTTAAGGCTGAAAAGTAGTCTTATATATTCACGTATTATCACCTTTAAGTATTTAAGCTTCAGATTCCACTCCTTTCCATTCGTCTATTAATTTCTCGGTGGTCTTAATTACATCCAATCTTCTCTGTCGGCATAATGCATATGTTACCCTACAACTTTGCTTAGGTAGTTGTTCGTGGATCAATTCAGAATCTTTTGTTAATCTTAGTCAAAATTTCATTCTTGAAGACTCAACGTATAGTTTCCTGAACAACTGAAGATGTTATCAATAAATATAATTCACTTATCTGAGTACTCCTTATACAACATGTTCCTTAATTCCTTATAGACAACTGATACACTTGTTATTTCACGTAATATCACCGGAGCTTGCAATACTCATAACTTATTTTAATCATAATCTCTGTTATGTCCTCAGGTCGGATCTTAAGTTAATTCTCAATACATAACACACTTCTTGAATTAGGTCTCATACGTAATTAATTCTTTATAGGGTCTCACTTCTTCTTATTCATTGTTTTATTATATTCCCGATAATCAGTACATAATCTCATAATTTCATTCCTTTTCTCCATAAACATCACTGATAACCTTCATGATTCACTTCTTGTAAAACCACTCCCTGGGTCTGCCTTATCTACTAGGCTTCCAATACTTCGCCTTAATTTTTTTTTTTTAACATATCAAACACTTCCTAATCCATCTCGAAATTTCTTTCTTATACATGGTTGTTACTATTTTACTTTAAATTTCCGTATATCTTGACATTTCTTCAATAATTTAAATACTTTATATTGTGAATTTCCTGTGGGATCTCATTTCTTAATTCTCCTACTTGTAGCATCCAAGTGCTGGAAGAAAACCTGGAGATATCGTGATCGTTCTCCTGGGCGCATAAATTTCCTCTTACTAACTGCTAACATCGTGATCCATTATCTTCTCTTGACATCTCCTTATCTTTCCCTTAACAAATTTGACTGAAAGGTCATATTATCCATCCTTGCTCTTCTTGGATTATAAACTCTAACTTTTAATTCCAACTCCATAGATAATTCTTCTAGTATAGTTTCTATGTTCGTTCTCTCCTTTCTGCTTATCGCTTGTCTCTACCTTTGCTTTTCCTCGTGAATACATATTTCAAACAATTATGGCCCATATAGATTTTACACCTTTCTCCATACATATCATGTTTTCCTCAATCTTTCAAAACGAATATTATTTCTACTAGTCCCAATTTATGAGTAGGATACTTCTGCTCATGGGGTTTCGGTTGTCTGGATACACATACAATAATTTTATTGTGCGGCATCAACACACATCCTATTCCCTTATGAGAAGTATCACTATAACTACCAAATTTCCTTGATACTTTCAAAGTAATAAAGCAGGTGCTGTAACCATTCTTTACTTTAACTTCACAAAACTTTGTTCATCCTTCTCCATTTATACAGCTTCTTGTTTTTCCTGGTTGGCTTCGTCAAATGTATTGCAACTTTCAAGAAATCTTACATAAATTTTTAATAATAATCGGTCCATGATAAAACTTTTTACCTTTGCTGGTGCTTTTAGCCTTTCTTTATTCATAGTAACTTTAATTTCTACTGGATCTCCTTTGGTCTACTTCTCACTGATTACTTATGCTTTCTATCATCAAAAATTTCACCTTGTTAACTTTACATACAACTTCTTTCTTTTCTGATTCCTCAGTTGTCATTAAATGCTTCGCGCGGTCCTCCGTTGACTTTAAGTAACATAATTACAACTCATCCAGATATTCCTTAAAGATTATGTCCATAGGTTCAATCTCTAATTGGTAACACCCAAATCTTAAATTAATTTTAGAAAATACTTTGCTTCTTCTGTTTGATCAACAAATCAGTAGTTCGAGGTACCAGATACTTACTCTTGATAGTAAACTTGTTGAGTTGGCTTTAGTCGACGCATAATCTCATACTTCCATTTTCTTATTAACAAATAGTACTGGTGCACTTCATGGGATACACTGGGTTTAATTGCTTCTTCTTCTAGCATTTCTTGCATCTGCTTTGCTAACTTCCTCATTCTAACTGGTGCCATTTTGTGTAAGGCCCTGGTCACTGGCTTCGTTTCAGGTGCTAAGTCAATCGTGAGCTTCACTTCTTTATCGGGAGAAAATATTGATAACCCATTTGAAAACATATCTTGAAACTCTTTAATCGTTATAAAATCTTCAAATTTTGTTTGCTTCTGACTTTTATTTATCTCATGACTACCATAATGGTCATATCTTGATCACCGTAATCATCATTAACAAATTCTTTACTCTCCTTCTTCCTTTATATCTCATCATATTCTCACTTAACGTCTTTAGGACTATTTCTTCATCACGACGGTTTGTCTGGGCATCATGCTTTCAAAGTTAATCCATTCCTTAGAATAATATCAAAACCTCTTATCTTCCAAGATATCAATTCTTCACAACTTATTGCCAGGAATCTCAATTTCACCATTAGTACTCACTTGTTCAACACTTTCACATTCTTAACTTGTTAGTCCTTTGATCCTAATCTTATCAACAAAACCTTGAGAGATAAACAATTAAGTTTCTCTTACATCTTTTAATACTTTAACGCATAAGGTATTCACCCTAATCATCCATGTCATCACGTACGTATTCTGAATAACATATTTCACAAGAAAATTGTATATTCTCGTTCTTGAAAACGTATTCCTGATTGGAGTAGATTTCCTTGACTCTTAGTGGATTCTTCACTGGGGCTAATAATTTGTAATCCTCTCCAGGTGCCCTTATTTTCTTCCTATGCATAAGATGTAGATAGAACTTCGTCCGCTTGATTCAGGATACCTTGATTTCTGTTTGAAAACCTCTTGCAAAGAACGACAACATAACGAAACGACTAGAAGGATTCAAAATTCAACAAAATTTAGAGTTGGAAAGAAAGAAGAAGTAAGAATTTAAATATGAATGAGACAACCACATTGGTACTTAAGATGGCCAGTCTTTCGTACCATATGGCATACAACATATGATTAGGTGGCGTCCCACCCGACTCTTCGTCATTTTGACAAAGTGTCTCACCATAACACTGTTTGTCCCAATCAGAAAGCAAGACTTGAGGGAAGCAAATAAATTTGAAAGGAATGGAATATCTTCCTTTTTGATATCATAGAAAGGAGTTTATTTAAGAAAAGAAGTTCATACTTATTTAGGAATCAAAAAAAAGAATATACGTTATAATATTGAAGACAAAAACGATACCATTGGTTACCATCCACATTTCACTTGTATTCATCTTTCGAGCTTGTTCAATCATAACTCCGTTGTTTCATGTAATAACTTTAGAAAGTACGTTAAAATGCCTTCGCAAATTAAGTATTATGGTAGATTCTTACTTGTCACGTCTTGCGTCTTTAACATCACACTTCTATATATAATACTTTAACAACTCGATCATAATGACGTCCCTACCAGACAACCTCGAGTTTCCTTTTTCAATTTAGAATAACCCCGAAACATTCAACATAGCGATCTTTGTGTTAATAATATTCTTCTTTTTAGGAAATCTGGAAATCTTCTCAATCTCCTTCAGTCATACTCAGACTTCTGTTAGATCAGTGAATTCCTTAAACTTGGATAATCCTGTAATTGGATGAGTAATTGCTCCGTACACTGATTCTGTTATTAATCTTAACAAACAATATTTGTACCTTTCTGTTGAGAATAACCAACTTCTTCACAATTGCGGATCACTTTGTCCTCTGAATTAACAATACTAAGTCTGAAACAGCATTCTTCCAGGTAATCCAGGCTTTCTAACAAACAAGAAGCTCAAGTAGTAACTTGACAACCAATGTTTAAAAATCATTTTATTCGAAAAGGCTTTTAGAAATTTGTAAAGGAAAATCTTTTTCGAAAACTTGTTTAAAAAGTTTGGAACATCACAAACCTGGTTGTCCTTACTATATGAGTTAGTTGTTGTCCTTCCGACCTATAACAAGGTACCATATTAAAGAAACAATTACATAAAAGTTCATTCACTCCAATCTACCTTTTCTCCTTTATCGGATCCATTTGCCTTTCTTAATCGATGAAAACTTCAATTGTCGTTGCATGTTATCTTATTCGTAGTTTCACGTCAAAGCTTCCATACTGGTAATACTCCCGATATTACCGTTGTAGTAGTTAAGTAAAACAGGTTATTCAATAGTCAATAAGTCTATTTCATAGAACAAAGTTTGCTCGTGTCACATCACATTACTACTTTACATATCGCATTTATCATATCATCATCATTTAATTTCACAAAAAAAAAATCCCAGGTTTATACTTTTCTCTATTACCCTTTCAAAATTCATCTACTTCATCCCATACTTATTCACGGGTGGCTTAGTCACTAAGGGCTTCTTTTAACCTGATAACAGCTATCCTCTGAAACACTTAAATCTCTTCTCTAAACTTCGTCTCACCTCTATTTATAACTCAAGCGCTCACCATTTACTGTAGCTCTCCAATCCATCCTCGTAGGTACAATCGCTTCATAGGACAAGTTCTAAACTGGGGGTATAGAACAAGATGTAGAGTAAATTAAAGAGATACGCTCACAGCCGAATGTCCAGTGAAACAAGAATAAACAGATGGAGGTTTTTGAATAGGTGATCTCATATCAAAAGGTGGAAAAATAGCGTAGAATAGCTTGAAGATGTGCAACCATTATAACCGAAGGTAATACTATTAATATTGACGGAAGAACAAGGTACAATTCAAATCTGGGAGAAGATGACGATCCTCGAACGGAAGGCTCCAAACGATCAGATGATACCAAGAAATCAGAATCTGCCATTGCCGTTGTCTGGAAATCACATCGCAAGCTAAGAATCCCGAATCGCAACACGAACCGTGCCGGAGACCTACTATGCAATCGCACCTAAGCTCACAACGTCTTATCTTTCTATTTACTATTCCTATTCCTCTACCCAATCCCGACAATCTAGGCTTGTTTCGGTGACTTATAACCTGTAGCTCTGATACCAACCTGTGGCGCCCTTCAAACTTGGGTCAGAAGTTTGGGGTCCACAACACAAACACAATATATCAACCTGTATAAGAAATATTATTAGTAATGACCCTGCTTCAAAAAACCATGGATCGCAACAGGTTAAAGTATGAAAACAAGCCACAACCTTAATTTATTACATCGTACCAAATCCCAACTAATTTAACTTACAATTAATGATAAAGTCATTCTTACAATCTGACTATCTCTTTACCGCATGAAACTTCTGCAAGCTCGATCCAACTCGACTGGAACCTTAGCCCGCACTTTGGACTGAGGAACTTCACTATCATCCATATTCTTTTCAACTGTAAAATATATGAAAGAATCGCAAAGGTGAGCTAACTAGCTCAGCAAGTCATGATAACGTTAACTGAGGTTAATCAATGATCAAATGAGATGATTCAAAGGAATCAAGTTTCTTTTTAACTAATCATTAGAATTAGATATTCATTTTAAGTTTTAAAACAAAGGTTAGGCTGCTGATTAGTCACGCACTAACCCCGAGCAAAGCACACAGCACTGCTCTAATTACTGGATCCAAGGCACACATTGGCCTAACTTGACCATTGGTATGGTCTGACCACGAATCTGGTCCTCATATATAAAAAATATCCAATCCTAAAGCAGTTCAATATGATAAACGATATAATTCAATAAAACAAGATCATAATCAATAATGATTAAACATTTGAATAAAACGTAAGGGAACTCATGGATATCACAAGGGTATATCAGGGTATGTAAAAGAAACGGTTTTCAATCTGTAAAAGAATCAGGTATTGAACAAATAGTGATTTTCCGAGGTATAGTTCTTTGATATTATAAAGAATGGTTGGAGTATAAAAGTTTCTGTGTTTTCAAACCATTTTCTTCTGGTATTTGGTAGTTAAACATTTGGGAAATAGTATCATATTTGTGTGGTTTGGTGTCTGAGGATCAACAAAGTACGGTTTGTCAAGAATAAGGCTTACGGCTCAAGATCAAGAAAGAATCAGGTTTTAAGGGTAAATAGTTTGAAGCATATGCATTGTAAAACAGGAGTTATGTTTAATGATAACAATATGTTATAAAACAGTTCGAAATCATTGGTAATATATCTTGAAGAAAAGTTCAGAAATACTTGCCTTACAAGGCTTTACAACTATTACTGATCAACCCTGAGCCGACTTTGATGCTCAGGCTCTAACGTCCAATCACTAGATCCCATTGGATTCGACTTCGACACTCAGGTCTTTCTGTTGAAACTCTACTGAGCTCGTCGACTGACCACTAGGTTATCTTTAGTCCATCATCCACTTTCAAGTTTCCGGCTATAACCTACAGGGTCGAAATACCCTACGTTAAACGTCTAGGTATGCTTGACATATCCTCGATACTAATTCTCACCCAACAATATTCAAACCCGACTCGTAATCATTCATATTAGAATAACACAGACAATAATTAGGGTTCACATTCTCGAAATCGATCCAGTGTTCATTTTTACAAAATACGCTTATTCGTCATTTTACGAAATTAGGGTTACTGGATTTTTGACCGAACATTCACCACAACATACAATCAGGTTTCGCACAAGATACAAGTATATACTTATTTACACTCGTTCGATGTTCCGATAATTACAGGGTATGTCTCGAATTTCTGAATTTAATTTCCAAAAGTTCGGGCAGCACCTCCTCTATTTATCGGCCTACCGTCGAACAACTCGACGTCAAATCACAACCAAGCAATCAATCCAGTTATGCATTTCAATCCTCAATACAACCTTTATATTTTAAATAAATATTTTTCTTTCGAAAATAACCTCACGGATTAAGTTTATTTATTTTATAAAGATAGGACTCAGATCAAAATCATCCTTGTCCACCGTCGACTCACCGAAGTTCATCATCGACGGCGGCGAAATTCTCGGGGCACCCGATAATACGGATTCCAACCCAAAATTTCACCAATATTTGAAACATTTTTCGCGCAAAATATTCATATTACGAATATCATTCAAAATTAATTTCCAGCAACTAAACCCAAAAATTCAGATTACAGTACGCATAACAGATTGCAAGCCAACAGAACCAACACACGGCGCAGGACACACACGCGCCACCTCCTCCACCAGAAAACGGGGAGGGTGGCGATAGAGAAACCGAAAACGCAACACAGCAGCAGACACACGAGTACATACTTACACATACACGCGAATACAACCCTGCAGACCAGGCCACCACCACCCCGCCGGAAAACCGAGGAAGGGCGGCGTTACTCGGCCACAACCGAATTACACAATACATATACACAAGATTGTATATGCATGTATAGATAATTTGAATAATCAACCAAAACCAGGACATCAATTGAACATGAATGGCCGAAAAAACGGCAGTGAGCTCGTTGGAGCAGAGAATAGATGGGGGGTAAGCATGGTTGTGTTTATCTCCCTCTTTACTATATTTATTATTTTTTTATATAAAAGATTTGTGAACTGTAAACATTTACTCTGCTGCCACACATAATTGCAAATTGATACGTGTCCCCCCTTTTTATAAAAACCTGACACGTGTCCTGATATTCCCGTAAATCGAAATCTGATTCGCTTTTCTCTTGACTTAACGACCCAAGTTGTACATACAACAATTTCAGAAAATTACGAGAATAGTTTTAAAATGTTCTAAATATCCCGAAATTTATAAAAACATAAATTTCGTAATTTTAAAATAATTTTTGAAATGCAATGTATACCCGCTTTTAACGATAAGCGAAACAACGCGCGGGTGAAATTAATCTCAAAAATTCCCAAAATAATTTTAAAATTCTCGGAATATTCCAAACTTAAATAAATACGAGTTTCATAATTTTTGAAGAATTTTGGAATTAAATATGGATTTTTCAAATAAAAGCAATCAGAAAATCATTTAAAAATAAATAATTAATAAAATATTGATTTCTCAATTTTATAAAATTTTAAAAATAATTAATGTAATTATAAAATCATAAAAAAAATTTAGAGATATTTCAAGTATTTACGCAAATAAATTTGTTGCAAATTCACTTTTGAAAATGAAAACAATCCAATATGATCCCATAATTAATCACACGAACAATCCAGTATATTACAAATCACACATCAATAGTCAAACAACACATAGTTGTCAAAACCAACACACATATTTTATTTATTTAATACTTTCTATAAATACATAAATAAATAATTCAAAAATACACGAGTCGTTATATGGTGATTGATCATATCAGAAGATCAAGCTGGAAGCAACTATAAAAGAAATGATCTTGTGGTCAGATAATGGGACTGAATTTAAGAAGCAGTTCTGATTAATATCTGTAGTATCAAGAATATTTTGAGACATGTTCAGCACTGGGAGCTCTGTGTCATAATGGAGTGGTACAAAGGAAGAACCAGAACTTGATTAAAGCTACAAAGGAAATATCAAGCTAATCAAGACTTTCTAAATATCAAAGGGCCGAAGCAGTCAATACAGTTTACAATAAGTAAGATCAAACCTTGATCGGGATGTATACATGAAGACCACTAATGATTTAATGGCCAACAGAACCAAACACGAAATAACTTGAAAGTGTTTGGGAGAATGTTCTATAGAAGCAAATAATGAAATGTTATTAGTTGTTTGAAGATCTTAGCATTTGCAGCTAAGACTAGTTAGGATATTTTCCATGGCTACTCAGTGGAGTATATAACCTATAGGGCATTTGTGGTTGATCAACAGAAGGTGATTGAAAGTCTAAATGCATAGTTCAACAACTACATGCTCGAAGCTGTTACAGGAGAAATTAATGGTATTGATAATTCATATCCAAGCAGCGGAATGGTATTGTATAAAATAACTCATTACTTCAATGAATCTAGTTAGCAAGGGTAAGGATTTTCAGGAAATCCCAGCAACAGCTTAGGGGGAGCAATGGAAGGATCAACTAGTCAGACACAACACTATATTGAAAATTCAGAGGACACAACAAGAACATATCTGCTGAGATAAAGGGTTTGATGTCAAGTCTATTCCCAGAGTCTAGTTCTTAAGTGATCCGGATGGTGGAGTAATGATTAGCAGGGCTACTGAGTGCGAATGATTACTTCTCTAGTTTTTAACCTGAAGAAGAAACTAAGAAAGTTAAAGAAGCTTTGATAGATCCAGATTGATTGGGTCATTGCAAAGCAAGATGAACTCAATCAGTCAACAAGCAGATTGTAGGGAAGCTGGTATCCCAACCAAATGACAATATTGTAATTGGTGCAAGGATAACCAGAAGTCAAACTGGATGACAATGGCATTGTTACGAGGGACAAGGCCAAACTCGATGCTAGGTTATTATCTGGAAGAAGTATCTAACGAAAAGCACCAGTGACGAGACTTGAGGATATTATGACATATCAGGCACCTGATGCACATTCACACTTGGAATTAGACTCTAGTAGATGTCTACAAGTGCACTCCTGGTTGATGAGTCAAAAGAGGAAGTCAATGCAAAACAGTTCATGGACTTTGCAGTAGTAGATCAATTGAACTCTGTATATCTCTTCTTCACAAGCTCACTTCAGGTTGGTATGAACTAGTATACTACTCAAGCAATCGTCAAGGACATGGTATGGAACTCTAACTGAAGTTACAATTTAATGTGAACTAGTAGAGTCATCATATTAATATCTCTCTTATCACTAGGCACAAACATATTGTTTTATATGTGCAATGATATAATGATAATGTTATATGTTGGTTTACTAACAAATACTTGTGCAAGATTATTTGCTAAGTTATTGCAGAGTAGGTATGGAGGAGCATGTTGGAAAGGTTACAATTCTTTTTGTGTTAGATATATTTGATAATGTCACGTCTAATATGATTTATGTTTAGTTTTCAGATCTTACTTGAACAGGACAAATCGGTACTTAACTGAAATCAACACTTATACTGAAGTCAGAACTTAAGTTATCAGTACTTAAGGTTCAGGAGATATTTATCAGGAGATAATATCAGGACTTAAAGGAAACTTTCAGATAAGGAAGGCGGCTGATTGAAAGGAAAGAAGATCAAGACAAACGTAAGAAGAAATATGCATGAAGAAGGAATTCTATGAAGAATGGAATACTTGGAAGAAAAGATAACTGATTGATATATTTTAGGAAGCAGAATTATATTCCATATCAATTAGCGATTATCTTGTAACTGTGTAGTATATAAACACAGACATGGGGTTTACACTATATGTGTTATCATTATCGAGAATATTATTCATTGTAACCCTAGCAGCTCTCGTGATATTTGTTCATCACTGAGAGAGGACATTTCCATATTGTAACAGAGTTTATTATATTGAATAAAGTCTGTTTTCTGTTACTTGAGTTCTTTAATTCAATTTGATTGTGATAAACACTGTATTCAACCCCCTTCTATAGTGTGTGTGACCTAACAAGTGGTATCAGACTCGCTGTTGCAGTTGCAGGTGAAGCAACAAAGTCTGTACCAATGGAGAAAAGTGATTATACTACTGAAGATATCGCATCAATTGGTAAGGATGCTAAGGTACGACACTTGCTGCATAGTGCCATTGATAATGTAATGTCAAACAGGGTAATTAACTGCAAGACTGCAAAAGAGATATGGGATGCCTTGGAGACAAGGTGCCAGGGAACTGATTCGATTAAGAAGAACAGGAAGACAATACTCACTCAAGAGTATGAACACTTTGACTCAAAGCCTAATGAGTTATTGACTGATCTATATGACAGATTTGTCAAACTCTTGAATGATTTGTCACTGGTTGATAAGGAGTATGATCTTGAAGATTCAAACCTTAAATTCCTGTTAGCTCTTCCTGAAAATTGGGATTTGAAGGCAACAATTATAAGAGACAACTATAATCTTGAAGAAACAACTCTTGATAAAATTTATGGGATGCTCAAGACTCATGAACTTGAGATGGAACAAAGAAGCAAGAGGAAAGGAGGAAAGTCAAGGACAGTTGCTCTTAAGGCTGAAGGAGAATCCCCCAAGGCAGCTACCTCAAGGAAAGGCAAGGGAAAAGCGTTCATCACAAAGTCTGATATTGAGTCATAAAATTCTGATAGTGATGATGACTCAGAAACTGAAAGCTTTCCTGAGATGGATGTTGATGAAGAGATGATGAAGCTGTGTGCTCTTATGGTGAAAGGAATCACAAGGATTGCATACAGGAAGTTTAGGAAGGGAAAGAAGTTTCCAAGGAAAGGTGCAAGTTCTGATAAGAAGAATTTCAGAAAATCTGAAGGCAAAGGAGGGAAGTCTGACAGAGGAGATTACACAAATGTCAAATGCTACAACTGTGATGAGAAAGGCCACATATCTCCTGATTATAAGAAAGTGAAGAGTGACAAAGGCAAGGCTCTTGTCACACATAAGAAAAGCTGGATAGATACTTCAGATTCTGAAAGTGAGGAGAACTATGCCTTGATGGCAAATGCTGATATGGCAAATACTGATAGCAGTTCTGAAGCTGCTGAGCTAAAGGTACCTCAAACTACTTATGCCTTTCGTACTGATGATATTAATGAGTTGAGAAGATATCTTAAAACGATGTTCATTAGTTATTAAGATCAAACTTTAACATGTGAAAGATTAACTTCTGAAAATCTTGCTTGTAAAAAGAGGAATGATTATTTAGAAAAAGAGTTAGTCATGTTCCATCAAACTCAGAAAGATAAAGATGATAATATCAGGACTTAAGGAGACTTTTAGATAAGGAAGGCGGCTGATTGAAAGGAAAGAAGATCAAGACAAACGCAAGAAGAGATATGCATGAAGAAGGAATTATATGAAGAATAGAATACTTGGAAGAAAAGATAACTGATTGATATATTTTAGGAAGCAGAATTATATTCCATATCAATTAGCGATTATCTTGTAACTGTGTAGTATATAAACACATATATAGGGTTTACACTATATGTGTTATCATCATCGAGAATAATATTCATTGAAACCTTAGCAGCTCTCGTGATAATTTATTCATCACTGAGAGAGGACAGTTCCACATTGTAACAGAGTTTAATAAAGCTTGTTTTATGTTACTTGTGTTCTTTAAATCCGATTTGATTGTGCTATACACTGTATTCAACCCCCTTCTACAGTGTGTGTGACCTAACAAGTGGTATCAGAGCAGATCTGTTAACACAGAAACAGTTTAAGATCCAAAAACAATCACGTCTGAAGCAGAAACTCCAACCAAGTCCACCAAAACTGAAGAAGCTCCAAAGACTCAAATCCATAGTCGATATGAGACTATTAGAGTTCCATACTGAAACCATCTGAATATCCCATATGGAAGGTGAGGATGTCTATGTTTCTAGAAGCTACAGATCCAGAATATATTGACAGAATCAATGTAGGACCACATAAGTCAACCAAACTCGCAGTTGCAGTTGCAGGTGAAGTAACAAAGTCTGGACTAAAGGAGAAGAGTGATTACACTGCTGAAGATATCGCATCAATTGCTAAGAATGCTAAGGTACGACACTTGCTGCATAGTGTCATTGATAATGTAATGTCAAACAGGGTAATTAACTGCAAGACTGCAAAGGAGATATGGGATGCCTTGGAGACAAGATATCAGGGAACTAATTCAATTAAGAAGAACATGAAGACTATACTCACTCAAGAGTATGAACACTTTGACTCAAAGCCTAATGAGTCATTGACTGATTTATATGACAGATTTGTCAAACTCTTGAATGATTTGTCACTAGTTGATAAGGAATTTGATCTTAAAGATTCAAACCTTAAATTCATGTTAGCTCTTCCTGAAAGTTGGGATTTGAAGGCCACAATTATAAGAGACAACTATAATCTTGAAGAAACAACTCTTGATGAAATTTATCGGATGCTCAAGACTCATTAACTTGAGATGGAACAAAAAAGCAAGAGGAAATGAGGAAAGTCAAGGACAGTTGCTCTTAAGGCTGAGAAGGAATCACCCAAAGCAGCTACCTCAAGGAAAGGCAAGGGAAAAGCTCTCATCACAAAGTCTGATACTGAGTCATCAAGTTCTGATAGTGATGATGACTCAGAAACTGAAAGCTTACCTGAGATGGATGCTGATGAAGAGATGATGAAGCTGTGTGCTCTTATGGTGAAAGGAATCATAAGGATTGCATACAGAAAATTCTGGAAGGGAAAGAAGTTTTCCAGGAAAGGTGAAAGTTCTGATACGAAGAGTTTCAGAAAATCTGAAGGCAAAGGAGGGAAGTCTGACAGAGGAGATTACACAAATGTCAAATGCTACAACTGTGGTGAGAAAGGCCACATATCTCCTGATTGCAAGAAAGTGAAGAGTGACAAAGGCAAGGCTCTTGTCACAAAGAAGAAAAGCTCGACAGACACTTCAGATTCTGAAAGTGAGGAGAACTATGCCTTGATGGCAAATGCTGATAGCAATTCTGATGTTACTGAGTTAAAGGTACCTCAAACTACTTATGCCTTTCATACTGATGATATTAAAGAGTTGAGAAGATATCTTAAAACCATGTTCATTAGTTATAGAGGTCAAACTTTAACATGTGAAAGATTAACTTCTGAAAATCTTGCTTGTAAAAAGAGGAATGCTTATTTAGAAAAAGAGTTAGTCATGTTCCATCAAACTCAGAAAGATAGAGATGATGCTTTTTATGTTAGGGATGAAGTAATTAAAATGAATGAATATCTAAAAATTAAGTTAGAAAAGGAAAGAGAGTTTATCAGGACTTGGACTAACTCTGGTAAAGCAACTCAGGATATTCTTAGTAGTGGAAACTGGAAAGAGGGCTTAGGTTATGGAGATGATAAGAATGATAAGGGAACTATAGAGATTGAGCCTATAAGCTGAAAGATTTTAAGAATGTAAACAAGGTAAAGTCACCTAGGAAAAATAGGAATAGAAAGGAAGGTGTGAATAAAAGCAATGATTATAAGCCTGTTCCTCATGCTCCTAGAAAAACATGTCATAACTGTGGAAGTTCTAACCATCTGGCTTCTTTTTACAGGAAGAATAAGAACATAAACTCATTACCTTCAAAGTCAGGAGTTAAGAGTCAGTATGTTAGATATAGGCCACAAAATCCTTGTTTTCATTGTGGTAGTTTATGGCATTCCATTTATACTTGTAAGGAATATCATAGTTTTTACTATGATTATTATCAAATAAAACCTTCTTTAAAGAAAGTTAGCATTGTTCCTTCTAGTGTAAGTTCTGATATAAAGTTTGATAGTGTAAATGTTGATAAGAAAAATGTTAACATAAACTCTGATGCTAAATTCGCTGTAAATGTTAACAAACTTAATAAGGCGAAAGGATCCAAGCAAGTCTGGGTCCTTAAAACTAATCATTAATGGTCTTTGTGATTGCAGGGTAACAGGAAAAACATCCTAGTTCTGGACAGTGGATGCTCAGGACAAATGACTGGAAATAAAGCCCTGCTATCAGACTTTGTAGAGAAAGTTGGCCCAAGTGTTTCTTATGGAGATGGCAATATTGGAAAAACACTGTGATATGGCAATATCAATCTTGAGAATGTCATCATTAAAGAAGTAGCTCTGGTCTCAGGACTTAAACACAATCTGCTGAGTGTTAGTCAAATCTGTGACAGAGGTTATCATGTGGATTTCTTTGAAGAACACTGTGAAGTTGTAAGCAAATCTACAGGTAAAGTTGTCCTGAAAGGATACAGGCATGGTAACATTTACGAAGCCAAGCTTTCAACAAGTAATGATGGTTCTGCAATCTGTCTGTTGAGTAGAGCATCAATTGAAGAAAGCTAGAATTGGCACAAGAAACTCTCTCATTTAAATTTCAACAATATAAATGAACTAGTCAAGAAAGATCTTGTGAGAGGACTGCCAAAATCAGTATTTGCTCCTGATGGCCTTTGTGATTCATGTCAGAAGGCTAAACAAAGAAAATCTTCATTCAAGAGCAAGACTGAATCATCAATTCTTGAGCCTTATCACCTACTACATGTTGATCTATTTGGTCCAGTAAATGTCATGTCTATTGCAAAGAAGAAATATGTTATGGTCATAGTGGATGAGTTCACCAGATACACATGGGTGTACTTCTTGCACATAAAAAGTGAAACTACATCTATCTTGATTGATCATGTCAAGCAACTGGATATATTGGTCAAAGATTCTGTGAAGATAATAAGAAATGATAATGGCACTGAGTTCAAGAATTTGATTATGGAAGAGTTCTGCAAAGACCATGGAATCAAGCAGGAATTTTCTGCTCCTGGAACTCCACAGCAAAATGGAGTTGTTGAAAGAAAGAATAGAACTCTTATTGAAGCTGCACGAACAATGCTTGATGAAGCAAAGCTACCAACCTATTTTTGGGCTGAAGTTGTGCAGACTTCTTGTTTTACTCAGAATGCAACACTCATTAACAAGCATGAAATGATACCTTATGAGATGGTGAAGAAAAAGAAGCCAAATTTGAAGTATTTTCATGTATTTGGATGCAAGTGTTTTGTTCTTAAGACTCACCCTGAACAGCTATCCAAATTTGACTTAAAAGCTGATGAAGGAATTTTTGTTGGGTATCCACTTTCCATAAAATCCTTTAGAGTCTACAATTTAAGAACAAGGGTTGTCATGGAATATATCAATGTCTCCTTTGATGATAAGAAGATTACTGGATTTGAAAATTTCAATGATCATGATCAGCTGAGATTTGAAAATGAAGACTTAAATTCTGATACTGAAAATCCTGACAGTCTAAATCCTGATACTGCAAACTCTGATGTTATTGAAACTGTAATGACTACGCCAAAGGAAGATGCACCTGTGCAGGGGGAGCATACTGAAGATGCAACCACATCTCAAGAAGCATCAGAACATACAACTGGCTCTTCAAGTTCTGATTTATCAAGTTCTGATAAGTCAAAACTCAATTTCTGAAGGATCCAACTCAGAGAGCATAGTTTCAGGGTAAGCATCAGAAAATGTTGATGAAGATAGCATGGATCATGGGGGATGTAAGTCATATGTCATAGCCTATTTGTATATTTGAGGATTCAACTCAACTCAAATAAGAATGTAATAAGTAAATAGTGGATCTACCGTCAGAGAGATCTCGCAAAGTAATATCTGTCAAAGGATTCAGAAACAAGGTTCATCTACAGACTTGAGGAGTTAATCCACTGGAAGAAGTTCAAGAAGTTGATCATGCCTCAGTGATATAAATCAAGATCGTGGATTTAATTAGGTGACAGAGATCTCGCCAGGGTATCAATTAATTACAAGGATTTAATCTGAAGAAAATCAAAGTGTCAAAGTCAAGACATGAAGAAACGTCACGGAAGTTAGTCACTCATGAACCAGACAGTACATCGAGTGTCAACGTTGAAGTGGTGGAATTGATTCATAATTTTCAGTGATTTTCAGAAGATCTGCAGAAGGATGGGTGCTGTTGAAGACTAGAATTAATTCTCTATTAATTAATTAAGTCATCTAATTTAATTAAGAAAATAAATTATATCTGCGAAGAATAATTTATTTATTAATTGAATTAATTGATTAATTAATTCTGAATTAATTTTAGGAATTTTCAGAATTTAAATTGGATTAAAATCTGCATTAAATCAGCAAGACAATTGAAAGTGAACTAGCATGACAATCAGGATTGTCATACCGATTGTCATGCTAGGCCATTTTCAATAGTCTCACCGAAAGTTACACTAGGAGAAGGATTGTCTTGCTAGTTCATTCTGATTGTCATGCTAGTTCATTCAGATTGTCTTGCTAGTTCAATCAATTGTCCTACCGAAAGTCTTGCCAGCTATAGGATTGTCATGCCAATTCAATTCTATTCGGTTGTTGATTAAAAAGAAGCAGAGAAGTCATTCAACTCAATGATCTCAATCATCCAATACACAAGTCAAGAACAAGAACACAGCAGCCGCAGCAAATATTTCATTTTCATCTGCTTTATTCAAGATCAATTTCTAGATTGTAAAGTTAAATCCAATCAACTAGAAATCTTTATCTTGTTCTTGTGTAACAATCTAGCGGATCAAAATCCCTAGAACTTAATCTCAAATCGCGTTTAGCATTTGATTCTAATTATTGCAAAAATAGAAAAAGTTCATGTCGAATTTATTCTAAATTTGTGATAATTAATTTGAGATTAATTCCTTGTAATCGATACAGTTGTTGTAATACCTTTCAAGTTTAATAATATTCTTATTTAACTTGAATTTTGTTTCACATTTTTTATTCCGCATTTAATTCGATTATTCGGTACTGTTTGTATTCAACCCCCCTTCTACAAACACATTGGGACCTAACAATTGGTATCAGAGCCTTCTGATTAACGAACAAATCAAGATCCTAGACTTTTGTGATTTTTCAACTCCTTGAATTTTTATTTATTCAAAAATTCATAATGACTTCACATAAAGTTGGAACCGTTAAAATTCCACAATTTGATAAAGAGAATTATATCATGTGGAAGAAGAAGATGCTATTATTTTTACAAGTTGCAAATCCCAAATATTCAAACTTGTTAAAGAAGGGTATAAAAACTCCGATGGTTATTGAACCGGAGGTAATAATAGATGGTGTGGTGACTACTGAAGCTAGAACCTATCCAAAAGAGCCTGAAGATTTTACTCCTGCTGAGAAGGAAGAAGCCTCCTTGGATGCCAGCCTTCAATTAATATTAATTGATTCCCTTGATCCCTTGATGAACAGACATGTGATGAACTGTAAAAATTCCAAACACATGTGGGAAACTATTGAGGTGATTAATGAAGGCACAGAGGAAGTTAGGGAGAACAAGTTGGAAATCCTAACCTCTGAATATGAACATTTCAAATCAAATCCAGGAGAAGGAATTACTGAAGTGTTTGAGAGGTACAATGCGTTGATCAACAACCTGAACATCAATGGAAAGTATTATTCAATCAGGGAGGTCAACAAAAAGTTCCTTTTAACACTGCCAGCTCATCTTGAACATAGAATCACTGCCATTAGAGAAGCTAGAGATCTGAGTGAGATTTCTTTGGACAGGCTCTATGGAGTGTTAAAAACCTATGAGTTGGAGCAGATTCAACAGAAGGAAGTCTACGGGAAGGATAGAATGGTCAGCACATCTACTGCACTTATAGCTGAAGGTCAACAACAACAACAACAATCTCAACAGTTAGAAAGAATGGTACAGTTTTCCAAGGGTGAGGAAAATGAGTTAGTAGCAGAATATGATCCTCCTACTACAAATCAATCAAGTGATGATTTTTATTCCTTGGAAGAGCTGGAGCAATTGGAAGATGAATCAATGACCCAAATTGTCAAGAGATTCTCCCATGTCAGATTCAGGAGGAATCCCAAGCTTAAGTACAAGTCCAACTACAACAAATTCCAGAAAGGTGGATCTTCATCCTCTAACACCAGCAGTGGTGGGTTCAAAACAGGGATGGTTGATCGAAGCACCATTAGATTCTATAACTGCAATGAGTTGGGACACTTTGCCACAGAATGTAGGAAGCCAAAGCAAGTAAGAAAGAACTCTGAAAGGGCGTATCTGGCAAAGGGAAGAAGCTTGGATGATACTGACAGTGAAGATGAAGATGAAGGAAATCTTGCTCTTATGGCTATTGATGGAAAAGCTTCATCGTCAAGAATAGAGGTAAAACTTTCTGATGCTGAAATGGTTTATCATCTAAGAGGTAACTTAGATTGTGCACGTCGTGATAATGAACTGTTAAGTTTAAAGATCACAGACCTTGAGAAAGAGGTCAATGAATTAAGACTTGTGCATATTAATCAAGACAAATTAAAAGAACAGGTATCTTTTCTAGAGAATAGAGTTGACTGTTATAGAAAACTCGAAACTATTCTCAAAGACAAGATCACCGGTCTTGAGACTAAGGTTAGAGCCTACTTCAATTCTTGTTCGAAGGCTAAAGAGTTCTACAGTAAGCAAGCTGTTAATCAAACATCTGGAATAGGATATGATTACAATGCTTATATTGGAGAATTAGGCATAAACTCCCCTCCTCATGTCTGTGCGAAAGGGAGGGAAGTACCACATGTGCTTAAGGGTGTTGATGAACCCCTCTATAAAGCATCAATTGCTGAACCATTTGATGCGACCTCTTCTGTTATTCAAAAAGAAATACGTGCTGAGGATCATGCTTATGAGAAGATTGTTTCCAAGTCAAGTGAGTCGAAAGTTCCAGTCAAAGTTGTGAAAGCAACTGAGACTAACTCAGACACACATGAGTTGGATGACAATAATGCCATGTCTACCATGCACAAATTACCTGTTGTTAATCACTCTCATAAAGCATGTGGTGTTGCTAATTGTATGTCTTGTGCTTTTAATATGATGTATGCTTATTTTAATGGTAAGCATGTGTCTAATGATAAGACTACTCCTCGTCAGCATGTGAATAACAAGAAGCATGATAGGTCTAAGACTGCCAGTCCTTCTAAGGCTAGAAAGGAGACATTTGTGCCTAAGCTTAAATAGAAATTTGTTAAGGCTGTTTACAAGGTCAAATGTTCAGTCATTGAGAAAGTTGAGACAATTAAAATTAAAAATGTTGTTTTGCCTGACAAAGGACAGTTCTACAAGTATGCCGGGCCCAACCAAGTTTGGGTTCCGAAGAAGGTCTAATCCATTTGTAGTGCAGGGCATTAAACAGGTGTAACCGGTAGTGTGGATTCTTGACAGTGGATCATCAAGACATATGACCGGAGATAGAGCCCTGCTATCAAATGTGGATTGAGAAAGCTGGCCCCCTGGTTACCTTTGGAGATAACAACAAAGGTTTATCTGAGGGATATGGCTGTTTACAAGCTGGGAATGTTATCATTGAAATTTTGTATATTGTGCTAGGTTATTATCAGGAAGCAATATCTAACATATAGCACCAGTGACGAGACTTGAGAATATTACGACATATCAGGCACCTGCTGCACATTACACTTGGAATTGGACTCTAGTAAGATGTGTACAAGTGTACTCCTGGTTGGTGAGTCAAAAGAGGAAGTCAATACACCACAGTTCATGGACTTTGCAGCTGCAGATCTATTGGACTATGCAATCTCTTCTTCACATCTCATTTCAGGTTGGTATGAACTAGTGTACTACTCAAGCAATCGTCAAGAACATGGTATGGCACTCTAACTGAAGTTATTGTTTAATATGAACTAGTAGAGTCATCATATTTTTAACTCTCTTATCACTAGGCACAATCATATTGTTTTATATGTGCAGTGGTATGTTGTTTATGCAACATAACAATTAGTATCTAAAGTACTTGACAAGTATCGGTCAATGATATGTTGTTAACATTATGTTGCAGATATTTGTAAGCTTTTGACATGAATGAGAATTACTTAGACTTTACCCTAAGTGATCAATGTTTTATCAAAAACTCATTCATTTTGAAAAACAAAAATTAAACTTCTTTCTACATTAGTGATTTCTTATTTCATGTAAAATCTTTTGAAATCACTATTGTAAATCATTTTCTCTCTATTACCATATATTCTATGATACAGGTTCAGTCTCCAATGACTTTCTTTCATTGACAGTCATGAGGTTGAAAACCCACAATGTCTATCCCAGACTGTAAAGACAAACACAAAAACAGAACCAACCAACACTCTTTTACCACTAAAAGTAGTATGAATGAGCGTGAGGGAGATAGTGCCTAGTGCACCACATAAGGAAGGTTCTGTAGTCAACCCAGTAGCTCTGTCTCCTACATAGATGAGTAGTATTTAAACCGAGACAACTGCTAGCCCCCATACATCTTCTCAAAAAGATGTAATGGCTGAAAAGGCACAAAAACAGTTACTAGATTCATTCTCTCAACAGGGTGAGTCTATTGAATTTTGCCTGTCGGCCAAGGTATCCGATGTAGTGTCACCACTTCAAATATAAACAATTCTTGATGCACAAGAAGAGGTTACACACACAAAGGATGAGTTGACGGAAATAAGAGTTTCGACCATTTTAAGGTCAGATTCGATTGTTCAAGGTTCGTTAGTGGACCAATTGCCTTTACAGGTGTTAGGAGAGGATACTGATCCAAAAGCCATATGTCAGTGGTCAGTGTCTACCTCCCCAGGCTTAAATCCCCTGGATGCATCTGCGGATAGTGGATCTGACATAGGCGCAGATCGGCAACTTGTTGACAATGATTCAGATATTACCTGATGAGTCACAAGGAAATGTATTCACAGACATTAGAAGGGAACCTTGATCTTTATGCTAAATTCTTTGGATCATTGTTTACCTTCCCAGAATTCAAATCTGGAACCCTAAAAGGGAAACTAGCAACTTGTAAATTATGACTCAGATTCATCTGACGAGTTTAACAAGGATGGGGATTTGTGAACTCCCATTGCACCACCTGTGACCTCCTTAAGGATGGCTAAGGTGATTTTCCTTGCAGGTACAGCTGGATTATAGAGCTATGAGAGAAGAGTGATACACTTGTGAGAATGAGTGTAAACACGAGTGGAGAGAAGAGTGAAACACATGTGAGGTAAACTAAAACAGAATCACACACTCACAGTGAGGAAGAAAGAGAAACTTCTTGTTATTTCTTTTCCAACCAAGTGAAATATGAGAACTCCTTCAGAAGACGGCATACATTCCTTCTTTAAGGGGGAGATAAAAGCTTAAGTAATAGTTTGGAGGATTCCTCAACTAAGGGGGAGAAATAGCAGGGAGGAAGAAAAAGATCATATGTACACTACACCACACCATTGTTGTTTGTAACTACGGATCCTATTGTACGGGAGAGGTGGTAAACACAAGGTGATTTTCTAGTAAGGGAAGAAGCTGTTTTCAAAAGGGGAGTACCATTGGTTTTTATCTGCGGATCCTATTGTACGGGAGAGGGGGTAAACGAAGGTGATCTTCTTTAATCAGTTGATTCTCATAGGGGGAGAAGCAAGAGAGATATGGGCTTCTCAACAGGAAATGTGGTTGTACAAAAGAACATGAAACTACTTGAAGATATGTTCAGTCTAGAGGAACATCTACTTGGAATCTGGAAAATGTTAAATCTCATCCAGAACTTTTCTGCTATTTACTTTGCATGTATGTTTATATCTTTTTCTTATTTGTTAGTTGAGTTATCCTCTAGGTATTTGTGTGTTATTGTCTAACAAACAAATAGGGGGAGATTGTAAGTCATATGTCATAGCCTATTTGTATATTCGAGGATTCAACTCAACTCAAATAAGAATGTAATAAGTAAATAGTGGATCTACCGTCAGAGAGATCTCGCAAAGTAATATCTGTCAAAGGATTCAGAAACAAGGTTCATCTACAGACTTGAGGAGTTAATCCACTGGAAGAAGTTCAAGAAGTTGATCATGCCTCGGTGATATAAATCAAGATCGTGGATTTAATCAAGTGACAGAGATCTCGCCAGGGTATCAATTAATTACAAGGATTTAATCTGAAGAAAATCAAAGTGTCAAAGTCAAGACATGAAGAAACGTCACGGAAGTTAGTCACTCATGAACCAGACAGTACATCGAGTGTCAACGTTGAAGTGGTGGAATTGATTCATAATTTTCAGTGATTTTCAGAAGATCTACAGAAGGATGGGTGATGTTGAAGACTAGAATTAATTCTCTATTAATTAATTAATTCATCTAATTTAATTAAGAAAATAAATTATATTTGCGAAGAATAATTTATTTATTAATTGAATTAATTGATTAATTAATTCTGAATTAATTTTAGGAATTTTCAGAATTTAAATTGGATTAAAATCTGCATTAAATCAGCAAGACAATTGAAAGTGAACTAGCATGACAATCAGGATTGTCATACCGATTGTCATGCTAGGCCATTTTCAATAGTCTCACCGAAAGTTACACTAGGAGAAGGATTGTCTTGCTAGTTCATTCTGATTGTCACGCTAGTTCATTCAGATTGTCTTGCTAGTTCAATCAATTGTCCTACCGAAAGTCTTGCCAGCTATAGGATTGTCATGCCAATTCAATTCTATTCGGTTGTTGATTAAAAAGAAGCAGAGAAGTCATTCAACTCAATGATCTCAATCATCCAATACACAAGTCAAGAACAAGAACACAGCAGCCGCAGCAAATATTTCATTTTCATCTGCTTTATTCAAGATCAATTTCTAGATTGTAAAGTTAAATCCAATCAACTAGAAATCTTTATCTTGTTCTTGTGTAACAATCTAGCGGATCAAAATCCCTAGAACTTAATCTCAAATCGCGTTTAGCATTTGATTCTAATTATTGCAAAAATAGAAAAAGTTCATGTCGAATTTATTCTAAATTTGTGATAATTAATTTGAGATTAATTCCTTGTAATCGATACAGTTGTTGTAACACCTTTCAAGTTTAATAATATTCTTATTTAACTTGAATTTTGTTTCACATTTTTTATTCCGCATTTAATTCAATTATTCGGTACTGTTTGTATTCAACCCCCCTTCTACAAACACATTGGGACCTAACAGGGGAGCATCCAGTTCTAGAGAAAACCTTCCATCTGCAAGGAAGTGGATGAAATCACATACACCTGACTTAATTATTGGAAATCCTGACGCAGGTGTCAGAACTAGAACAGCTACTTCAAGTGAATGTCTTTATAATTCTTTTCTTTCTCAGACTGAACCAAAAAAAGTGGAAGAAGCTCTTCAAGATGCTGATTTGGTGCAAGCAATGCAGGAAGAGTTAAAAGAATTTAAAAGAAACAAAGTCTGGACCCTAGTGCCAAGACCAAAGAACAGATCTGTAGTTGGTACAAAGTGGGTGTTCAGAAAAAAAATTGATAGTGATGGCATAATTACAAGGAATAAAGCAAGGCTGGTTGCAAAAGGATATTCTCAATAGGGGGAATTGATTATGATGAAACATTTGCACCAGTTGCTAGATTAGAAGCCATAAGGATATTTTTGGCTTATGCTGCTCACAAAAAGTTTACTGTCTTTCAAATGGATATGAAAAGTGCTTTTCTCAATGGAGAATTAGAAGAGGAAGTATATGTTGAACAACCTCCAGGCTTTGTAGATCCCAAATATCCAAATCATGTCTACAGGCTTGATAAAGCACTTTATGGCCTTAAGCAAGCTCCAAGAGCATGGTATGAGACTTTAGCTCAGTATCTTCTGGAAAGTGGATTTAAAAGAGGAACTATTGACAAAACACTGTTCTACCTCAACCATGAAAAGGACTTACTTTTGGTCCTGATATATGTTGATGATATCATCTTTGGTTCTACAAATGACAGACTTTGCAAGAAGTTTGCCAAACTGATGCAGTCAAGATATCAAATGAGTATGATGGGGGAACTTAGCTATTTTATGGGCCTTCAAGTCAAGCAAATTGAAGAAGGCACTTTTATTTATCAAACCAAGTACACCATAAATTTGCTGAAGAAATTTGGAATGCAAGAATGTTCAAGTGCATCCACTCACATGGCCACTGCAACAAAATTGGATAAGGATACTGGTAAATCAGTAGATGTTACTGATTACAGAGGTATGATTGGCTCTCTACTCTATCTAACTGCTAGTAGACCTGATATCATGTATGCTACCTATCTTTATGCAAGATTTCACGCGGATCCAAGAGAACCTCGCTTAACAGCTATGAAAAGAATTTTCAAGTATCTTAAGGGAACAGCTGATCTAGGATTATGGTATCCTAGAGAATCAGACTTTAAACTAATAGGTTACTCAGATGCAGACTTTGCAGGTTGCAAAATTGACAGGAAAAGCACAAGTGGAATCTGCCAATTTCTTGCAGGCAGATTGGTTTCTTGGTTTAGCAAGAAACAAAAGTCAATTTCCACATCAACTGCAGAAGCAGAGTACATTGCTGCAGGAAGCTGTTGTGCACAGATTCTTTGGATGAAGAATCAGTTACTGGATTATGGGTTAACATATTTCAAAATCTCTATTTACTGTGATAATCAAAGTGCTATTGCTATGACAGGTAATCCAGTTCCACACTCAATGACAAAGCACATCAGCATAAGGTACCACTTCATAAGGGGACATGTGGATGAAGGTACAGTGGAATTGCACTTTGTTCCAACAGATCAACAACTAGCAGATATCTTCACAAAACCACTGTGTGAAGCTACTTTTACAAGATTGGTAAATGAACTTGGAATGGTTTCAGGTTCTTTCTCTAAATCTGCTTAGTTTTTGTTCTGATGCATCAGATTTTATGATCAGTATTTACAGATATTACTATCTTTGTGTATTCTGTGCCTAATTGAAAATTGCTTAAGTACTGACTGTTGTCTGATGTGAATTTCTAAACTCTGATTGTGATATGAATGTTTCTGTGATTATTCAATCCAATGAGGATAACTATACTAGATGCTGAACTAGTAGTCTTTAATATACTAACAAATCCCATGTTTGAAGTAATTGTTTATGTGGAAATTTATTGACACAAGCAAATTCTGATATTGAGCTTAGTTAAGTTTACTTTGTTTATCTTATTACTAAGTCAAAAACTAGAATAATGCTTCTTATCTGTTAAGTTCTGATGTTAGTAAATCTGGTGAATGTACTAAGTGCTGATAAGCCTCACTTATCAAAAGAAAAGGAAAAGAAAAAGAAATAAAAATCAGGTACTCCTTTGAGATCTAGAGTAAAAACTATGAAAGGGAAGACCCAAGTGCATTGCTGGTATTAAGTAATATGCATCAGAAAAGCAAAAATAAATATTTTTTCTTGGTGACTTTTCACACTCTATGATTACTGGAGAAATACTCTGATATAAGCATAAATTCTGATAAGCAGTCGTGACTCACTTGCACTGAGAAGCCACTGTAAAATGGAATTTCAAAATATGCATAAAATGAGCACAAAATAGTTGAGGTGGACTCATGCATAAACTCATTCTAAAGTAGACTTCAGAATCATGACAGATTTTGAGCAAAGTTCTTTGTTATGCCTTATTTTTAAGATGTACTGAAGTGAATCAGACTTTAATCTTTATCTGATATTTAGCTTACTGCACACACATACACTCCATATGATTGACGAAAATTACTGTGGTGATAAATGGTGTTTTAGATGAATGTTTAAGTGTCTGTTACATAAATTATGAGGACAAGTTATGATGGAAGTTCTGATGATTAAGTTCTGAAGAAACGAAATTAGAATTTGTGTGAAGAATTACAGAAATAGGCATTCATTTTTCGAGTTTAGAAATCATGTTCTGATGTCTGTTAAGTTCTGATATAAGTCTAAGTTCTGATATTAAACTCTGATTCTTTACTTGACTTATTTGTGGTTAAAATCTGAAACAGTCTTATTTAAAATCAGAATATGTTTGGGTGAGATATTAACAGTCAATAAAATTTGGGTTAGTGGTACACGTCTATGCACAGTAATTTTTACTTATTTCATGTGCGCATTAAATCCTGTTTTTCACTTCCAATGGTTGTTATTATTCTCCTCAATCTAGGGAGACTAGGTAGAATTATTTCTACCTGTAACCATTCAATTTTCCTTGCGTCTCTTGGCATTCTAATGCCTATTTAAACCAACACTTCATTCCAGCCAGCACATCTCTCATTTTCTCACAAACCCACTCTCTTCTTACCACAAATGGCTGAGTTTGGCTAGTTTTACAATTATGGCACTGAAACTGTAAATATTTTCCCAAATGGAATTCCAACTCCATACCATAACAACAACATTCCTCGTAATCTCTGGATTCAATTTCCAGAGATCATTCAACATGACCTGTTGACAGCCTAAAGAGATCTACATCTCCGTCATCTCCGACAGCAGGAGCGAATCATTCGTCTCGCTGTTCTTTTTGTTGAGAGTAGGAAGAAGAAATAATTTCTGCTACCTGTTTCTCTTCACTGTCAGCTTTGTCAGGCTTCTTAGCTTAGGACAAAAGCTGTTGATGTTAGGAATTGTAGCTTAGGACAATCTTGTACTTTTTAGCATGTAATTTAAATTTCATGAAATGTATTTGCTCAATATATCAATGAAATTTTATATTTATGCAAGATTTTATGTCTGAGTCGTTTGATATTCTGATGTATTTTTAATCCTAATATTAACCATATTCTGATGACCTTTTTAGCTCTGATACAAATCAAGTTCTGATTCCGACGTGGCAGTATTTGTTTACTTGGTTTCTTTATGGTCATTCTCACATTGGTCATATTTTTACAGAATATTGGTCTCGCAGTGAAAATAATTTATTAGGTGGGAACAGTTTTAAATTTTAAAATAAAACTGAACTACCTTGATTAATGGGATTACTTGGTAAGTGAAACGGTTTTTTTTTGAAAAAACTGCATGTGATAAGTAATGATTACTGAATTCCCGTGCCCATTAATTATCTTTTACTGTTGCATGTCTGACAGGTGTCCCAACGGTTACTTTTTCTACCGTGTATAAGTAAAAGAGAGAAAAGATTCTAAACTTTTTATTTACTTTCACATTCTATCTATCTCTCTTTACTTTTATTCACTCTCATCTACTGACGCTTTTTAATACAGACATTCTATCAAACACCTTACAGGCAACCTAATTTCTCAATTTTTCTCATGGCACCTAAGGATTTGATTATAGATGGAGCCAAGTTTGTACCCAACAACTATGCTGCAATCTTGAACAAGGCTTAAGCTCCATCTGATTTACACTTTGTGCAAGATCTTCTAGCACACAGTGAGATTGGGTATGCGTTGACCCAACCTCAAGTCATTTCAAGCCAACAAGTTCTGACATTCTGGCGGACTGGGCATTTTGATAATGGTGGTGCTACTGGTACTCCAAGCATTATTTTTGAAGTGAATGATGTTGAGCATGTGGTACCTCCTGGAGCAGTTCGTAAAGCTCTCCACTTACCAGAAGGCTGCACTTTTTCAACAGCGGAGGAACCTGTTCTTCAGCAGCTCATGGCCAATTTGGGTTATGAGAAGAGTTTGGCCAAGCTTGGACAGTTGAAAAGGGCACATATCATGAAGGAATAGAGCTTTTTCTTCGACTGCATCACTAAGGCATTCGCCAATAAGTGTTCCAACTTTGATGCCATTCCAATTATGAGTCAGCACATCGAGTATGCTATTATTCACCAAAATCACTTTGATTTTGCAAGTGTTGTGCTAGGTTTTATAGGGGATAGCATGACAGAAGATAGGAATGTAGTGTACTTTGCTAGATTATGTCAGCTTATATATAACTTCTGTTGTTCTGATGAACCCCAACCTACAACTGATTTAATTCCACCCTTTAAGCTTGAAAAATGGGCTTTTAATGACTTGGTAAATGTTGACCTTAAGAAAAAGGTGGTTAGACCCTTACAGATACCTCAGTCTATAAAATAGATCCTGGTAAATGTTGATCCTCACACCTATAGATTTGTTTACCCTGATGTTCAATCCACCAGCACATCCCAGACACCACAACAACCATCAGAACACAACACACATAAACCTCAACCAACTCAACCCTCCATCAGAACATATTTCAAATCTTCATAGATGTCTCAACCTTCATCATCAGCACATACTGTGAGGCCTTCATCTTCAAAGCCCAAGTGGACAAAGACTGTACCTCAGACACAACAGAAGAGAAGGAGGATTGTTCTGAGAGATGAGTCAGACAGTGAGGAACAGGTTTCTGTGTCAGAACCTGTTGTCGAAGAAGCTGAGAAGGTCTCTTCTCAGAAGGATATTGGAATTGGGGGTTCTAAGCTTCTCAAAAGGCTTAGAAGGATGTATTCTGATGAAACTCCCAATGTATCTCCACCTTCAAAGAGATACAAGAAACAGAGAGCACACAGGGATAGGGCTAAGCCAGTTTCAGAGGATGAGGAAGAAGCAGCTAAGGAAGGAGATCAGGTATCTCTGATCTCAAAGGAGCCAGAATTTTCTGAAGCTACTGCATCTACACCTCCATTATCACCAACTCAGGAAACTGCTCAAGATACAGTATCTACACCACCTGTGTCTCCTGTAAATGAACCAGTATCTACTGCAGACCCAGGCACAAGTGCTGAGATTGATATTCAAAACCTAATTGTGCCTGAGGTTCTCTACTTAGAAGCTCCACCAGCTCCAATCAATCCATCAACAATACCAATTCCTGATGCTGATGTTACTTCAGAATTGTCTACAACACCTTTTCTGCATCTAGATATTGAAGATCAGATTATAGGTGAACATCAGAATATGGCTATTGATCAGAACTTGGAAGCAGATCAGCACTTAGAGCATGATGTTGAAGCCTCCATAGCCTCTCATACTGTTCTTTTATCAGTGGATGTTGATTCTGTCAGTTCTGATGCTGCAAATGCTGATGATACTAGTGATGTTACTACAAATGCAGATGCTAAATAGTCCATCAGGACATGCACCTCAATAAACTGTTCATAAAGCTGAGATAGTCAAGAAGTTTATTACAGGGGAAGCACCAGTACCTTGGAGTGAAACTCCTAGAGGACAGGAGTGGACTAAGGAGTGGAACACAGTCACCTTTGTTCCATCTGAAAAAATTCTTGCTAAGCACTTGGCAAAAAGCTAATGAGATTCTAATTAATGATGATTTCAAGACACGACTACGAGTTACTGCATTGAGTACTAGACATCTTCAAGGTCAACACTCAACAACTCATGCCGCGGTGCATAAAATTTAAGAAGCTTTAATCAAGCAAGAAACAACCATGAAACTTTAAAAGAAAAACATTTTCAAACCTACCTTTGACAGAGTAGCCTACATTGAGAAAACCTAAGAGAAGCAACAGTCTCAGATTGATGAAATTTTGCAAAATCAAGCTTCTCAGCAGTCCCAACTCAATGAGATCCAATCCTCATTGGAATTGCTTCTCTCTCTTCTTTTACCTACTGATGCCAAAAAGGGGGAGAAAGTAATTAAGTCCAAATGCAAACCTGATAAGACACTGAAGAAAAAGGATGATGGTAATGACCCGGGAAACTCTGGAATGGGTGGAGGTCATGGTCAAGGTAAAGATCATTCATCAAGTAGAGCTGGAACTATAAGTCATAGAACAAGTTCTGATACTGGAAGAAGAATAACTTCTGATACTGGTAAAAGGATAAGTTCTGATGAACTTTTGGATCTTGATGAAGAAATTTCTAGACAGTTATTTTTGAAAGAAAATCCAGGAATGGACTTTGAGAGTCTAATGGAAGAAGAAGCTAGACTTAAGTCAGAAAAAGTCAACTCCAAATCTGAAGCTTCTTTTGTTAAAAAGAAACTTCCTACAGCTAAAGGCATTGTGATAAAAGAAAGGACAAATCCTATGGCAACCAAGGCCAAAACACAATTACAGATAGATCCAAGGTCCAAGGGAAAAGAAAAAGTTGGTGAACCTCTAAAGGTTTATGTGCCTCCTGTGGATGAAGAAATTTCTGTTGAAGATGCTAATCTTACTCTGACTTCAAGGAAGATTTCTAAGACAACCTCTGATATGGCTCAAGTTGTTCAGAGTCAAGAGTTAGTTAGTTCTGATATAACAATGAAGCAAGCAACCTCTGACATAGCTCAAGTTGACTTGATATCAGAAGATAAGTCAAAGAAAACCTCTGACATTGCTCATGTTAAATCCTGAAAGTTACTCCTACCAGGATTCACTAAAGCCAAACAGACTCAACCTTTGAAGACTGCAGCAAGTGGTTTTGAAGCAAGAGTGGTTACTGGAATGGAAGCAAGAGATAAATCTGGATTGGGTAGTGCTGATGAAAGAAGAGTACATAACACAACCAATGATCCAACTTCCTTAAGTGAACCAGGTATTGGAGCAACTCCTGAAAGATTGAATCAACTAGAAATTGTACAGATGGTCTACCATACCTTCTTGCAAGAACACATCTTATTATATTTCATGACAGATGGAAGGATTTACCATATAAGGAAAAATGCTATACAACTGAAGTATTTTGAGGAACTAGAACATGTTTTATTCTTACTTCAAGTGAATGACAGAATAACAGAAAGTGCTGCAAGTTATTTGAAGACTCAAATTCAGAGACTGGAAAGGTTTTATTCTGTAAAGTCTGACAGCACATACTGTCCCAAGTACAGAGATCACAAGGGTGATATTGTTGATATGAAGCCTAATACTGCACAGATCAGAACATATCTTGGTATTAAGGGACTTGAATTCAATCTAGAGTCTGACAAAGCCTATGTCATAAGACTAGATCAGGAGTTGAGAAAAGCGAAAATTAATGATCTCAGATATACTATCTTCCAAACTGGTGAAGATACTGGAGAACTTAAAAATGCTAAAAGGAGGATGATTGATGAACTCGGATATGCTGAGAGATGTTTGTTAAAGAACTATCCCTGAACAACTCCTGACATCAAAGAGATCAAAAAATGAAGCCAAGTCAAGATCTAAAACTGCTCAAATTCTGATATGTATACAGACTAAAGTTGTTATCAGAAGTTAAAGTTGGTAAAGCTTTAAGGACTGTAAGTTGTAGTTATCTAGTCAAATTCTCATGCATTTGTACTTAATGTTTTTGACATCATCAAATATCTGTTAAACTTGTATATTATGCTAATTTACAAGTTGGGGGAGATTGTTAGATATATTTGATAATGTCATGTCTAATATGATTTATGTTTAGTTTTCAGATCTTACTTGAACAGGATAAATCAGTACTTAACTGAAATCAGCACTTATACTGAAGTTAGAACTTAAGTTATCAGTACTTAAGGTTCAGGAGATATTTATCAGGAGATAATATCAGGACTTAAAGGAAACTTTCAGATAAGGAAGGCGGCTGATTGAAAGGAAAGAATGTTAGATATATTTGATAATGTCATGGCTAATATGTTTTATGTTTAGCTTTCAGATCTTACTTGACCAGGATAAATCAGTACTTAACTGTTGATCAATACTTATACTGGAAGTCAGGACTTAAGGATATCAGTACGTATGTTATCAGGAGATAATCATCAGAAGATAGATATCAGAACTTAAGTGCTGAAGGATAATCAGATAAGGACAGTAGTTGATTAAAGGAAAGAAGATTGAGATAAACATAAGAAGAGATATGCATGAAGAAGGAATTCTGTAAAGAATGGAATACTTGGAAGAAAAGATATCTGATTGATATATTTTAGGAAGCAGAATTATATTCCATATCAATTAGCGATTATCTTGTAACTGTGTAGTATATAAACACATATATAGGGTTTACACTATAAGTGTTATCATTATTAGAAAAGATTATTCATTATAACCCTAGCAGCTCTCGTGATATTTGTTCATCACTGAGAGGTAACAGTTCCATACTGTAACAGAGTTTATTGTTTCAATAAAGTTTGTTTTCTGTTACTTAAGTTCTTAAAGTTCGATTTGAGTGTACTATACACTGTATTCACCCCCTCTACAGTGTGTGTGTGACCTAACAATTGGTATCAGAGCCTATCTGTTAACATATATACAGTTAAAGATCCAAACACAATCATGTCGGACACAGAAACTCCAACTAAGCCTACCAAAACTGAGGAACCACCAAAGACACAAATTCAGAGTCGGTATGAGACCATCAGAGTTCCCATACTGAGACCATCTGAATATCCCATATGGAAGGTAAGGATGACCATGTTCCTGGAAGCAACAGATCCAGAATACCTTGATAGAATCAAGGAAGGTCATCACAAACCAACCAAACTCGTTGTTGCAGTTGCAGGTGAAGCAGCAAAGACCGTACCAAAGGAGAAGAGTGATTATACTGCTGAGGACATAGCATCAATTGCTAAGGATGCTAAGGTACGACACTTACTGCATAGTGCCATTGATAATGTAATGTCAAACAGGGTAATCAACTGCAAGACTGCTAAGGAGATATGGGATGCTCTGGAAACAAGGTGTCAGGGAACTGACACAATTAAGAAGAACAGGAAGACAATACTCACTCAAGAGTATGAACACTTTGACTCAAAGACTAATGAGTCATTGAATGATTTATATGATAGATTTGTCAAACTTTTGAATAATTTGTCATTGGTTGATAAAGAGTATGATATTGAAGATTCAAACCTTAAGTTCCTGTTAGCTCTTCCTGAATGCTGGGATTTGAAGGCAACGATAATAAGAGACAACTACAATCTTGATGAAACAACTCTTGATGAAATATATGGAATGCTCAAGACTCATGAGCTGGAGATGGAACAAAGAAGCAAGAGGAAAGGAGGAAAGTCAAGGACAGTTGCTCTTAAGGCTGAAGAAGAATTCCCCAAAGCAGCTTCCTCAAAGAAAGAAAAGGGTAAAGCTCTTTTCATAAAGTCTGATACTGAGTCATCAAGTTCTGAGAGTGATGATGACTCAGATTCTGAAAGCTTGCCTGAGACTGATGCTGATGAGGAGATGATGAAGCTGTGTGCTCTTATGGTGAAAGGAATCACAAAGATTGCATACAGGAAGTTCAGGAAGGGAAAGAAGTTTTCCAGGAAAGGCATAAGTTCTGATAAAAAGAATTTCAGAAGATCTGAAGGCAGAGGAGGAAAGTCTGACAGAGGAGATTACACCAATGTTAAATGCTATAACTGTGGTGAGAAAGGCCACATATCTCCTGACTGCAAGAAGGTAAAGGGTGACAAAGGCAAGGCTCTTGTCACAAAGCAGAAAAGCTGGACAGACACCTCAGACTCTGAAAGTGAGGAAAACTATGTATTAATGGCAAATGCTGATAAAGAAAGTGCTGAGAGCAGTTCTGAAGCTGCTGAAACAAAGGAAAAGACAGCTGAAGTGAACATAGGCTTAATGACAAAGAAGCAGCTTAAGTATAAGCTGAAAGATGTCAAGAATGCAAACAAGGTAAAATCACCTAGGAAAAATAGGAATGGAAAGGAAGGTGTGAATAAAAGCAATGATTATAAACCTGTTCCTGATGCTCCTAGGAAAACATGTCATAACTGTGGAAGTTCTAACCATCTGGCTTCTTTTTGCAGGAAGAATAAGAATATTAACACCTTACCTTCAAAATCAGGAGTTAAGAGTCAGTCTGTTAGATACAAACCACAAAATCCTTGTTTTCATTGTGGTAGTTTATGGCATTCCATTTATACTTGTAAGGAATATCATAGTTTGTACTATGATTATTATCAAATAAAACCTTCTTTGAAGAAAGTTTCCATTGTTCCTTCTAGTGTAAATTCTGATTCAAAGTCTGATAGTGTAAGTTCTGATAAGAAAAATATTAACATAAACTCTGATGCTAAATCCGCTGCAAATGTTAACAAACTTAATAAGGCCAAAGGATCCAAGCAAGTCTGGGTCCTTAAAACTAATAATTAGTGGTCTTTGTGATTGCAGGGCAACAGGAAAAATATTCTAGTTCTGGACAGTGGATGTTCAGGACATATGACTGGAAATAAGGCCCTGCTATCAGACTTTGTGGAGAAAGCTGGCCCAAGTGTTTCTTATGGAGATGGCAACATTGGAAAAATATTGGGACATGGCAATATCAATTTTGGAAATGTCATAATTAAACAAGTAGCTCTAGTCTCAGGACTCAAACACAACCTACTGAGTATAAGTCAAATCTGTGACAGAGGTTATCATGTTGATTATTTTGAAGAACACTATGAAATTGTGAGTAAATCTAAAGGCAACGTTGTTCTGAAAGGATACAGGCGTGGTAACATTTATGAAGCTAAGCTTTCAATAAGTACTGATGGTTTTGCAATCTGTCTAATGAGTAGAGCATCAATTGAAGAAAGATGGAATTGGCATAAGAAACTCTCTCATTTAAATTTCAACAATATAAATGAACTGGTCAAGAAAGATCTTGTGAGAGGATTGCCAAACACAGTATTTGCTCCTGATGGTCTTTGTGATTCATGTCAGAAAGCCAAACAAAGAAAATCTTCATTCAAGAGCAAGACTGAATCATCAATTCTTGAGCCTTATCATCTGATACATGTTGATCTATTTGGTCCAGTAAATGTCATGTCTATTGCAAAGAAGAAGTATGCGTTGGTCATAGTGGATGAGTTCACCAGATACACATGGGTGTATTTCTTGCACACAAAAAGTGAAACTGCATCTATCTTGATTGATCATGTCAAACAGCTGGATAAAATGGTCAAAGATTCTGTGAAAATTTTAAGGAGTGATAATGGCACTGAGTTCAAGAATTTGATAATGGAAGAGTTCTGCAAAAGCCATGGAATAAAGCAGGAATTTTCTGCTCCTGGAACTTCACAGCAAAATGGAGTTGTTGAAAGGAAGAATAGAACTCTCATTGAAGCTGCACGTACAATGCTAAAAGAAGCAAAGCTTCCAACCTATTTCTGGGCTGAAGCTGTGCAGACTGCTTGTTTTACTCAAAATGCAACGCTCATTAACAAGCATGGAAAACACCATATGAGATGGTGAAGAAAAAGAAGCCAAATCTGAAATATTTTCATGTATTTGGATGCAAGTGTTTTATTCTCAAGACTCATCCTGAATAGCTATCAAAGTTTGATCTAAAAGCTGATGAAGGAATCTTTGTTGGATATCCACTTTCCACAAAACCCTTTAGAGTCTATAATTTGAGAACAAGAGTGGTCATGGAATCTATCAATGTCTCTTTTGATGACAAAAAGATTACTGGTCTTGAAGATTTCATTGACCATGATCAGCTGAGATTTGAAAATGAAGACTCAAATTCTGATACAGAAAATCCTGATAGTCTAAGTCCTGATACTGTAAACTCTGATGGATTAAACTCTGATGTTATTGAAACTGTGGAGACTACGTCAAAGGAGGATGCACCTATGCAGGGGGAGCATACTCAAGATCCTACCACAGCTCAAGAAACATCAGAACATACATCTGGCTCTTCAAGTTCTGATTGGTCAAGTTCTGATAAGCCAAGTTCTGATAGTGCTGAAAATCTAAATACTGAAGAATCCAACTCAGAGAGCACGGTTTCAGGGGGAGCATTAGAAAATGAAGATAGCATGGATCATGGGGGAGCATCCAGTTCTAGAGAAAACCTTCCATCTGTAAGGAAGTGGACAAAATCACATACACCTGATTTGATAATTGGAAATCCTGATGCAGGTGTCAGAACTAGAACAGGTACTTCAAATGAATGTCTCTACAATTCTTTTCTCTCTCAGACTGAGCCAAAGAAAGTGGAAGAAGCTCTTCAAGATGCTGATTGGGTGCAAGCAATGCAGGAAGAGTTGAATGAATTTGAAAGAAACAAAGTCTGGACCCTAGTGCCAAGACCAAAGAATAGATCTGTTGTTGGTACAAAGTGGGTATTCAGAAACAAAACTGACAGTGATAGCATAATTACAAGGAATAAGGCAAGGCTGGTTGCAAAAGGATATTCTCAACAGGAGGGAATTGATTATGATGAAACATTTGCACCGGTTGCTAGGTTAGAAGCCATAAGGATATTCTTAACTTATGCTGTTCACAAAAAGTTTACTGTCTTTTAAATGGATGTGAAAAGTGCTTTTCTCAATGGAGAATTGGAGGAGGAGGTATATGTTGAACAACCTCCAGGTTTTGTAGATATCAAACATCCAGATTATGTCTACAGGCTTGATAAAGCACTTTATGGACTTAAGCAAGCTCCTAGAGCATGGTATGAGACTTTAGCTCAGTTTCTTCTGGAAAGTGGATTCAACAGAGGGACAATAGACAAAACACTGTTCTACCTCAACCATGGAAAGGACTTACTTCTGGTCCAGATTTATGTTGATGATATCATTTTTGGATCTACAAATGACAAACTTTGCAAAAAGTTTGCCAAGCTAATGCAGTCAAGATATCAGATGAGTATGATGGGGGAACTTAGCTATTTTCTGGGCCTTCAAGTCAAGCAGAATGAGGAAGGCACTTTTATTTGTCAAACCAAGTATACCAGAAACTTGCTGAAGAAATTTGGAATGCAAGATTGTTCAAGTGCATCCACTCCAATGGCCACTGCGATAAAACTGGATAAGGATACCGGTAAATCAGTAGATATTACTGACTACAGAGGTATGATTGGCTCTCTACTCTATCTAACTGCTAGTAGACCTGATATCATGTATGCTACCTGTCTTTGTGCAAGATTTCAAGCAGATCCAAGAGAACCTCACTTAACAGCTGTAAAAAGAATCTTTAAGTATCTTAAAGGAACAGCTGTTCTGGGATTATGGTATCCTAGAGAATCAGATTTTAAACTAATAGGTTACTCAGATGCAGATTTTGCAGGTTGCAAAATTGACAGGAAAAGCACAAGTGGAAGCTGCCAATTTCTTGGAGGCAGATTGGTTTCTTGGTACAGCAAGAAATAAAAGTCAATTTCCACATCCACTGCAGAAGCAGAGTATATTGCTGCAGGAAGCTGTTGTGCACAGATTCTTTGGATAAAGAATCAGTTACTGGATTATGGGTTAACATATTTCAAAATCCCTATTTACTGTGATAATCAAAGTGCTATTGCTATGACAGGTAATCCAGTTCAACACTCAATGACAAAGCACATCAGCATCAGGTACCACTTCATCAGGGAACATGTGGATGAAGGTACAGTGGAATTGCATTTTGTTCCCACAGATCAACAACTAGCAGATATCTTCACAAAACCACTGTGTGAAGCTACTTTTACAAGATTGGTAAATGAACTTGGAATGGTTTCAGGTTCTTTCTCTAAATCTGCTTAGTCTTGTTATGTGTTATCAGACTTTATGCTCAGTATTTACAGAATTAATCTCATTGTGTATTCTGTGCTTAATTGATAAATGTCTTTAAGTACTGACTGTTGTCTGATATATGTTTCTAGACTCTGATAAGTGATATGTCTGTTCAAGTACCTATTCAATCCTATGAGGATAATTATGCAAGATACTGACCTAGTAGTCCTCAATAAACAAATGATTCCATGTAAGAAGTAATTATTTCAGTGGAAACCCTATGACACTAGCAAATTCTGATAATTGAGCTTAGTTAAGTTTACTTTGTATATCTTATTACTAAGTCACAAATTAGAATAATGCTACTCATCTGTTAAGTTCTGATACTAGTAAAACTGCTGAATGTACTAAGTGCTGATAAACCTCACTTATCAAAAGAAAAAGCAAAAAGATCAAAGAATAAAATCAGGTACTCCTTTGAGATCTAGAGTATAAATGTGGAAGGGACGACCCAAGTGCATTGCTGGTATTAAGTAGATATGCATTAGAAAAGCAAAATATTTTCTTGGTGACTTTTCACACTCTATGATTACTGGAGAAAACTCTGATAATAGCATAAATTCTGATAAACAGTCGTGACTCACTTACACTGAGAAGCCACTGTAAAATAGAATTTCAAAAGATGCATAAAATTAGCACAAAACAGTTGAGGTGGACTCAAGCATGAACTCATTCATCAGTAGGTTTCAGGACAATGACAGCTCTTTAGCAAAATTTTAGTTATGTCTTATTTCTAAGATGTACTGCAGTGAATTAGACTTTACTCTTTATCTGTTATTTAGCTTAATGCACACACTAATCACTCCATCTGAATGATGAAAATTTCTGTGGTGGTCTATGTTATTTTAGATAAACAGTCATTGTGTCATTATTGCACAAATTCTGAGGACAAGTTCTAGTTACACGTTCTGATGATTAAGTTCTGACGTCTATAACTCAGAACTTGTATGAGGATTTACTAAGATGGGCATTCCTTTTTCGAGTTAAGAAATTATGTTCTGATGACTGTTAAGTTCTGGTATAGGTCTATATTCTGATTTCTCAGTCTAATCCTTTACTTGGCTTATCTGTGAATAAAATTTGATAACAGTCTCAGTTCGAACTAGAATATGTGAAGTGGAAGATTAATAGTCACTATGATTAGGATTAATGGTATTCGTCCTTGAACAGTCCACTGTTTCTTGTTTCTTGTGCGTTTTAAACCATGATTCCTCTTTCCAATGAATGTTATTCTTTTTCAAAGTCTAGGGAGACGAGGTAGAATTAATTCTATCTGTCAGCATTCAATTTCTTTGCGTCTCTTGCCATTCTCTTGCCTATATAAGCAGCCACTTCACATCAGTCTTTCCATCAAATTCTTCTCACACACTTATCTTCATACTTCTTCTTTCAAAAACACAATGGTCAGATACAACATGTTTTTGAACTACCAAAACTTCAATATGGAGCTAAGTTGTGCTGAGTGGTAGCAGGAATGGCATGTCACAGCCATTCCTGAGGAGATATGGGACTCTGTCCCACAGGAGGTACTGACACGCCTCCTGTTCTTCTATATGGACTACCATCGCCATCTGGAGCGATTGGAGGAGGAAAGGCTGGAACCTCTCCGCCAACAAGAGCGAATCATCAGACTCGCCATTCTGTTTGTCGAGAGTAGGAAGAAGAAGATGACTTAATCTCATCTTCTTCCTGTTTTTCTTCATCATCAGCTTTGTCAGGCTTCTTAGCTAGGACTAAAGCTGTTGATGTTAGGTTTAGAAGCTTAGGGAAAATCTTGTATAAGTATTGATGTAATTTCCATTTCATAAATGTATTGTCTTGATATATTAATGAAAATTGTTTTTACTTCAAGATTTTGTCTCTGAGTTATTTTATCTTGTGTTGATAAATCCTGATTGATATTCTAATGACCATATAACTTTTGTTTTATATTAAGTTCTTATTCATTTTCAGCACTTACATATCTAATTTATCTTGGTCATTTTCTTGTGATGTATTTTCAGAATTTCAATGATGCAGTGAAAAATAATTCAATCAGTGCTAACGGTTTAAATTTTGAATTAAAACTGTTTCTCTTGATAAATGGAACGGTTTTTCCTTGAAACTAGGCAACTGGGTAAGTAATGATTCTTGTTTTCTCGAGCCCAGTAACTGTCCGTTATTACTGCATGTCTGACAGGTGTCCAACGGTAACATTTTTGTTCAGAGTATAAGTACAACAGAGAGAAGATTTCTTTAATCTTTTATTTTCTTTATATTTTATCTCTCTCCCTTCTTTTACTCTCTTTCTCTTTCTTTCTCACGTTGGTTTTTCATACAGACATTATCTCAAACACCTAACAGGCATACTTGAATCTCAATATTTTTTCACATGGCACCAAAGGATTTAATCATTGATGGAGCTAAGTTTGTTCCAAACAACTATGCTGCAATTCTTGATCATGCTGAAGCTCCATCTGAATTGCATTTTGTGCAAGATCTTCTTGCACACAGTGAGATTGGGTACGCATTAACACAGCCTGAAGTCTTTTCGAGTCAACAAGTTCTGACGTTTTGGCGGACTGGGCACTTTGATGATGGTGGTAAACATGGCACTCCCAGTATTGTTTTTGAAGTGGGTGATTCATCTTATGTAGTCACTCCTGGTATAATACGCAAAGCTCTACATCTCTCAGAAAATTGTACTTTTTCAACTCCAGAGGAATCAGCACTTCAGGAGTTAATGGCTGATTTGGGATATGAAAAGAGTTCGGCAAAGCTTGGGCAGTTAAAAAGGGCTAATATCAGAAGAGAATGGAGTTTCTTCTTTGACTGCATCACCAAAGCTTTTGGGAACAAATGTTCGAATTTTGATGCTATCCCAATTCTGAGTCAGCACATAGGGTATGCTATTATTCATCAAACTCATTTTGATTTTGCAACTGGAATAATTGGTTTTATTGGGGATAGGATGACAGAGAATAGAAATATTGTCTATTTTACTAGATTCTGTCAACTTCTATATACTTTTTGTACTGATGAACCTCAATTAGTCAGTTCCTCAACCCCACCTTTTAGAGTTGCAAAATGATATTTTAATGATCTGGTAAATGCTGATACTAAGAAAAAAGTGGTTAGACCATTACAGATTCCTCAGTCTGTAAAACAGATCCTAGTAAATGCTGATCCTGATACTTATAGATCTGTTTACTTTGATTTCCAACCAACCACAAACATCCAAAAACCATCATCCTCAGCACCTACCACTCATTCTACTCAACCTACCCTCAGGAATTATCTCAAATCCTATCTCTCTACTTCACAGACTGTTCAACCCTCATCCTCCAAGCCAAAGAGGACAAAAACTATTCCTCAAACATCTCAAAAGAGAAGGAGGATTGTATTGAGAGATGAATCTGATTCTGAGGAACAGGTTTCTTCTCGAGAACTTGTTGTTATTGAAGCTGAGAAAGAGGTTTCTCAGGGATTTTGAAATTGGGGGTTCTAGGCTTCTCAAGAGGCTTAGACGAATGATAGTTCCTGAAACTCCCAAGGAATCCACATCAACAAGGAAGTACAAGAAACAGAGGGCACAAAGGCCAGTTTCAGATGATGAAGAGGAAGACAAGGAATTTGCTCCAGTCACTTCTTCTCCATTAACTCCATCTCAGGAAGCTGTATCTGACAAGGCTAACTCACCATCTGTGTCTCTTGTTGATCCAGGCACAAGTACTGATATTGAGGTTCAACACTTGGTTGTGTCTGAAGTATTTCTTTTAGAAGCTCCAACAGCAAATAATCCTTCCACAACACCTGTTACTGATGCTGTTCAAACTCCAGAGTTATCAACAACACCTTCTCTGCATCAAGATGCTGATGATCAGACTTTAGGTGAGCATCAAGATATGGCTGTTGATCAGAACTTAGTATCAGATCAGCAATTAGAGGATGCTGAAGCCTCCATTGCTACTCACACTATTGTCTTATCAGAAGATACTGATTCTTTAAGTTCTGATGTTGTAAATGCTGGAGATACTGGTGAAGCTGCTCCAACTGTAGATGCTGATGAAGCAGGTCCTTCAGGACATACTCCTCAACCGACTTCCTAAGTCTGAACTGGTAAAGGAGTTTGTTATCAGGGATGCACCAGTACCTTGGAGTGAAACTCCTGCAGGTCAGGAATGGACTAAGGAATGGAACTCAGTTTCATGTGTTCCAACTGCAATACATCTTGCTGAGCACTTGACTAAAGCTGATGAAATATTAAATTCTGATGATTTAAAAACCAAGCTTAGAGTCACTGCATTGAGTATTAAACATCTACAAGGTCTTCATTCAACTACTCATGCAGAGCTATACAAGATTCAGGAGAACTTTATCAAACAAGAACAAGTTTGGAAAATTGATAAGAAAAAGTTCTTTCAACCTACCATTGACAGGATTGCTTATATTAAGAAAACTCAAGAGAAACAACAAGCTCAGATTAATGCCATTCTGACAAATCAAGCTTCTCAGCAATCGCAACTTACTGAAATCCAATCCTCAGTGGAATTACTTATCTCTCTTTTACTACCTGCTGATGAAGAAGAAATAACTGATAAAAAAGATGATCTTGCTCTGACTTCAAGAAAAGTTCTTAAAACAACCTCTGACATGGCTCAAGTTGTTCAGAGTCAAGAAATTGTAAGTTCTGATATTCAAAAGAAGCAAGTAACCTCTGACAGAGCTCAAGTTAACTTGATATCAGAAAATAGATCAAAGACACTCCTACCAGGATTCACTAAAGCAAAACAGACTCAATTTTTGAAGACTACTGCAAGTGGTTTTGAAGCAAGAGTAGTTACTGGAAAGGAAGCTAGAGATAAAACTGGATTGGGAAGTGCTGATGAAAGAAGAGTACACAACACTACCAATGATCCAACTTCCTTGAGTGAACCAGGTATTGGAGCAACTCCTGAGAGATTAAATCAACTGGAATCTGTACAGATGGTTTACCATACCTACTTGAAAGAATACATCATGTTGTATTTCATGACAGATGGTAGGGTTTATCATATAAGACAAAATACCATTCCATTGAAGTATTTTGAAGAATTGGAGCATGTACTTTTCTTACTTCAAGTGGATGACAGAATAAAAGAGACTGCTGCAAACTACTTAAAAGAACAGATTCAAAGACAGAAAAGGCTTTATTCTGTTAAGTCTGACAGCATATATGTTCCAAAGTACAAAAATCACAATGGTGATATTGTTGATATGAAGCCTAATACTGCACAGATCAGAACATATCTTGGTATTAAGGGACTTGAATTCAATCTAGAGTCTGACAAAGCTTATGTCATAAGACTAGATCAGGAGTTGAGAAAAGCAAAGATCAATGATCTCAGAGCTGCAATCTTTCAAACTGGTGAAGATACTGCAGAGCTTAAAAATGTCAAAAGAAGAATGATTGATGAACTCAGATATGCTGAGAAATGTTTGTTAAAGAACTATCTCAGAACAACTTCTGACATCAGAGAGATCAGAAAATGATGAAGCCAAGTCGAAGATCTACAACTGCTTAAATTCTGATATTTATACAGACTGAAGTTGTTATCAGAAGTTGAAATTGGTAAAAGCTTTAAGGACTGTAAGTTGTAGTTATCTAGTCTAATTCTCATGCATTTGTACTTAATGTTTTTGACATCATCAAATATCTGTTAAACTTGTATATTATGTTAACTTACAAGTTGGGGGAGATTGTTAGATATATTTGATAATGTCATGGCTAATATTTTTATGTTTAGCTTTCAGATCTTACTTGAACAGGATAAATCAGTACTTAACTGTTGATCAGTACTTATACTGGAAGTCAGGACTTAAGGATATCAGTACGTATGCTATCAGGAGATAATCATCAGAAGATAGATATCAGAACTTAAGTGCTGAAGGATAATCAGATAAGGACAGTAGCTGATTAAAGGAAAGAAGATTGAGATAAACATAAGAAGAGATATGCATGAAGAAGGAATTCTGTAAAGAATGGAATACTTGGAAGAAAAGATATCTGATTGATATATTTTAGGAAGCAGAATTATATTCCATATCAATTAGCGATTATCTTGTAACTGTGTAGTATATAAACACAGATATAGGGTTTACACTATAAGTGTTATCATTATTAGAAAAGATTATTCATTGTAATCCTAGCAGCTCTCGTGATATTTGTTCATCACTGAGAGGTAACAGTTCCATACTGTAACAGAGTTTATTGTTTCAATAAAGTTTGTTTTCTGTTACTTAAGTTCTTAAAGTTCGATTTGAGTGTACTATACACTGTATTCACCCCCTCTACAGTGTGTGTGTGACCTAACAAAGAAGATCAAGACAAACGTAAGAAAAAATATACATGAAGAAGGAATTCTATGAAGAATGGAATACTTGGAAGAAAAGATAACTGATTGATATATTTTAGGAAGCAGAATTATATTCCATATCAATTAGCGATTATCTTGTAACTGTGTAGTATATAAATACAGACATAGGGTCTACACTATATATGCTATCATTATCGAGAATATTATTCATTATAACCCTAGCAGCTCTCATGATATTTGTTCATCACTGAGAGAGGACAGTTCCATATTGTAACAGAGTTTATTATATTGAATAAAGTCTGTTTTCTGTTACTTGAGTTCTTTAATTCGATTTGATTGTGATAAACACTATATTCAACCCCCTTCTACAGTGTGTGTGACCTAACATTTTGGAATTACTTCAAGCAAGCCATTAGGATAATTCTTTTAGGAGCTCAAGCAAGCCAAAAGAACAATTCTTTTAGGAGCACAAGTAAACAAAAAGAATGATGGCAATACAAGTAAGTTAAGGATCTTTTGAAGATGCAAAATTTGGAAGATTCTGAACATGCCAAGACTACTTACCAACGGAAACCACTAAAGCTTGATTAATACAAATCAGGTATAATGATAAGCTATAGAGGTATGACAAACTCACTCTTTTACTCAAATGCAAATAGACAAATATAATGTTATCAAGATTCCAAAGTGCAAGGTTCTAAGTGGATCCTAAAGAATCCAATCTTATAGCTGTTAATAAGATTATTAGATATTTTAAGGGACTATCAACTCTTGGAGTAAAGTACTTTAAAGATATTATGCTTAACATGTTTGACTATATAGATATAGATTATGCAGGTTGTAAGAAAGACTGGAGAAGCATATCTAAAGTTGTCAACTTATGTGACAGGAGAAGCATCTCGAGAAGCTGTCAACTTATTGGAAGAAGATTAATTTCTTGTTATGATAAGAAACAACCTCAAATATAACAACTCTGTGGAAGACTCTATGACAAGGCACCTTGACACCAGGTATCATTACTTTAGAGAGCATGTCTTTTAGTCAAAGAATTACTTGTAAAAACACTTATTAAATCACTTGTTAAAATTAATCTTTTAAGAATGGTTTGTAAGTGTGGGATATCATTCATTGGTTATTAGTTGGAAATCCCATCTATAAGAAATTCTTCATATAAGTTCACAAGTATTAAATCGTCAATATTTAAAGGACTTGTGAATTTATCAGTAATCCGGTACCTCGTACTTAGTGCTACTATCTTGATTATCATGATTACAATGTCAAATACATTTATAATAGTTAAGTATTATAGCAGTAAGTTTGAAAAATATTTTAATTGATAAAAATTATGATTGTAGACAATTCTATTCCATATCAGTCTCATAATTTAAATTATATTAAAATAATATGCAGCATAGTTATTTGTATCATGTACGAATCATTGTGGTACTTATAGTATGAGTGATATTATTTAGAATTTGTGTTCTAAGTA